>NC_044983.1:47161972-47515320 GCF_008728515.1 Papio anubis | reverse complement strand
CAACCCACCTTCCCAATGTGCTTCCGGAAGCACCTGTCTGCAGGTACTATGCAATCTGCACTTTCACTTGCTCCACGATGAGCCCTGGGTCAAGCCTCCTGCTGCTTGAACCCCTGAAATCCAAGCAGAAGCCATCCTCCATAGCTCTGCAAAGTCAACCAGACTGAGGCTGCCTGCGCCCACCTGATCTTCGTACTGTTTCCATACTTTTGCCTTTCCCAGAATGTTATATGGTTGGGTCCATACAGTATACAGCCTTCTCACACTGGCTTCTTTCACTCAGCAATATGTGTTTAATGTCTTTCTTGGTTTAATGTCTTTTCATGTCTTTTCTTGGTTTAATGGCTCATTTTCTTTTTATTATTGAGTAATATGCCATTATATGGATGTACCATACTTTGTTTATCCATTTACCTATCAAAGGATATATTGTTTGATTCCAGTATTTTGCAATTATGAATATAAACATTTGTGTACAAGTTGTGTGAGTAGACATAAAGCTGTAAACAGTAGACACTGGGGACTCTAATGGGGAGGAGGAAGAGGGGAACAAGGATTGAAAAACCATCTACTGGGTATTGTGTTCATGATTTGGGTGACAGGTTCAGTAGAAGCCCAAACCTCAGCATTACACAATATAACCATATAAAAATCCACATACATACCTCCTGAATCAAAATTTTTTTTAAAAAAATGCCATAGGAGGGAGCAAATTATGAACATAAGTTTTAAACTCATTTGGGGAAATACTTAGAAACGTAATTGTTGAATTACGTGGTTAGATTTGCTTTGTAAGAAACTACCAAACTGTCTGCCAAGGTGGCTGTACCATTTTGCATTCCCACTAGTGAAGAACGAGGGAGTTTCTGTTGCTCCACATTCTTGTCAGCACTTGGTATGGTCAGATATTTGGATTTTAGCAATTTTAGTATGTGTGTCATAATATGTCACTATTGTTTTAATTTGCAATTCTCTAATGGCATATGATGTTGAGTATTGTTTTCTATGCTTACTTGACATCTGTATATATTCTTTGATGAGGTTTTCTGTTCAGAATTTTTTTTTTTTTTCCCCATCTTTAAATTGAGTTGTTTGCTTCTTTATGGTCAAGTTTAAGGGTTCTTTGAGCTGGGCACGCTGGCTCACTCCTGTAATCCCAACACTTTGGGAGGCTGAGACAGGTGGACCACTTGAGCCCAGAAATTCAAGACCATCCTGGGTAACATAGTGAGACTCCATCTCTACAAAAACTACAAAAAAAATTTGCTGTAGTCCCAGTTACTTGGGAGGATCACTTGAGCCCAGGAGGCAGAGGTTACACCGAACCAAGATTGCACCACTGCACTCCAGGCTGGGCAACAGAGTGAGACCCTGTCTCAAAAAAAGTGGGGGGTTATTTGTATAGTTTGGTTACAAGTTCTTTATCAGATATGTGTTCCATAAACATTGTCACCCACTCTGAAGTTTGTCTTTTCATTCTCTTAACAGTATTTTTCACAAACGTGACATTTTAAATTTTAACAAAGCCCAATTTTTCAATTTTTTTCCTTCATGGATAGTGCTTTTGGTGTTGCATCTAATAAGTCATCTCCCACCTATATTTTCTCTATTATCTTCTAGAGGTTATAAAACTGTAAAGTTTCTATGGTTTACATTTAGATCTATGATCCATTTTGAGTTAATTTTTTGTGAAAGGCCTGAAGTTTGTATCTAGATTTATTCATGTATTTTACATGAGATGTCTAGTTGTTCCAGTTGTCTTTTTCTGGTTTTGGTATTAAGAAAATGCTATCTCATAGAATGAGTTCAGAAGAGGTCCTTCTATTTCTATTTTCTGGAAGAGAATGTAAAGAATTGCTATTATTTCTCACTTAATTCTTTGGTAGAACTTACCAGTGAAACCATCTGGGCCTGATGCTATCATTTTGGAAACTTATTGGTTGTTTATTCAATTCCTTTAATAAATAAGACCTAATAATATTACCTATTTTTCCCTGAATGAGTTTTGTTAGATTATGCCTTTCAAAAAAATTTGTCCATTTCATCTGGGTTGTCAAATTTGTGGGCATAGACTTGTTTATAACATTCTATAATATTCTTTTATTCTTTTTTTTTTTTTTTTTAGATGGAGTCTCACTCTGTCACCCACGACCTCAGCTTGCTGCAGCCTCTGCCTCCCAAGTTCAAGCAATTCTCCTGCCTCAGCCTCCTGAGTAGCTGGGACTAAAAGTGCGCACTGCCACACCCAGCTATTTTTTTTTTTTTTTTTTTTTTTTGTATTTTTAGTATAGACGGGGTTTCACCATGTTGGCCAGGATGGTCTTGATCTCTTGACCTTGTGATCCGCCTGCTTTGCCTCCCCAAGTGCTGGGATTACAGGCATGAGCCACCACACCTGACCCTCTTTTATTATTCTTTTAATGTCCGTGTTATCAGCAGTGATGGCTCCTCTTTCATTTCTTATATTAGTATTTTGTACTTTTTCTTTTTGTCTTGGTTAGCCTGGCTACAGTTTTATCAATTTCATTGATCTTCTCATGGAAATAGTTTTTGGTTTGGTTGATTTTCTCTATTGATTTTCTGCTTTCAATTTCACTGATTTATAGTCTAATTTTATTTCTTTTCAGCTGCCCGCTTCAGGTTTGTATCCTTCTTCTTTCTTTAGTTTCCTATGATGAGAGCTTAGATTACCGAATTTTGATCTTTCTTCATTTTTACTATATGTATTGAATGCTGTAAATTTCCCTGTAAACATTGTGTTTACTACATCCCTCAAATTTTAATAAGTTGAATTATGATTTTATTTAGTTCAAAATACATTTTAATTTCTCTTGTGACTCTTCCTTTGACCCATGTGTTATTTAGAATTGCATGATTTGGTCTCCAAATACTTAGAATTTTTCAGTTATATTTCCATTGTTGACTTGTAGTTTAATTCTATTATGATGTAAGAATATATGTTGTGTGATTTGTATTTGCTGAAATTTCTTAAGGTGTTTTATGACCCACAATATGGTCTATCATCACCATAGTCTATGGTAAGTGTTCCATGTGAGATTAAAAAGAATGTGCATTCTGCTGTTGTTGAATGATGTGCTCTTTAAATGTCAGTTTGATCCAGTTTATTGATAGAAGTCTTCAGTTGGACTATATCCTTGCTGAATTTCTGCCTGCTTAATCTGTCAGTTACAATAGAGAGGTGTGGAAGTCTTCAAATATAATCATAGATTTCTCTATTTTTTTTCTTGCAGTTCTATTAGTTTTGGTCCCATGTGTCTTGACACTTTGTTGTTAGGCACATACACATTAAAGATGTTATGTCTTCTTGGATAATTGATTCCTCTATCATTATGTAATTATGCTCTTTATTCTGGATAACTATCTACCCCAGCTTTCTTTTGTTTAGTGTTTGCATGACTAAACATCCATCCATCCTTTTACATTTAGTCTATCTGTGTTATCATAAAGTGAATTTCATGTAAGCAGCATTAATTGAGACTTTGTTTTACCCACTCCATCTGTCTCTATTTCTTAGCTGGCATATTTAGATCATTCACATTTAAAGTGATTGATATAGTTGAGTTAATATCTACTCTGTTTGTTACTGTTTTATATTTCTGGAATTTGTTCTTTTTTCTGCACTATATTTTACATGTTCACTTTTCAACAAAAATTTTATGAGACATGCAAAGAAACAGGAAAGTATGGCCTGTGCATAGGAAAAAATGCAGTTAACAGAAACTTTTTCCAAGGAAGCTCAGATATTGTACTTTATTGCTGATATAGTACTGATATAGCGCCTTACTGCTAAAAGACTTTAAATCTGCTGTTATAAATATGTCAAAGAACTAAAGAATACAATTCCTCAAGAAATAATGTGTGACAATGTTGCCTTACCGGATGAGGAATACCAACAAACAGACAGAAATTGTAGAAATGAACCAAATAGAAATTCTGGATTCGAGAAGTATAATAATTGAAAGAAAAAAATCCACTGAAAAGACTCAACAGCAGACCTGAATGGCTGAAGACTCATAAAAGTTGAAGATAATCAAAGAGGTTATTCAAACTGAGGAAGACAAAGAATAAGAATGAAGAAAACAAACAGAGCCTCAGAAACCTGTGTAACAGCATCAAATATGCCAACATACATATAATGGAGTTCCTTAGAAAGGGGAGGAAGAAGAAAGAGAGGCAAAAAGAATATTTAGAGAAATAAAGCTGAAATTTATTTTATTATTAAATTGTATTATTTTATTATTAAATTTTAGAGAAATCCATGTAAAACATTATCTAGACAACTAAGAAACTCTACAAACTCCAAATAGGATAAATTTAAATAAATTTACATCATAGTCAAACTGCATCAGAGCCAAACTGCTAAAAGACAAAGACAAAAATAGAACCTTAAAATGACACATCATATACAAGTGATTCTCAATGAGATTAACAATTGATTTCTCAGGGGCGGAGCAAGATGGCCGAATAGGAGCGGCTCCAGTCTTCAACTCCCAGCGCCAGCGACACAGAAGACCGGTGATTTCGGCATTTTCAACTGAGGTACTGGGTTCATCTCACTGGGGAGTGCCGGAAGATCGGTACTGGTCAGCTGCTGCAGCCCGACCAGCGAGAGCTGAAGCAGGGCGAGGCATTGCCTCACCTGGGAAGCGCAAGGGGGAAGGGAATCCCTTTTCCTAGCCAGGGGAACTGAGACACACAACACCTGGAGAATCGGGTAACTCCCACCCCAATACTGCGCTTTGGGCAAACAGGCACACCAGGAGATCATATCCCACACCTGGCTGGGAGGGTCCCACACCCACGGAGCCTCCCTCATTGCTATCACAGCAGTCTGTGATCTACCGGCAAGGCAGCAGCGAGGCTGGGGGAGGGGCGCCCGCCATTGCTCAGGCTTAAGTAGGTAAACAAAGCTGCTGGGAAGCTCGAACTGGGTGGAGCTCACAGCAGCTCAAGGAAACCTGCCTGTCTCTGTAGACTCCACCTCTGGGGGCAGGGCACAGTAAAAAATAACAAAGCAGCAGATACCTCTGCAGACCCAAACGACTCTGTCTGACAGCTTTGAAGAGAGCAGTGGATCTCCCAACACGGAGGTTGAGATCTGAGAAGGGACAGACTCCCTGCTCAAGCGGGTCCCTGACCCCTGAGTAGCCTAACTGGGAGACATCCCCCACTAGGGGCAGTCTGACACCCCACACCTCACAGGGTGGAGTACACCCCTGAGAGGAAGCTTCCAAAGCAAGAATCAGACAGGTACACTTGCTGTTCAGAAATATTCTATCTTCTGCAGTCTCTGCTGCTGATACCCAGGCAAACAGGGTCTGGAGTGGACCTCAAGCAATCTCCAACAGACCTACAGCTGAGGGTCCTGACTGTTAGAAGGAAAACTATCAAACAGGAAGGACACCTACACCAAAACCCCATCAGTACATCACCATCATCAAAGACCAGAGGCAGATAAAACCACAAAGATGGGGAAAAAGCAGGGCAGAAAAGCTGGAAATTCAAAAAACAAGAGCGCATCTCCCCCGGCAAAGGAGCGCAGCTCATCGCCAGCAACGGATCAAAGCTGGACCGAAAATGACTTTGACGAGATGAGAGAAGAAGGCTTCAGTCCATCAAATTTCTCAGAGCTAAAGGAGGAATTACGTACCCAGCGCAAAGAAACTAAAAATCTTGAAAAAAAAGTGGAAGAATTGACGGCTAGACTAATTAATGCAGAGAAGGTCATAAACGAAATGAAAGAGATGAAAAGCATGACACAAGAAATACGTGACAAATGCACAAGCTTCAGTAACCGACTCGATCAACTGGAAGAAAGAGTATCAGCGATTGAGGATCAAATGAATGAAATGAAGCGAGAAGAGAAACCAAAAGAAAAAAGAAGAAAAAGAAATGAACAAAGCCTGCAAGAAGTATGGGATTATGTAAAAAGACCAAATCTACGTCTGATTGGGGTGCCTGAAAGTGAGGGGGAAAATGGAACCAAGTTGGAAAACACTCTTCAGGATATCATCCAGGAGAACTTCCCCAACCTAGTAGGGCAGGCCAACATTCAAATCCAGGAAATACAGAGAACGCCACAAAGATACTCCTCGAGAAGAGCAACTCCAAGACACATAATTGCCAGATTCACCAAAGTTGAAATGAAGGAAAAAATCTTAAGGGCAGCCAGAGAGAAAGGTCGGGTTACCCACAAAGGGAAGCCCATCAGACTCACAGCAGATCTCTCGGCAGAAACTCTCCAAGCCAGAAGAGAATGGGGGCCAATATTCAACATTCTTAAAGAGAAGAATTTTAAACCCAGAATTTCATATCCAGACAAACTAAGTTTCATAAGTGAAGGAGAAATAAAATCCTTTACAGATAAGCAAATGCTTAGAGATTTTGTCACCACTAGGCCTGCCTTACAAGAGACCCTGAAGGAAGTACTAAACATGGAAAGGAACAACCGGTACCAGCCATCTCAAAAACATGCCAAAATGTAAAGACCATCGAGGCTAGGAAGAAACTATATCAACTAATGAGCAAAATAACCAGTTAATATCATAATGGCAGGATCAAGTTCACACATAACAATCTTAACCTTAAATGTAAATGGACTAAATGCTCCAATTAAGAGACACAGACTGGCAAACTGGATAAAGAGTCAAGACCCATCAGTCTGCTGTATTCAGGAGACCCATCTCACATGCAGAGACATACATAGGCTCAAAATAAAGGGATGGAGGAAGATTTACCAAGCAAATGGAGAACAAAAAAAAGCGGGGGTTGCAATACTAGTCTCTGATAAAACAGACTTTAAACCATCAAAAATCAAAAGAGACAAAGAAGGCCATTACATAATGGTAAAGGGATCAATTCAACAGGAAGAGCTAACTATCCTAAATATATATGCACCCAATACCGGAGCACCCAGATTCATAAAGCAAGTCCTTAGAGACTTACAAAGAGACTTAGACTCCCATACAATAATAATGGGAGACTTCAACACTCCACTGTCAACATTAGACAGATCAACGAGACAGAAAGTTAACAAGGATATCCAGGAATTGAACTCATCTCTGCAGCAAGCAGACCTAATAGACATCTATAGAACTCTCCACCCCAAATCAACAGAATATACATTCTTCTCAGCACCACATCGTACTTATTCCAAAATTGACCACATAATTGGAAGTAAAGCACTCCTCAGCAAATGTACAAGAACAGAAATTATTACAAACTGTCTCTCAGACCACAGTGCAATCAAACTAGAACTCAGGACTAAGAAACTCAATCAAAACCGCTCAACTACATGGAAACTGAACAACCTGCTCCTGAATGACTACTGGGTACATAACGAAATGAAGGCAGAAATAAAGATGTTCTTTGAAACCAATGAGAACAAAGATACAACATACCAGAATCTCTGGGACACATTTAAAGCAGTGTGGAGAGGGAAATTTATAGCACTAAATGCCCACAAGAGAAAGCAGGCAAGATCTAAAATTGACACTCTAACATCGCAATTAAAAGAATTAGAGAAGCAAGAGCAAACACATTCGAAAGCTAGCAGAAGGCTAGAAATAACTAAGATCAGAGCAGAACTGAAGGAGATAGAGACACAAAAAACCCTCCAAAAAATCAATGAATCCAGGAGTTGGTTTTTTGAAAAGATCAACAAAATTGACAGACCACTAGCAAGACTAATAAAGAAGAAAAGAGAGAAGAATCAAATCGACGCAATTAAAAATGATAAAGGGGATATCACCACCGACCCCACAGAAATACAAACTACCATCAGAGAATACTATAAACACCTCTACGCAAATAAACTGGAAAATCTAGAAGAAATGGATAATTTCCTGGACACTTACACTCTTCCAAGACTAAACCAGGAAGAAGTTGAATCCCTGAATAGACCAATAGTAGGCTCTGAAATTGAGGCAATAATTAATAGCCTACCAACCAAAAAAAGTCCAGGACCAGATGGATTCACAGCTGAATTCTACCAGAGGTACAAGGAGGAGTTGGTACCATTCCTTCTGAAACTATTCCAATCAATAGAAAAAGAGGGAATCCTCCCTAACTCATTTTATGAGGCCAACATCATCCTGATACCAAAGCCTGGCAGAGATACAACAAAAAAAGAGAATTTTAGACCAATATCCCTGATGAACATCGATGCAAAAATCCTCAATAAAATACTGGCAAACCGGATTCAGCAACACATCAAAAAGCTTATCCACCATGATCAAGTGGGCTTCATCCCTGTGATGCAAGGCTGGTTCAACATTCGCAAATCAATAAACATAATCCAGCATATAAACAGAACCAAAGACAAGAACCACATGGTTATCTCTATAGATGCAGAAAAGGCTTTTGACAAAATTCAACAGCCCTTCATGCTAAAAACGCTCAATAAATTCGGTATTGATGGAACGTACCTCAAAATAATAAGAGCTATTTATGACAAACCCACAGCCAATATCATACTGAATGGGCAAAAACTGGAAAAATTCCCTTTGAAAACTGGCACAAGACAGGGATGCCCTCTCTCACCACTCCTATTCAACATAGTGTTGGAAGTTCTGGCTAGGGCAATTAGGCAAGAGAAAGAAATCAGGGGTATTCAGTTAGGAAAAGAAGAAGTCAAATTGTCCCTGTTTGCAGATGACATGATTGTATATTTAGAAAACCCCATTGTCTCAGCCCAAAATCTCCTTAAGCTGATAAGCAACTTCAGCAAAGTCTCAGGATACAAAATTAATGTGCAAAAATCACAAGCATTCTTATACACCAGTAACAGACAAACAGAGAGCCAAATCATGAATGAACTTCCATTCACAATTGCTTCAAAGAGAATAAAATACCTAGGAATCCAACTTACAAGGGATGTAAAGGACCTCTTCAAGGAGAACTACAAACCACTGCTCAGTGAAATAAAAGAGGACACAAACAAATGGACGAACATACCATGCTCATGGATAGGAAGAATCAATATCGTGAAAATGGCCATACTGCCCAAGGTAATTTATAGATTCAATGCCATCCCCATCAAGCTACCAATGAGTTTCTTCACAGAATTGGAAAAAACTGCTTTAAAGTTCATATGGAACCAAAAAAGAGCCCGCATCTCCAAGACAATCCTAAGTCAAAAGAACAAAGCTGGAGGCATCACGCTACCTGACTTCAAACTATACTACAAGGCTACAGTAACCAAAACAGCATGGTACTGGTACCAAAACAGAGATATAGACCAATGGAACAGAACAGAGTCCTCAGAAATAATACCACACATCTACAGCCATCTGATCTTTGACAAACCTGAGAGAAACAAGAAATGGGGAAAGGATTCCCTATTTAATAAATGGTGCTGGGAAAATTGGCTAGCCATAAGTAGAAAGCTGAAACTGGATCCTTTCCTTACTCCTTATACGAAAATTAATTCAAGATGGATTAGAGACTTAAATGTTAGACCTAATACCATAAAAATCCTAGAGGAAAACCTAGGTAGTACCATTCAGGACATAGGCATGGGCAAAGACTTCATGTCTAAAACACCAAAAGCAACGGCAGCAAAAGCCAAGATTGACAAATGGGATCTCATTAAACTAAAGAGCTTCTGCACAGCAAAAGAAACTACCATCAGAGTGAACAGGCAACCTACAGAATGGGAGAAAATTTTTGCAATCTACTCATCTGACAAAGGGCTAATATCCAGAACCTACAAAGAACTCAAACAAATTTACAAGAAAAAAACAAACAACCCCATCAAAAAGTGGGCAAAGGATATGAACAGACATTTCTCAAAAGAAGACATTCATACAGCCAACAGACACATGAAAAAATGCTCATCATCACTGGCCATCAGAGAAATGCAAATCAAAACCACAATGAGATACCATCTCACACCAGTTAGAATGGCAATCATTAAAAAGTCAGGAAACAACAGGTGCTGGAGAGGATGTGGAGAAATAGGAACACTTTTACACTGTTGGTGGGATTGTAAACTAGTTCAACCATTATGGAAAACAGTATGGCGATTCCTCAAGGATCTAGAACTAGATGTACCATATGACCCAGCCATCCCATTACTGGGTATATACCCAAAGGATTATAAATTATGCTGCTCTAAAGACACATGCACACGTATGTTTATTGCAGCACTATTCACAATCGCAAAGACTTGGAATCAACCCAAATGTCCATCAGTGACAGATTGGATTAAGAAAATGTGGCACATATACACCATGGAATACTATGCAGCCATAAAAAAGGATGAGTTTGTGTCCTTTGTAGGGACATGGATGCAGCTGGAATCCATCATTCTTAGCAAACTATCACAAGAACAGAAAACCAAACACCGCATGTTCTCACTCATAGGTGGGAACTGAACAATGAGATCACTTGGACTCGGGAAGGGGAACATCACACACCGGGGCCTATCATGGGGGGGGGGAGGGGGGAGGGATTGCATTGGGAGTTATACCTGATGTAAATGACGAGTTGATGGGTGCAGCACACCAACAAGGCACAAGTATACATATGTAACAAACCTGCACGTTATGCACATGTACCCTACAACTTACAGTATAATAATAATAAATAAATTTAAAAAAAAAAAAAAAAAAAAACAATTGATTTCTCATCCAAAACTATAGCAGCCAGAAGACAGTAGGACGACATATGTAAAAGTGCTGAAAGAGAACAACTGCCAACCAAAATTTCTGTATGCAGCAAGACTATTCTTCAAAATGTAAAAGAAATTAAGCTATTCCCAGAAAAACAAAAGAAAATTTATCACTAGCAGCCCCGCTGTACGAGAAATACTAAAGGAAGTCCTTCAGGCTGAAATGAAGGACATTAGACAGTAACTCAAATCCACATGAAGAAATAAAGAGGACTGATACAGATAGCCACATAGGCATACATAAAGGACAGTACACATATAACTGTTTTCTTCTCCAATCTGATTTAAAAGAAAATTGCATATAGCAATAATTTTTAAAATGTATTGATGAGCTTGTCATGTATAAGGTAATTTGAATGACAATCATAGCACAAAGGAGGTGGGGGGAGGAAAGAGTGTTATTTTTGTGTGAAGTTTTTGTATACTACCAAAATTAAGATTTTTAAAATTAGGATGCTAGTTGTAATATTTAGGGCACCCCTGAGAAAATAACTCCAAAAAATATAGTAAAAGGAACAAGAAATAAAATCTAAAGTAGTGAGTAAAATAGATAGTAAGAAGTCAATCAATAAGTAAAAAGTATAGTAAAATGGTACAATAGGAAACACTTATCTAACAAAAAAAGAGAAACCAGTGGGATGTAACAGGTGAGGAAATCACATAGCCAAATGCTAGAAGTAAATCTTACCTCATTGTTAATCATGTTAAATGTAAATTGATTAAACATTACAATAAAAAGTGGGAGATTGGCAAAATAGGTTTTAAAAAAGAAAAAAATGCTCCAACTACAGCTGTCTACAAGAGATACATTTGAGTGTCAAAGACACAAATTAGTTGAAAGCAAATATGGAAAAAGATCTTGTAAGATAATAGTCACCAAACTAAAGTGGAGTGGCTACATTAATATGAGACAAAATGATCTTTAGACAAAAATTGTTTCTAGAAATAAAGGATATTTTTATAATTAAAGAATCAATCACGAAGACATAATTATGGACAAGAAAGTAATTTAATAAGGAATAGGTAAATTAATACAGACAGAAAGGTTGCTAGAGGCTGGCAGGAGAAAATGGGCATGAAGTTTCTTTTGAGGTATTATAAAATGTCTAAAATTAGAATATACTGTTAATATGCTATGAATAGATTATACCTATGAATATACCTAAAACTACTAAATTGTACATCTTAAAAGAGTAAATTTTGTAACATATGAATTATATCACAATAAAGTTGTTATAAAAAAAAAAGCAAAGACTGAGAGGATGTTGCTATAGTCCTATTATTAACTTTTAGGTGAATAAGGGAGTCTGGGATGGCATATGTCTAATGTTAGCTTCATTGTCCTCAATATTCTGGTCTTAAAACACTTTTGAAGATAAAACTAACTCCATTCACCTTTGGTAAATAATGGCTAATGGCCTAAATGGTTGCCACATGTTTCAGCTGTTGACTAGGAGTGAGAGAGCAAGACATGGAATACTTTTACCTTCTGTAGAGAAACACATACTGAACCAGTGATTGAAAGACCAACTGTTTGCCTGGTATTACCTTACAATCTCCCTAAGTCACCTCTGACTGAGCAGTTGATTGTCTTCCCAGTCTTTCACTGGGGAAACAAGAAGCTGAGGGTCCACTAGGATTCTGAGACACCTCCAGAGCTCACCATTCTTGGTGGGTGTTGCTCATTATTGAGATTGTGTCAACAGCGTATTTTCAACTATGTGACAAATAACCAGATGCCAAGTACTGCCCTATAAAAGCCATTACCTAAAGGAAGTAACATGCTTGGAACTTATTTATCTTAATGAAAATCTGCTCTTATATTTCTAGATTTCTTGAATAAGTGGCAGTATAGAAAGCCTGGACATGAATACACACATCTACATAATATGTCATATGCAAGGGAGGCTTCCTTATTTCCCTCTCTGTCTCCACTGGTTTTAATACCAAAGTTGTTTAGCTATCATGTCATAAACCTGGCAGAGAAGTGAATTTATATTTGGAAAAAGGTCATGTGACAATGCTGTGTTATGGAAATGTCTTCTATGTTACAAGAGTTGACTATGTACTAAATCCTATTTTGCAGTTGTAATGATTTAAGGAGCACTATTTTGGTGTCTCTCAGTTGTCTATGAAAATCAAGAATCCAAGTGGCTTCAAGGTTTCTATTAAATTTTTTATGAGCACTAGTCATCCACTAAGATTTCAAATAATAGAGAAACCATTTGATGCATTGGAAATAATAAATCTGTACTCACTAATAATTTTATAATAGAACTTTTTTACATTGTTGTATGTTTATAATCAAAGCAATGGTAAATCAAAGTTTGTATAGAAACTACTGTGTTTTAGGAAGTAGAATCCCTTATGAGGCAGATTTGTCATCACTTAATCTGCAATTTAGCAAAAAGTTACTGCAAAAAGCAACATTCCTGATCTAAAGTGTGTTTTTCTCTGGCTTTCATCATGCTCTGCCTAAATGCAACCCCTCATGAGCTCATGCAATCACCCTGTCTCATGAGCTCATGCAATCACCCTATCCAAACCCTTTCTCTTCCCTAACTTTCTACTGTGCTTTTGTTTCTTCACAGCATTATCCCTATCTAAAACAACATTAGCATTTTCTTTGGTTTCGTGACCCTTTCCATCTCCACTACCAAACTTTATATGCAGACATTTTCTTGTTCACTAACACTGAGGAGAGTGGCACCTGCACACAGTGAGCACACAGAACACTGTTTGCTGACTGAATAAATAAAAGTTCACTTTAGGCTGTGAACATAAAAAGTAGTCACCTTTCCTAGCTCCCTAGCTATAAGGAAATGTGAAAGTAAATGAATCGCAAGTTCTTCACCAGGGAGGAATTTAGTTTGACCTTCTGGCCTCAGGCAAACTTTTGTCCTCCCTCAGGGCTTGCTTGTGGACACCACTGACTCTAGTCTAGAGGATCCTGCTTATCAGGTTCGGGTATTCTGAAACCCAGACACGTGACATGGACTGCAGAAAGTCTCAGATTCTAAGAAAAGACTTAATGCAAGTTGATTTGTTTAAGCTCAGAGAGGAGCAGAATCGGAGGTGCAATTGGCAGCAGTTAATATTTGGTAAAGAGAGTGATAGATTCTATTTAATGCCTGTGTTATTTTAAACCTCTCTCAAAATTGCACACTATTTTAATTTCTAGTGGTGAGTGACGCTTGCTTGGTACAATCCCATCTGCTTCCCTCTGCCTTCCAGAGCAGCTGCGTGTTGCTACAGGAAATTACAAGCTGAGCTGAATGGTTTCACTTTAAATTCATGACCACAAAACTGAAATAGGCCCTTATTGCTGCCCAGGAATCCTACTGTGTTGCTTTAGTAATACAATGTTCCCATTTCCCCAGGCAACTGTTTCAAACTTTTTTTCTTTTCTAATCTTCTACCCATAGTTGTCGCATTGAGGCTAGAACAGATCAATAAACATCAATAAACATTAAGTCACAAAGGGCACATATTACAGAAAATGCATGAACAACTGTACTCTCAGCTCTCAGTTATTCCTAACTACAAAAGCAAACAAACAAAAACTAGGATTTTAGCCCCTAACCCCGGAAGCTTCAAATCTATAAAATGGTGACTCCAGTCACATCTTCAACACAGGCAGCACATCATTTACTATTTCCTGAGTACTAGTGGGAGGTGTCACAGTGTACTAGGGTATAACAAAGTAGCAGAAAAGGCAAAAAGTCACCATATATTATTTTTTCAAGAATAATCAGCACCCTGGCCTGCATAAGATTAATGTTCCCTATAGCAATATCACACTTTGTATGAAAGAAGAAGCCACTTGGCCCCAAAGATATTATGTAAATACCTAATATCATGAAAACATGATTCAGGCCGGGCGCGGTGGCTCAAGCCTGTAATCCCAGCACTTTGGGAGGCCGAGACGGGCGGATCATGAGGTCAGGAGATCGAGACTATCCTGGCTAACACGGTGAAACCCCATCTCTACTAAAAAATACAAAAAACTAGCCGGGCGAAGTGGCGGGCGCCTGTGGTCCCAGCATCTCGGGAGGCTGAGGCAGGAGAATGGCGTAAACCCGGGAGGCGGAGCTTGCAGTGAGCTGAGATCCGGTCACTGCACTCCAGCCTGGGCGACAGAGCCAGACTCAGTCTCAAAAAAAAAAAAAAAAAAAGAAAACATGATTCATTTATTTCAAAGAGGTAGAGAAATCCTAGGTAAATCAGTTGATTTGCTGTGTATATGACATCCGGTCTAATGAGATAAAAGTCAAAGGTCAGCTTTACAATGAAAGCAAATCTTAGATTTCAAGAAACACCTGTTAGTCCATATGGTTTATTTTATTTTATTTTATTTTATTTTATTTTATTTTATTTTATTTTTGAAATTGAATCTCAGTTTGTTGTCCAGGCTGGAGTGCAGCAGTGCCATCTCAGCTCACTGCAACCTCTGCCTCCCAGGTTCAAACGATTCTCCTGCCTCAGCCTCCCAAGTAGCTGGAATTATAGGCACACACCACGACGCCCGGCTAATTTTTTGTATCTTTAGTAGAGACGGGGTTTTACCATGTTGCAAGGTTGGTTTTGAACTCCTGACCTCAAGTGATCCCGCTGCCTCGGCCTCCCAAAGTGCTAGGATTACAGGCATGGCCACCATGCCTGGCCTTTTAAATTGTTTTATTTTATTTTATTTTTTGAAGATGAGCCAGACTCAAGGCTTCAGCTTTGATGCTTATCTGAGAGGTGCACAGTCGGAATGGTGAGGTAAGGAAAAAGACAAACTGAGGCAAAGGAACATGAGACAATACACTGTGTGGTACAACACGCCACAGCTGTCTGTAAATTACAGACAGCCTTTTAACCAGCCTATCCTCACGCAGGGCTCTGGAGTAGTCCACAAAAGAATGAAAGGAGGGAGAGGTGTATTTGCCCAGCTCCTTTTGAGGTAGGAAGTGGGACGTGACTTTGGAGGCAGGGCTCAGACACCAGACCAGATTGAGAACTAGCCGAAAAAGGGAAGAGGTGAAAGCACCTCTTCTTAAGACACACCCACCAGTGTGCCATGTCAGTTTACCATTGCCACGGCAACACTCAGAAGTTACTGCCCCCTTTCCCTGGCAAAGACCTGATGACCCAGAAATTACCACCTTTTTCTGGAAATTTCTGCATAATTCTTCCCTTGGTTTGCATATAATTAAAAGTGGGTATAAATATGCCTGCAGAACTGCCTCTGAGCTGCTACTCTGGGCACATTACCTACAGGGGGGCCCTGCTCTGCAAGGAGCAGTCCCTCTGCTACTGCTGTACACTGCCGCTTCAATAAAAGTTACTGTCTAACACCACTGGTTTGTCTTTGAATTTCTTCCTGGGTGAAGCTAAGAACCCTCCCAGGCTAAGCCCCAATCTGGGGGCTCACCTGTCCCGCATCACTTCTGTGTTCCATTTCTCATTGTTCAAAGGTCACTCCATAGAGGACTAACTCCTACACTTGTGGATTTTGTCATCTGGCCTCACAGTGGCCAGGTGAGAAGCTTACACCCACATCACTTAATGTTCCATCATCTGTTCTGAAAATGGAGAGGTGACTCGGCATGAGCAAGCCACCAGTTGAGAAACAAAGGAGATGGGAGTCAGGGGAAGGCAGCAAGCCCATCTGCAATCTTAAATTTTCTCTCCAATTTCCTTAACAGGAGACAATCCCAGCTAAATTTTAGCACTTCCAGAATAAGTTACCTCCTTCTTTTAGGAAGTTCTAACTTATCTTGAGCCACAGTCTGACTCCCAATGACTGTGTTGTTATTACTACCACTTACAGTGCTTTTATGGAGGGCCAGGCAATGGACTGAGCACACTACAAATGTTATCTCATTTTTTTTTTACAATAACCCTATGAGGTTAGTATGAGTTTCCTTAGAACAAAGAAGAAGAAATGAAGCTTAAAGAAATTGACTACCATGTCCAAGCTCCCATAACTATTGAGGAGTAAGCTGGCATGTGAGTCTGAGCTGCTAGACTCCAGGTTCGGGCTTAACCACCTTGGTGGACTGACTCCTTCACAACCCATTTATCAGGATTCTTCCTCCAGGTGACACAAAAGCTTAATCTCCCATCAAAATACAGTTCTTCAAGTACTAGAGGCCGCTGTCACACCCTAAGCCATGACTCCACTGTCCATTCTTTATTTATATTTGTCTTGGTCAAGCCACATCAGTCCTATAAAGGTTCTTGGAGGTCATCTCTTTATACAGCCATTTCCTAACTTGGAGTGCAAATGAGGAGACTATAAAAATACCTCCTCCATTTTCCATTTTAATTTGATCTTTCTCCAAGTTACATCACACACACACACACACACACACACACACACACACACACAGAGAGACTCTTAAATCTTTTCTCACAGCATCTGGTACTAGAATCTGATATGAAGGAATTTACAGCTGCACTCCACAGCTTGTTTTTCACAACATTTAGGAGCGTTTTTGTTTTCCGGCAGAATTATCAAGTGTTACTCCATTAAATGTATTTACAGTGTTTCTATTTTGTTTCCAGAAAATTATAATTTCTCAAGAACTTTGTGAAAACTAATTGCCAAAGCCTGGAAAAAGAAAACTAAGGCCAGGTGTGGTGGCTCATGCCTGTAATACTAGCACTTTGGGAGGCCGAGGCGGGTGGATTACCTGAGGTCAGGAGTTCAAGACCAGCCTGACCAACATGGAGAAACCCCATCTCTACTAAAAATACAAGAAAAAAATTAGCCAGGCATGGTGGTGCACACCTGTAATCCTAGTTACTCAGGAGGCTGAGGAAAGAGGATCACTTGAACCCAGGAGGCTGAGGTTGCAGAGAGGTGAGATCACGCCATTGCACTCTGGCCTGGGGGACAGAGCGAAACTCCATCTCAAAAAGAAAAAAAGAAAGAAAGAAAAAGAAAATTAATGCCAGAATAATATTTGCTGCTCTGTAATCTTTATTTCAAAAGTTCTAAATTCTATATGGTCATAATCCTTATCAATCAAATCTCTAATAGTTATAGAATATTAAATCACTTAAAGTAGAGATTACATTTTAGAACAGAGAAGTACAGAGAATAGTTGGGATACAGATTTGTACAAACTTTGCTTTGGATCATAGTTTTGCAACTTTTACTAGCTGAACGATCTTGGGAAAATTGCTTCAATTATTTAAGCCTTGTTTCTGGCAAATTAAGGGTAATGCTTTCTATCTTAGAGGATATAAGGAAGATTGACATAGGATAACAATAGTTTCAGAGTCATCTTTTTTTTTTTTTGGACAAAGTCTCAGTCTCACTCTGTTGCCCACGCTGGAATGCAGTGGGGCGATCTCGACTCACTGCAACCTCCACCTCCCGGGTTCAAGTAATTCTTCTGCCTCAGCCTCCTGAGTAGCTGGGATTACAGGTGCGTGCCACCACAGCTGGCGACTCATCTTTAATAGTAAATAAATGGTCTGAGTATTTTTGGCGATGGATATTCTTACCATAAATTCATAATGTGGAAGTAAACAAGCTTTGTAGTCTTCAAGATAACTGATTAATATCTTTGCTTTATCACATTCAACCCTCAAACACTTTCCATCACATTTAGTGGCCCTATGCAGTTTTTTTTTTTCAGGCAAATTAATGTCAGTATCTCAATACAGCAGCGTATTCAAAGATGGGAATAGAAATACAAAGAGAATATCTCGCAATATATTAATATGTTAAAAAATACCCCACAATATATTAATTTTTAAAAATTCTGAAATGAGTACATTTGGGAAACAATGAATATGCTAGTCCCTCTTGACAATCCACATGTTCACTGGCATAATAAAGACTCAGAAAATCCTTAAAGAATCTGTTTAAATTTGTTTTAACCTATGTTTTCTGAAATTATTTGGTCACAAAAAGTTTTGTTTTGTTTTGTTTTGTTTTGTTTTGTTTTGTTTTACAGACCATCTAGTACTAACTTGTTGAACTCTAGTGTTACAGAGAACATGGTTTGGGAACACTTTATTAGAACATGTAAGATGATACTACTAAGGTACGACTCAGACAACTGCAAGCATGACCACAAGGGAAGAATTCTGGAAGAGTTGAGAATCATTATTTGGTGTGTGTTCCCTGCTGCTAAAGAACTCTGAGTTATAGAGTAATTATAAGACAGTAGCACAGTTGCACTTATCAAGGAAGTCATTTTCATTCAGATCATTGGTGTGAAGTGAAACAGCACATTTGTGCATAAGGCAAAAAAAAAGTGTACATTTCTATTGGCTCAAGCACTGTGGAAACAATCTGCTAATTTTGGTAGTGCCTATATTAGTATTGCTTTATTTTTACTAATATTGATTTAATTTGTGATTCTGTATTTCAAATACTGCATTCGCTTTTAAAAAGTAAGCAGTCACACAGGGCAATTTTGTGAGTCTTCTAAAGACAGGTTCAGCTGGCCGGGCTCACGTCTGTAATCCCAACACTTTGGGAAGCCAAGGCGTGTGGATCATCTGAGGTCAGCAGTTTGAGACCAGGCTGGTCAGCATGGCAAAACCCCGTCTCTACTAAAAGTACAAAAATTAGCCAGGCATGATGGCGCAAGCCTGTAATTCCAGCTACTCGGGAGGCTAAGGTGGGAGAATCACTGGAACTCAAGTGGGGAGGTTGCAGTGAGCCAAGATTCCACCACTGCACCCTTGCCTGGGTGACAGAGTGAGACTCTGTAAAAAAAAAAAAAAAAAAAAAAAAAAAATTGGTTCTGCTTTGTGACTGAGCAGTGAGGATGCGAGGGCAGGGCCCACACTTGCAGCCGCAGACACTCAGCTTGAGCTCTGCTACTTGGCTTTGTTACTTGCAGGCTGTTGCAGCCTTCAGAGATCAGTGTCTTCTGTAAGCCTGGAGCAAGATTACTCATGCAGCAGCGTTTTCTATAGCGCTAAACTCTATGTACACATAGGTATTGCTATCAACGTTTATGTGGTTAGAAAATGAGGAAGAACGGTTTACAAATGCGTATGAGCAAAAAATGTCATGGCCACAAACTTGGTGGGGATACTTTTCCTCACTGCTGATGTTTGTAAGTGGGGATTGCTGCTCCAGTCCCCAAAAGAGGACTCTAACTGAGGAACAAGTTCAGCCTTGGGCACTGCTCTCCACGTATGAATTGATTTCTGTGAGCAGGCAGAAGCCGGCGTTTGACTCTCATCTGTTCTCCGGTATCTACTGGTTATGATGCTCACCTGGACCTTGAGGCCAGGCTCTTCGTTGCCTGCTCTCATGGCTTCCTGCTCATCTCCTCCCCAAGGTGGTTTCATTGGGCAGGCTGGGACTCGTCCGGAGGGTGGCAGGAGAAAGGCAGGGAAGCCTGCAGGCTGCAGTGAATAATTTTCGTTCAGAGGAGACATTATTAGAAACCTTATCTACTTGCCCCAAATCTAAGCCACATTCTCTAATCTGGCTCTGCCTCGACAAAGATATCTTTGACATCCTTGCCTCCTCCTCCTCCCCAGCTGTGAGGAATGTGAATGGCCTTTCAGAGAGAAACCTGACAATCAAGAGCATCATTTATCATAAAAACCAAGTGACAAGGCTATAAAGAAAACAGCAGTCCGTACCAAGGGATGGCAAGGATGTGCAGAATATGGAAGCCTCACATATGCTTGTGGGAATGCAAATGGTGCAGCTGCTTTGGAAAAGAGTTTGACAATTTCTTAAAATGTTAAACATGAACTTACCATACAACCAAACAATTTCACTGCTAGGAATCCACCCAAGAAAAGTAAAAGCGTATATCCATACAAAGATATATATGTGAGGGCCAGGTGCAGTGGCTCATGCCCATAATCCCGGCACTCTGGGAGGTTGACACGGGTGGATCACTTGAGGTCAGGCGTTCAAGACCAGTCTGGCCAATATGACGAAACTTCGTCTCTACTGAAAATACAAAACTTAGCCAGGGTGGTAGTGGCACAAGCCTATAGTCCCAGCTACTTGGGAGGCTGAGGCAGGAGATTCGCTTGAACCCAGGAGACGGAGGTAGCAGTGAGCAGAGATCATGCCACTGCACTCCAGCCTGGACAACAGAGTGGGACTCTGTCTCAAAAAAAAAAAAAAAAAGGACAATGCAAAATAAAGATACATATGTGAAAGTTAATAGCATCTTAATTCATGATAGACCCAAACTGGAAACAATTTAAATGTCTATGAAGTGGTGAGTGCATTACAAAATGTCATCGGCTGGGTGCAGTGGCTCACTCCCGTAATCCCAACACTTTGGGAGGACAAGGCAGGAAGGTTGCTTGAGTCCAGGAGTTTGAGATCAGCCTAGGCAATGTGGTGAGATCCCATCTCTACAAAGAAAAAAAAAATTAGCTGGGTGTGGTGGCAAGCACCTGTAGTCACAGCTACTCTAGAGGCTGAGGTGTAGGAGGATTGCTTGTGCTTGGGAGGTCAAGTCTGCAGTGAGCCATGACTGTGCCACTGCACTCCAGAAAAAAAAAAAAAAAAAAAAAAGTTGTACACCCATACACTAGAATTCTATCAAGCAACAGAAGGCAATGGACTACTGATACACGTAAAAATATGGCTGAACTTCAAAAATATTAGGCTACCTGGAAGAAATAAATAAAAAAGCCCACATATTATATGTCACCATTACTATAAAATATTCAGAAAAGGCAAATTATTAGAGCTGAAAAGCAGATCAATGATTGCCAAAGGGTGAGAGTAGGGGTGGGAATTATTTTTTTGGGGAGATGGCAGTGTTCTAAAATTGGATTGTGGTGATAATTGCACAATTCTGTAATATTTACGAAAAGTCATTGAATTGTACTTTTGCAGTGAGTGATGATTTTGTATGTCAGTTAAAATCTCAATAAAGGTGTTGAAAATTGACAACGGCACACGATAGTTTCAAGATTGGTGTGCTTGTAATTACTGAAATGCAGGAATTTTATTTGAAAGAAACGTTTTCCCCAATATTACAGTTCTTTGAGGGTGATTATTGCCCTCTGCCTTTTGTTTCATGCTAGAGGGTGTGTACAACTGAAAATTCTGCTGCAGTCAAGACTTTCAGGGAGGCCACTACCCTATCTGAGAAGGCCCAGGAGCACTTGTCACCTTAGGACCTCTTTCAACAGCAAAGCTTCTGGAAGAGTATTAAGTGTGGGTAAATATTTTTTTAAGATAATCTTAATTTTAAAATTTATTTATTTATTTATTTATTTATTTATTTATTTATTTATTTATTTTGAGACGGAGTCTCACTCTGTCGCCCAGGCTGGAGTGCAGTGGCCGGATCTCAGCTCACTGCAAGCTCCGCCTCCCGGGTTCACGCCATTCTCCTGCCTCAGCCTCCCGAGTAGCTGGGACTACAGGCGCCCGCCACCTCGCCCGGCTAGTTTTTCTTGTATTTTTTTTAGTAGAGACGGGGTTTCACCGTGTTAGCCAGGATGGTCTCGATCTCCTGACCTCGTGATCCACCCGTCTCAGCCTCCCAAAGTGCTGGGATTACAGGCTTGAGTCACCGCGCCCGGCCAATTTTAAAATTTATTTTAAATTTTATTTTATTTTTAATTTTAACTAAAAATTTTAATTTTTTTGAGACAAGGTCTCACTCTGTCACCCAGACTAGAGCACAGTGGTACAATCACAGCTCATGACAACCTTGACTGTCTGGGTTCAAGCCATCCTCCCACCTCAGTCTCTCTAGTAGCTGGGACTACTGGCACTTGTCACAATACCTGGCTACTAACAATTTTTATGTAGAAACAGGGTCTCAATATGTTGTCCATGCTGGTCTCAAACTCCTGGACTCAAGCAATCCCCCTGTCTCTGCCTCCCAAAGTGCTGAGATTACAGGCATGAGCCACTGCATCTGGCCAGGACTCTCTTAATTTTGATAAGATCCTTACAACTACTTAATATAGTCTCCATTACAGTGGGTTGATTCTTGCTTTTCTGAGAGGCTGTATGTAAATTGTCGCCTAATCCCCATTGCCCTAACATCCTTGCTAATATTGGCTACATGAAATCTAACTGGAAATATTTCCTTAAAATAACAACTTTATATCCTACAATGCCTTCAAGAGTGGTGCATTACATTTTCCATGGTAGGTTTTTGTTTATAAAACCAAGTAAATATTTATAAAGCTATACAGATAGTCTGGTTCAGTGAACCATTAATTTATTAAATAATACTCTTAAAGTTTAAGGGTCACGCCCAACAAACTTATTTTCTCTGTGAGGCTTACTGGTAGGTTTAGGGACATTAATAACGTCAGAATTATTTTAACATTCTGTAGGCTGCAATAGTTAACTACCAATTAAATTAAATTCCACAGTGCTATAAGATAGATGATAGATAGATAGATAGATAGATAGATAGATAGATAGATAGATTGAATTAGATAGCCAGTACAAAATCTGGAAAGCAGTTATTTAGAGTTCAATTGTCATTTGTTTCATGCTCTGTGACTGCAAGTTCAGACAGAAAACAATATTGTAGTTCCTACAATGAGTATGAAAATGGCCATCAGAATCAAGAGGTAGAACATTGACTTTTTTCATCAGCCGCTGATAATTAAAACATTATAGAACCAAACACCATGAAAAGAGATATTCTATAATTGTTAAAACTATGTAGAAATGGGAGAGCAACATGGTCAAGTGGAATCCTATAGCTCTGTACGGGGAGGAACTAGTAAAGTCTTAAAACTCTACCCCAGATGATCAGAAAAGTGAAAAATTATCCAGCAAGAGCTTCCACTGTCAACCAATAATTGAGTTCCATTAAAAACTCTTGTGAATTGAGGCAGAGCAATGTGACCTTTACTCGCTTTTTTTTCCTGTGATATTTTAAAAGATTAAAGACTATTCCCTATGTTGCTCAAGAAAACGACTTTACATACACAATGACATTACCAGATCCACTCAGGATTTTTTTTTTTATGGGATGTATTTATTTTTCCTCATGGCAAAATAACTTGGAAATCTTCATAGCTGCTTTTTTCTTTCTTTTAAATTTTGGTTGTGGTAAAATACATTTAACATAAAATTTTCCATTTTAATCATTTCTAAATGTACAATGCCATACTGTTACCTATGTTCATATTGGTGTGCAACCAATCTCCAGAGCTCTGTCATCATTTCCAAACTGAAACTCTGGACTCATTTAAACAGCTCCCCATTTTCCCTTCCCCCTTCCCCTGGCAACCACCATTCCAGTGGACACCTTGTGTCTCTATGAATTTGACTACTCTGGGTACCTTATGTAAGTGGAATCATACAATATTTGTCTTTTTGCTTCTGACTCATTTCACTTAGCATACTGTCCTCAAGGTTCATCCATGTTAGAGTACATGCCAGACTTTCATTTCTTTTCAAGGCTGAATAATTTTCCATTGTTATGTATATACTTCATTTTGTTTATCTGTGCATCTGTCAATGGATATTGAATTGTTCCCACCTTTTGGCTACTGTGAATAATGCTATTATGAACACGGGTGTACAAAGGTCGCTTTGAGATACTGATTTCACTTCCTTTGGATGTACATGCCCAGAAGTGGGACTGCTGGGTTACATGAGAATTATATTTTTAATTTTTGGAGAAACTTTCATACCATTTTCCATAGTGGCTGTACCATTTTACCTTCTTGCCAACAGTGCACAAGTGTAACTGAAATAGGTTCATTACTCAATGCACACAGCAAATCAATAAGCTGGGACACCAGGTTGTGGCACGGAAAGGGGTTTAATCGTAGGGTCGTTGAATGAGATGGGAAGAAACCTCAAATCTGTCTCCCTGAAGAGTAAGGGTTTGTTTGTTTGTTTGTTTGTTTGTTTGTTTGTTTTTTCATTACACAGAGGTTGGTTTATTTACCTTTTTTTTATTATTATTATACTTTAAGTTCTAGGGTACATGTGCATAACATGCAGGTTTGTTACATATGTATACTTGTGCCATGTTGGTGTGCTGCACCCATCAACTCGTCATTTACATCAGGTATAACTCCCAATGCAATCCCTCCCCCCTCTCCCCTCCCCATGATAGGCCCTGGTGTGTGATGTTCCCCTTCCCGAGTCCAAGTGATCTCATTGTCACTTCCCACCTATGAGTGAGAACATGCGGTGTTTGGTTTTCTGTTCTTGTGATAGTTTGCTAAGAATGATGGCTTCCAGCTGCATCCATGTCCCTATTCCAACACGCTTAAAAACCCTTACTCTCATGGATGTAGAGTAAGGGTTTTTAAGAGCGTTGGAATGGGCTGCAATGTGGAGATCACTGATTGGTTTGAAGAGTAGAGGGTGAAGTCATGGGATAGGGAGACGAAGAATCTGTATTCTCATGCTGATCCCATTACTCTGTAGGAGTCTTCAAACTGGCTGCTGGAATTTGGGGTCTGGAAAACATTATAAGTGATCCTTAAACAAAAGCCTTATGATTCTAATGTCAGAGATCACATCTATAGGAACAGTGGGGATGTGTACATGATCAGCATCTAGTGCTACATGACTTTTGACAACGAGGAAGTGGGCCCAAGTGCAGACTGATTAGTACTTAATTGGAACTACTTCTGTCCAGAACCCAGCATGCAATTCTTGTCAACACTGTGGTATGGTTTCACAAGGGTTCCAATTTCTCCACATCCTTGCCGACAGTTGTTATTTTCCGTTTTGTTTTGCTTTTTTTTTTTTTTTATAGTAGCTACCCTAATGAAAGTGAAGTGATTTAATCGTGGTTTTAATTTGATTCATGATACTGAACATTCTTTCTTGTTATTGTTGGATTTTGAAGCTAATTTCAAGCTGCAAAAACATCACAAATCCAATTAAGGCCAATTATTTTGTCACTAGATCCCCATTAATCATGCTGTTTGTCCAGTAGATTTCCTTTTCTTTGAAAGCATTTTCCAAAAATTACAGCTCAGAACATCTACATATCTGTAACACAAAGACATTTCAAAGTCCTATGCTTTTAACAAGAAACAATGTATTTTAACAAATATATTGAGAATCTCATTGTATATATATCCTTTGAAAACAAGAATCTGTTACAAATAAGCTTGGCCTAACAGCTAGAGAATTGGGAATGTTCCATTTTCACCCTCGGATGGTGACTGCATTAGTTTGCTACGGTTGCTATAACAAGGTAGTAAAGATTGGGTGGCCTAAACAAGAAAAATGCATTTTCCAGTAATTCTGGAGGCTGGAAATCCAAGACGAAGTGTCATTGGGTTAGTTTCTCTGAGACCTGTCTCCTTGGCCCTCTTCTCTCTGTGTCTTCAAATGATTTCTTCTTCTGTGAGTATAAGCATCAAATTTCCTCTTCTTATAAGGGTCATTTTAGATCAGGGCTCACACTAATTATCTCACTTAACCTTACTTACCTCTTTAAAACCTTATCTCCAAACATAGTCCCATTCTGAGGCACAAGAGGTTAGGACTTCAACATATGCGTTTCAGAGGACACAAGTGGTTCCAAAACAACAGATGGGGCAGATGAGGATGAGGTGATGGCAGTACTGCTGGTAGGAACCAGCTGATGGGCCGGGTGCGGTGGCTCAAGCCTGTAATCCCAGCACTTTGGGAGGCCGAGATGGGCGGATCACGAGGTCAGGAGATCGAGACCATCCTGGCTAACACGGTGAAACCCCGTCTCTACTAAGAAATACAAAAAATAGCCGGGCGAGGTGGCAGGCGCCTGTAGTCCCAGCTACTCGGGAGGCTGAGGCCGGAGAATGGCGTGAACCCGGGAGGCGGAGCTTGCAGTGAGCTGAGATCCGGCCACTGCACTCCAGCCTGGGCTACAGAGCGAGACTCCGTCTCAAAAAAAAAAAAAAAAAAGGAACCAGCTGAGGCCAGATTCCAATTCTAGCAGGGTAGAAAGCTGCATGACAAGGCGTGTTATGGAAAGTCATGATACACTTACACAGACTCAATCTCACTCCTTGAGGATGTGTTGAATCATGAGAATAGTAACCTTGAAACTCCCTGTGAAAAATTATGACAGTATGATAAATCGGACACAGTTGACTCCATCTTGCTTCTGCCTTCCCAGCTGTCCATGTCATTCCTGGCCGTAGACCAAGCTAACTTTGGGAGGAATCTAGTTTATAGTTTAACCTGAAATAAAGGATGATAATGGTCCCGCCCCAAAACAAACCCCTCCTTGCTCAGGGACTGAAAACCGCCTTTGTATGATTAATGAAGGACTGCAAGATTAGAGTTGTGGGAAGGATGTGAACTCTGCTGAAATGTAGGCATAGTAATCCCTTACTGCCCAGGAGTCATGTGGCCAGGGGTCACAAGATCTGTGACTTCTCCAACTGCTCCTATAGATAACATCACTATTGTAGAACCTACGATTGATTTTTTGAGATGTTCTTCAGACTGGCCCCACCTGGATTCATGACTCAGCTGGTCCTGTGGTCCCACCCAGAGGAAAACTCAGCACATGAGGACTGTTTTCCACACCCCTATGATTTCACTCCCTACCAATCAGCAACACCCATTCCCTAGCTCCTTGCCCACCAAATTGTACACAAAAATCCTGATGTCCAAGCCTTTGGGAAGACTGATTTGAGTGATAACTCCAGTTCTCCCACGTGGCTGGCCTCACATCAAACTCTTTCTTTACTGCAACGCTGTGGTCTCCGTGGTCTGATCTTATCTGTGCAGTAGGTGGAAAGAGCCCACCAGTTGATTACAACCTAAGTTTTATTTTTGTACCAAAAATAGGGGTTAAAAATGAGTTAATCAGGTTCAATGAAAAATCACAGCAGGCCAGGCATGGTGGCTGACACCTGTAATCCCAGTACTTTGCGGGGCCAGGCGGGTGGATCACCTGAGGTCAGTAGTTTGAGACTAGCCTGGCCAACATGGCAAAACCCCGTCTCTACTAAAAATACAAAACTTAGCCAGGCATGGTGGCACATGCCTATAATCCCAGATATTTAGGAGGCTGAGGCAGGAGAATTGCTTGAACCCGGGGGGCAGAGGTTGCAATGAGCTGAAATGGCAGTGTACTCCAGCCTGGGTGACAGAGTGAAACTGTCTCAAAAAAAGAAAAAAAAAAAATCATAGCAGTGAATTTGGCATTCCTCTCTGCAGATTTGCTGCTGCTGCTGTTCTCGCTCCACAATTCTTGTCTCCCTCATCAAACTCTTGACCAGAACAAGATTAGCAGCAGGCTCAGTCCTGCACTCTGGAAGTCTTCCTGCGCCTGGAAGCTGCCTCTAAAAACACAGAGGGCCCAGTCTGTAGGGACTTTCAGCTGGATCATATGTGATACAGATGAGTTCTTCCGATCCTAGAGCTCCAACCTGCAGAACAGCCACATCTTCTTTCGCATACATTCTGGTCTGTGATTGGGAAAAAGGAGCCAGCAGCCTCTGTGTGCAGAATGGGGCTCCTTGTAGGTAGCGGTAACAGCTCTAGTAACACTTCTTCTCTGGCTGCTCCAGCACCATAGGGAGTTTAGAGCTGGGAAGGAGAAAGCAACACAAGAAAGAAGGTGGTAAGGAAATGAGAGAAGATGGGCACCAACAAGCTCCTGGGACATCTCCAGGTCACATAAAGAGCTTCCTTATCAAGCCCTGGACATCACCATCTCTGGGATGCAGCTGCCTCCCCCAGTGGCCACACAGGCAGTGCTGTCTGTGGACAGGCCATCCAGGGATGGAACAGTGTGCTGGGGAGGGTAGAAGGATGTGCTAGGAAATACCAGCTTCACTAGGAGGCTTTTATCTGGGTTGGAAATTAGAAAGTGGTCCACTAAATCAAGAGAAAGTGTAATTTCTTGACAAACACATTTTGAGGTATTTTTGTGAGTGACTTTGTCATCTTCTGGGACACGGAAATGTTTAATTCTGAGAATCTGTGTTGACCTAAAAAAAAAAAGAGAAACGGAAGCAAAATTAACAGAAATAGTTTATTTGGGCCGAGTTTGAGAACTGCAACCCAAGAGCATTATTCAAGTTGCCCCGAATATACACTCTGAGTAGCAGCAGTTCCAAGTAGATTTTAAAGGCAGAAAAGGGGGACAGGAAATGGACTCATATGAAGTGTTTGTCAGAAATTCACATGGGTTTACAGAAATGACATTAAATAGTGATTGGCTATACCTTGTTAAGCTACTGGGAATGGGTTATGGTGTCTAGTGAGGCATTATTGGGTTAATTGATAGCTACTTGTGGCAATAGAGAGCAGGTTTTTTTATTTTATTTTTTTTTAAATTTCATTTTTTGTAGAGACAGGGTTCTCACTTTGTTGCCCAGGCTGGTCTTGGACTCCTGGTCTCAAGTGATCCTCCTGTCCTGGCCTCCCATAGTGTTGGGATTACAGGCACGAGCCACTGTGTCCAACCGCAAGCAGTTTGAAGATGTGAATACGTAGCTCAAGGGGGAAGTAGGACATGATTTCCATCTCATTATGTCTCTCTGGGCCTGATTGTTTAAAAGGACTCATAGTCCTCAGATAAAAGTTCTTATCTTTTCTCACCTGGTATCATGGGGAGAAGGGGAATGAGCAGAAGTTTTAAATCTCTGGGCCTGAGTGTTTAAAAGGACACATAGTCCTCAGATTTATATCTCTGGGCCTGATTATTTAAAAGGACTCACAGTCCTCAGATAAAAGTTCTTATCTTATCTTTTCTCACCTGGTATTATAGGGAGAAAGGGAATGACAAGGGGTTTTAAAAGCATGTCTGTTTAAAGGCATGTCCTTTTAAAACTCCTTCTCATTCCCTCTCTCCCTGTGATACCAGGTGAGATTTAAAAGGACATGCTTGGCCAGGTGTGGTGGCTCACACCTGTAATCCTAGAACTTTGGGAGCCCAAGGTGGGTGGATCACCTGAGGTCAGGAGTTCAAGACCAGCCTGACCAACATGGCGAAACCTGTCTCTACTAAAAATACAAAAATTAGCTGGGCATGGTGGTGCACATCTGTAGTCCCAGCTACTTAGGAGGCAGAGGCAGGAGAATCACTTGAACCTGAGAGGCAGAGGTTGCAGTGAGCCAAGATTGCACCACTGCACTCCAGCCTGGGCAACAAAGCGAGAGACTGTCTCAAAAAAAAAAAAAAAAAAAAAAAAAGACATTCTAATCAGAACTATGATCTTGTAGTATGCATCGCAATTGAGGGAGGGAGCTCTGAAACCCAACCTGCTTTCAATGGCATTTCCCCCACTTTAATCTCCAGGACTAGACACTGTTACAGCCTTTGTGATGTCAATTTCCTTTTCTACTCAAGAGTTCCCTCAGATAACCTGCCCTGTGTCTTATCTTGTCAGGCCTTCACCCTCTCCAAGCTAGAAAGGGGTCTTTACAAGTTAGTAATAGACTTTACATGTTAAGAGAAGGAAGATTTTTGTTTATAGGGGAGCCTTGACTAAAACCTCCTTTGAAGTAAGATTGAGATACAATGTTTTACCCCATGATGCTGATGTTACATCAAGTCAGCATTTTATTTATCCACTAACTTAACAACCATTGGTTGAGCTCCTAGAATTGCATGCACAACTCTAGATCCTGAATCTACACCATTAAACGAGAGTTCAGCTGCCTCCTTTTGTGCAGTTTATTTTCTTGTGCGGGGACAACAGTCAACTGACAAGTAAGTAAATTTAAAAAATAATAATAATATTATTGACCTAAAAGGAAGAACCTGAGGCAAAACTAATATAAGAGAATTTACCTGAGCCAAGCTTGAGGGTTGTGTAATTACCAGATGAATTCTTCCTGCTTGCTGCACAGACAAAACCAATTCACTGAGACCATGCTATTGCAGGAAAGAAAGAGTAATTGACATGAGACTGCCACATGGGAGACAGAGCTATTACTCAAATCAGACACTCCAAGGACTTAGAGGCTAGGGTTTTTATGGACAATTTGGTGGGCAGGGACCCAGGGAATGGGTGGTGCTGATTGGTTGGGGAGGAAATCATAGGGATGTGGAAAATGGTCCTCTGGGTGGGGCCACAGGACCCGTTGGGTCATGAGTCACAGTCCGGGTACAGTAAGTTTGAAAAATGTTGTAAAAAATCAATCTTAGCTTCCACAACCATGATGTTATTTATAGGAGCAACTGGGGAAGTCATGAATCCTGTGCCTTCTGCCACATGACTCTGAAGCAGTAAGAGATTATTATAGAAACTACACCAACATCTTAGCAGAGTTCAGGCCCTCTCACACACCTGTTCTCATGGACTTTCATTAGTTTTACAAATGCGGTTTAGTTTTGTGAAGAGCTATTATCATCTTTGTTTTAAGGTTAAACTAGAAACAAAATCCCTCCCAAAGTTAGCTTGGCCTCTACCTAGGAATAAACCGGGACAGCTAGGTGGTCAGACGCAAGATGGAGTCAGCCCTGTTGGATTTCTCTCATTGTCGTAATCGTAATCTTTGCAAAGGTGGTTTCAGTTGCAATTCCATAGGTTGGGGTGGAAGCAGAGAAGAAAGCACCCAGGCAAGGCGTCCTAGGAGGTGAGGCGCTGGTTGTTGGGGCTCAGAAGATAATATCCCAATAATATGGCATCTTGACATGCTGAACCGAAGAAGCTTCAAGGTCTTTCCCCCCGATCCACCTTCTACTGTTTCTCCCAAAGCACAGAAGGAAGTTGAGATTTCTTTATCTGCCTAACAGCCAAACCCATTAAGGAGAACAGTTGTTTTTTCTTCCCCTCCCTATAAGACCGAGAATGTAACCATGCCTGAACAGATCCATTCACAAGACAATGTATAAATTAATCTCTATTCTCTGATCTATTCATTCTTCCTGGTAATCCCCTCAACAGAATTTCTTTTCTCTCCCTCCCATACCCTGTTTTGCCAGGATAGCAGATAAGTTTCTGAACCCCATTAGGGAGTGGGTGAGTACTCTGTGGTTCTCCTTGTGTGCCTGTTAATAAACCTGTACGCCTTTTCTCCAATGAATCTGCCTTTTGCGAGTTCATTTTTTAGTGAAACTTCAGAGGGTGAAGGGGAAGTTTTTTCCCGTGGCCCCCACATGGCCAAGCATCATGTCCGTCAGGCATGTACAGTGCATCTGAGAGACTCACAGCAATGGCTCAGGATGCTACACTCTGAGGAGAGCCTTAGATGATTCTACCCTGCAACGCATTGACTTCCCTCTGCCTTGGGGAACTTAGAGGTCAGCTTATCACCATTTCTAGGTCCTAACCTGAGTTTTGCAATCATAGAAGGGCTTTTGTTGCTGGTTGACCTTCATAATTCCTTCTCTTACTCATTTTCATTTCTAGACAACATTCTCTTCATTATATGGATGGCCTTGCCTTTCCTCTCTCCTCTTCTTCCAGTTTTCTTCACTGGGTGTTATTTATTCCCAATAGACCATGTTGGAGTTTGTCTGAGAGTCATAGAAAGGGAAAAAGTGTGCCTTAAGAACATTCCTAAGGAAAAATATGTCTTCTGATTTATTGAGCTTAGAATATGTTAAAAGTAGAAGAAAGGATCCTAACTGACATACACTTACATTATCGGGGTCGGTTTAGTTTAAAAATATTGATTTAATTTCTCATTTTTACTAGCACTACATATACAATGAGTTCATAACTGTGAATGAGATGAGACTGAAAATATATATGTAGCCAGGCATGGTGGTGCACTCCTGTATTCTTACCTACTTGAGAGGCTGAGGTGGGAGGATCCCTTGAACCCAGGAGTTCAAGGCTGCAGTAAGACATGATTGCAGCATTGCACTCTAGCCTGGATGACAGAGCGAGACTCTGTCTCTAAAAGAAAAAATATATATATACACACACATATATATACACATTGAATATATATATAAAAGAAGAATGAGTTTGAGGAAACATAATGAGTTTGGTTTTTTCTAAGAGATAGCTGGATATATGAATCTGGAGCTTAGAGAAGACATCAAGGGTGGAAATATAGATGTCAACATCCTCTTTAATTTCAGGTAATTATCTTAAGGTCAATCTTCCTCTACAAATTAGAAAGGACATATACTCAGCAGCTAGTAATTATGAGATTTCCACAGATTTCATTCTACTTCTGGCAGGCTGCTGCATGCAAGCATCTAGGAACAGCACCAGGTATAAAATGCTTTATTGATCTGAGTGAGTCCAACTCACGACCACTCTTCCTCCACAGTATTTATCCTGATGGTTTTACTGACATCAGTGACTTGTTTTTTTCTAGTATTGGCGCCTCCTCCTGTTTCTGTTGTCTGTTTTGATTTGGTTTTGTCCTCAACACCTTTGGCTGGAGTCATCTGAAGGCTATCTCTTACTCCAGGAGGTGGTCAGACAGGTGGGGTTGTGGCGTTGCATCTCACAATGTAGATTCTGCATGGAAATGCACAGGTGATGCCCTCTGGGCCTAACTAAAGCAGAACTTGGTCATTTGTCTCCACCATCATATCCTGAACCTACAACTTGAGACAAGCAGCACAAAATCACAAAGGTCCTGTAACCGCCCAATGGGTTCCTCTTGCCTGCTGCCCAGATGCAGTCAGTTTATCAAGACGGGAATTGCAATAGAGAGAGTTTAATGCACAGAGATTTGGCTAGATGAATGACTAGGCTTTTACTCAAATCAGTCCGTTTTTTGAGTTATAAAGAACTAGGGTTTTTAAAGGATAATTTGGCAGGCAGGAGACTGAGAAATGGGGAATGCTGATTGATCGGGTCGAGAATGAAATCATAGGGATTCAAAACCATCTTCTTACACTGAGTCAGTTTGGGGGTGGGGGGCTACATACCAATTAAACCACTTTACTGGTCTGGGTGGTGCCAGTTGAGCTATCAGAATGCAGGGTTGGAAAAAATACTTCGAACACCAATCTGAGATTTTACAATAGTGATGTTATCTGTACGAGCAACTGGGGAGGTTGGGAATCTTGGGATCTTTGGCTCAAGGAGGGTTTTTTTTTTTTTAATTTCCTGGAAAGGGCTATTATTATCTTTGTTTCAAAGTTAAACTATAAGGGTGGGTGCAATGGCTCAGCATTTAGAGAGGCAGAGGAAGATGGATCACTTGAGGTCAGGAGTTTGAGACCAGCCTGGGCAACATAGGGAAACCCCATCTCTACAAAAAATACAAAAATTAGCCCAGTGTGATGGTATATACCTGTAATCCCAGCTACTTCGGTGGCTGAGGTGGGAGAATCGCTTCAACCTGGGAGCTGGAGGCTGCAAAGAGGTGATATCATGCCACTCTACTCCTGCCTGGGTGATAGAGTGAGACTCTCTCAGAAAAAAAAAAAAAAAAAAAGTTACACTATAAACTAAAATCCTCCCAAAGTTAGTTTGACCTGTGTCCAGGAATGAACATGGATAGGTTGGAGGTTGGAGGCAAGCAGATTTGTTACTGTGATAATTTTCTGATGTCAATTTTTTCTCACTGTTGTAATTTTGCAAAGACTATTTCAGTCCTGATGCCGGCTGATACTAGGAAATGTCTTGCCTTTAAGTTCTTTCAAAGAGATGTGACATTATAAATCAGGTGATTGAAATGGAAAAGTGGAAAACAGAGGAATAAAATTTTAAACTACTCATATAATATACAAAAGTATTGTAATCCTATGGAAATATCTGAAAGTTTTACATTTGACTGATGTATCCTATAATCAGTATACGTTAAATAAATAAACAAGCAAGCAAATAAACTTGAACATACAACCCAGATAAAAGCTGCAAAGTTTCACATTCCCACTCAAGTAGAAAATGAAAATGAAAGGTTAGGCTGTTATTTTAGTTGTTTCGGCAGCTCTCAGTGGCCAGAGTAGCCATATGGCTTCAGGAGTCATGCAGAATATGGTTTTCCTCACCATTAAAGCATCTACCAGAAGAAGAGATCAAAGATCAAGGGTTGCTCACAGACAGGTGCTAACAGCTGCAGGGACCTGTGAATGTGCTCAGACCTCTCATATATGCAGCATTTTGACTAGCTTCCTGGGCAGAAGTCCTTCTCATCATCTAAAGAAATCCTTTAAGAATAAATAGTGACAGCTTTCCAACATCCATTTAACTCTACATAGCAAGAGAAGCTGATTGCAGAGTTGTCAGGAATCTTAAAGAGGGGAAACTACCAACACAGGAGGCTGGAGTTCTATGTTTACTAATGGTGTGCAAACCCCATATTCTGAATGTGCTACCTATCAGCAAAACAGGAATAACAAACCGTAGTAATCCACTAACAGTGACCAGCTCTAAGATGACTCAATACATTCAAAGTGCACTGACATCTACAAACTTGAATCTAAACACATCTTATCCTAAATTTACCATCATTTGTTTACCATAATATGAAATTTCTAGTGTTGTAAGACAGTACTGGTGGGCACTGAAAAGCAATTTAAGCAAGGGGAAATTATACTTCAAATGTGGGCATCATAATGTTGAATATTAAATGCTTATTAATTAAAACTGTCTGAAAATTATTAGCAATAAAATTTTAATAACTTGTACAATAATATTGAGTAAAATTAATTTGATAATAAAGTTAAAACACTAAGTGACCTTACATGGAAGAATGTAAAAAAGGTAGTTACAAAATATATTTACAGCACCACATAATATTTTAAATTAGAAAAATATGATTATGGAGAAAGAAATACAAAGGTAAACTGAGTAATGACCCTGGATTGAACATGTTCTAAATGTATAATTTGAGCTACTTCAAGTCCTTGTATCCTCTGCAGATTAGATTCTCATGGTAAAGTGGATGTCTTGGAATAGCCTTTTCAATATTAAGAAGAAAAACATGAGTCCTAGTCCTATAATCTCTCTAAATAGAAATCAGAATGAAATGAGGGCTTAGAGATGAAAAAAATAAGGTTCAAAGAATCTGAGTGACTTTCTGGAGGTCACAAAGGAAACCATGCTGAGCAGGGACTTGAAAACAAATCTTCAGACAGATGTCAGGTTAACCTTTGGTGGTGCCAGATTTCCTACGATGAACTAAATCATTCCATCTCCTCTCCATTTGGAGGTTGAAACCTCCTCTGCTTTACAGAGGTAGGTTTCAACCTTCTCTTTAAGATGATAATTGGCTTTTTTTAATGCCCCAGGACAAGATGGGAGCCGCCTATAAGACAGCAAAACAAGTCCTCACCAGGAACCAAATCAACCAGATTTCTCAGACTATAGAACTGTAAGAAAAGGAATTTCTGTTGCTTAAGCCATGTGGTCTATGGTATTTTGTTATGGCTGTCCTAGCTAAGACAGCCACTTACAGAATGGGAGAAAATATTTGCAAATTATGTATCTGATAAAGGATTAACATTGAAAATTATATATATTTTAATAACCTGACAACTCAACAACAAAAACAAACAATCCCATTTAAAAATGGACAAAGGATTTGAAAAGGTATTTTTCCAAAGAAGATATTCAAAGAACCAATGACCATATGAGAAGATGCTTACCATCACTAATCATTAGGGAAATACAAATCAAAACCACATTGAGATACTACTTTACACTCACTAAAAAAATCCGTTATCAAAAGAGTAAATAAAAATAACTAGTGTTGGTGATACAGGAGCTAAAAAGGAAACATTTAGGTAGATAGTAAGGGTAAGAGAATCCCTGGTAATTCCCTGTTAGCAAAAAGCAGCCCCCAAATCACTTCATTTCTAACAAAGAGCAGCCTGTAAAATCAAGCTGCAGACATAAATAAGCAAGCTGGAAGCTTGCATAGGTAAATGCTGGCAGCTGCACCAATAGAAAAAGGCTACCTGGGTGCCAGACATGTTCAATGTGGAGGTTCCCGCTTCCCTTTTCTTTGTGGCCACATGTGCACTAAAAAGACAGGAAATATGGTGTCTGCCGGGTAGATACTCCAACTGCATAATAAAAGATTAGGGTGGGGCTGGGCCCCGTTGGCTCACGCCTGTAATACCAGCACTTTGGGAGGCCGAGGCGGGTGGGTCACTTGAGGTCAGGAGTTCGAGACCAGCCTGGTCAATATGGTGAAACCCTGTCCCTACTAAAAATACAAAATTAGCTGGATATGGTGGCACATGCCTGTAATCCCAGCTACTCAGGAGGCTGAGGCAGGAGAATCACTTGAACCTGGAAGGTGGAGGTTGCAATGAGCAGAGATCACACCAATTGCACTCCAGCCCAGGCAACAAGAGTGAAACTCCATCTCAAAGAAAAAAAAAAAAAAAAATTAAATTAAATAAATAAATAAAAATAAATTAATTAATTAAAATAAATTTTAAAAAGTTTAGGGTGGGATGGCCAGCTTCTTTGTGCACTATGCAAATGACACACCGGTCCAACCAATCCCTCGGGCCCTGTGTAAATCAGACATGACCTCCTCAAGATTGTCTATAAAAACCCCTGCATTTCACCATGAAACTGGAAGACCCACTTGGGAACCTCTCTCTGTCTGCAGGAGAGAGAGCTATTCTCTTTTCTCTTTCACCTATTAAACGTCTGCTCTTAACCTCCCTTCGTGTGTCTGCGTCCTTGATTTCTCTGGCGTGAGACGACAAACCTCGGGTATTTACCCCAGACAGTTACACCACTTCATTGGCAAGGATGTGGATAAATAGGAACCCTTGTTTGTTGCTGGTAAGAATGTAAAATGGTACAGCTCAGAAAAAAACAGTATGGCAGTTCCCCCAAAAATTAAACAGAGAATTGTTACAGGAAGGGGTCCCCATCCAGACCCCAAGAGAGAGTTTTTGGTCTCGCACAAGAAAGAATTTATGGCGAGTCTGCAGTGCAAAGTGAAAACAAGTTTATTAAGAAAGTAAAGGAATAAAAGAATGGCTACTCCATAGACAGAGCAGTCCTGAGGGCTGTTGGTTGCCCATTTTTATGGTTTATTTCTTGATGATATGCTAAACGAGTGGTGGATTATTCATGCTTTCCCTTTTTAGACCATATCGGGTAACTTCCTGACATTGCCGTGGCACCTGTGAAGTGCCATGGTGCTGATGGGAGTCTAGTAGTGAGGATGACCAGAGGTCACTCTCGCAGTCATCTTGGTTTTGGTGGGTCTTGGCCAGCTCCTTTACTGCAACCTGTTTTATCAGGTTTATGACCTGTACTTTGTGCTGACCTCCTATTTCATCCTGTGACTTAGAATGCCTTAACTGTCTGGAAATGCAGCCCAGTAGGTTTCAGCCTCATTTTACCCAGCTCCTATTTAAGATGGAGTTGCTCTGGTTCACATGCCTCTGACAGAATTATAAAGGATCCATAAATTATACTTCTGAGTAAACACCCAAAAGAACTGAAAGCAGCAGGGTCTCAAAGAAATCTTTATATACCCATGTTCATAATAGTATTATTCACAATAGCCAAAAGGTGGGAACAACCCAGATGTCCACCAATGGATGAATGGATAAACAAAATGTGTTATATACATACAATAAAAAACTGTTCGCCCTGAAAAAGGAATGAAAGTCTGACACATGCTACAACATAGATGAACCGTGAAGACATCACACTAATAAGCCAGACACAAAAGGAAAAATACTGTGTGATTCCACTTTTATGAAGTAACTAGAGTACTCAAATTTACAGGGACAGGAAACAATGTCAGTTAGCAAGGGCTGGGGAAAAGGAGGAATGAGGAGTCAATTGTTTAATGGATAAAGAGTTGCAGCACTGATGAAGAATGAAAATGAACTCTTACATAATACCAATTTATTAATAATGAAGGATAAAGATGAGTTCTAAAAATGTTTAACACCCACAATTATTTGAATAGAAGACTGCTTAATTTCTCAAAAACATTCATTTCTTTAACCTCTAAAACACCTCAGTCATTTCAAACTGGCTTTCTGCCATATTATTACAGATGAGGTAACAAATGCCTCTTAGGATGGTTATGTCTAGATAGTTTTTCTGTTACAAAGGTCTCTCTTCTGCTTAAATCAAGTCTCTTACAATGAAATTAAATTTCATTTCTCCTTTTTTGGTGTCTGGTGGATTTGTTGTATTTGATTTATTAAATTTTTTTTCCAAAATTAAGAAAAATATGGTAATTAAGCAATCCTTAGGAAAGCAATCACTTTATGCTACATTTCTACATAGCTTCATCTTCTTCTTCTTTTTTTTTTTTTTTTAGCTTCATCTTCTTCATAGAGCAAGTCTCCAGATTGAATTCCTGAGATTGAAGTTTTTCCATCAGGAGTTTTGGTTGGATTGGCATCACAGTGGTTTGGGTAAATCCCTGTGATGTTACTGAAACAACGAGGACCATCTGCTGTGTGCCAGCACTCACAAACTGGTGGGGAGCTGGGTTTATTGGTTAAATTTAATTAAGTATAGGTTTAGATTTCTGTGACCAATCTGTTTATATTCAAGTATAAGTAGCCTTCTTGATGTACTATTTATTTAATGAATAAAGAATTCAGAATTGTAGAGTTATGAAATTTTTAAAAAATATTTTAAGCAGTTTTTTCTTTCAGAATACTCAATCACAAAATATGTCTAATAGATGCCATTAATCTCATTGTAACTAAAATAAACTTCTACAATGCAGTTTCCTTCTATTCAAATATTTGCATATCTGGAAGCTAAAATAAATATTTAGTGGGAAGCCAGAGGACAACTGTTTTCTGTTCTTTTGTAGTTCCTTACTTTGCCATATTTGTATTATGCTAAAATTTACAAAAGAAAAGTATCTCTTACAGGTAATTATACATTTTGATTCATGAATGACAATATCATAAAACTATATATATATATTCAAGATATATGCAGGTTTATTATATGGATATACTGTACAACGGTGAGCTTTGGGCTTCTGGTATGCCTGTTGCTCAAATACTGAATATTGTACCCATTAGGTGATATTTTAGCCCTCATCTCCCTATTCTCCCAGCTTTTGAAGTCCCCAGTGTTTGTTATTTTCCTCTGTATATTTGTGGGTACCCAACAAATATATATATTTTAGCAAGGAGATAATTCTAGTTAGTACATGGGCTATCAGCATCTATTTTTCTTAGTCTAAGTCATTTTTTCTTTTTGCTGTAATTTATAATTTGATAAATGGCTTAAGAGCACGGAACTAACTGGCCAAATTTTGTGAAAAATAAGCTTATGGCTTTGATAGGTAGAATGGCATCCTTGCCTCCTGGCTGCATGGTGTTTGAGAGTTTGCCTGGAGCCTGAGATCTGAATGAAACTTTCCACATCACGAAGAGACAGACACAGAGGCAGAGACACCAGGAGGGGACAGGGTTGGCTGAGAGTTGTCACCTCACAGCCTTGTCATTTTGGATGTCAGCTGTTCTGCCTGGTGTTATATCTTTAAAACAAGCCACAGATATTTTTATAACACTTAGGAAAGTTATGTTGGCTAAAGGAGAAAAAAAAAATTACAGAATTAACTGAGGTCTACTACAATTTAGTTATCCCTTCAGCCAGGCTCTAGACAAACCACTGGGGTTAACAGAGTGCATAGTCAAGTCAGGGTAACCCCTACCTATAGCTCTTCAGGGGACTCCAAATCTGTGATCCTGTGGTGCAAGACTCATCCAAGGCTCACCCACCCTGAGTGGCCCTCATCTCACATCCTAATGTTCCCCCAACCCGCTAGCTCTGTGCCCTTCCTCAAACATGCTAAGCACACTTCCTCCCCACCCCTAGGACTATTGCACAGCTGTTTCTGTGGCTAAAAGATTTATCCTCAGATATTCTCCTCACATCATCCAGGTCTCTGCTCAAACACCAGCTCTTCACTCAGACCTCCTGGCAACAATTCTGTCCTCATTTGGAAACTTCTCATTCTAACACAGGTCATCTCTTGGTCTGCTTCATTTATCTCCATAATACTCACCTTTACTGGATAATCATCAATCTACTTGTTCACGAATGTATTGTTTGTCCCCTCACTAGAATATAAACTCCATGAGGGCAGGGACTTTGTTTTGTTGATGTTGTGTTCCCATGAATTTATCATAATTCCTGGAACATAGAGGATAATTGATAAATATTTGTTTGGGGGGAATGACTACATGAATGAAGGTATCATTTCTGTGGGGAGACAGACATGCCACAGAGTGTTGCATGGAAGCACAGAATTCAAGTCTTTCTGGGGAGGAGGTAAGAAGAAAGGCTTCTCAGACAAGTGACGTTTGTGAGGGATCTTAAAGATGAAGAGATTGGTGGTAGGCAGAAAAGGAGAAAAAGGCACCCCATTGCAGGAGGAAACCCTAAGTGCATAAAGGCATGAAGTTAAAACACTGTTAGGGTCAAAGAAAGGTAGGAGGTTTGGTGAGCATGGGAACATAAAGTGGGGCTGCACTGTAAATACTTCCTATGCTATGTGTCAGCAAGTGGAGAAATTATGACTGTCACAGTGTCAGGCACCATATCCCTCATAGGAGCTCAGAGTCTTGGCACACTCAAGCTGGTTTATTTGAGGAGCATTAACAAGTTATCTACAAAGGTAGGTCTGAGTTTAAAGATACCAAGAAGGAACAGAAAGCCTTTGCCAGCCCTGGGCCTGAAGGAGCCAAAGAAGGAAGATCAGAACCCAGAGAGGGCAACCAGAAGAAACACAGAGCACCCTCGGGACCTGGTGCAGAGCAGGGGCCAGGGGAGGTCCCTGCCACACCTTGCCTTCCCCCAGGCCCGTGCCATCGCTTGCTGCCTCCCATTGGCTGAACCTACCTGGAGGCCTAAGATAAGAGGTTTTTGTTGATGCAGTTCCCACCCTTCCTGGACCATAGAGCAGGATAGCCAGAAAATTCTGAGGGACAACGAGAAAATATCCAGCACTGGAGAACTCTCTTTAGTGAGAAGAAAGCTTTAGCACCCTGAGATAGATGTTGAGACCCAAAAGTCATGTCCAGGCAGCCGAAAGCATTTCTAAAACCCTCACATGCAACAATGAGAGAAGCTTTGTTTTGCCCCAAAGAAGGAGATGAGGGAAGAATGTGAAGAGAAAGAAGAGAAAAGGGAGGGAGCGAACCACTGTGTGTAGCCTGTACACAGTGTAGCTCCTCCTCAAGAAAGAACCACAGGCATTCAATGACTCTGTATACTCCCAAGTAGATACATTGTGTGACCATACCATTGATTCATTTTCTTCTGGAGACTGATCAAGAAACTAGGTTTCCTTGGAATTAGGTTTCCAAGGAACCAAAACAACTTGGTGGTACCCAAGGACAGCCTTTGCACAGAAGTGTGGAGGCAGAACAGATGCTGAAATCCCTATAACTCTTTCAGGGCTGTTGGTCTTTCACAGACTCTAAAGTTGCCAGGGTTTGTGCAATTTTACATAGATCTTACAGTTCCAAAGAATTATGGGTTATGTTTTATTTATTTATTTTTTTGATATGGAGTTTCGCCCTCGTTGTCTAGGCTGCAGTGCAATGGTGTACATAATCTTGGCTCACTACAACTTCCACCACCAGGGTTCAAGTGATTCTCCTGCTTCAGCCTCCTGAGTAGCTGGGATTACAGGCATCCGTCACCACACCCAGAGAGTTTTTTGTATTTTTAGTAGAGATGGGGTTTCACCATGTTGGCCAGGCTGGTCCCGAACTCCCAACCTCAGGTGATCCACCCACCTTGGCCTCCCAAAGTGCTGGGATTACAGGCATGAGCCACCACGCCTGGCTGGGTTACTATTACTAAGAAGTTTGGAATTTGTTCTCTAAGTAATGGTCAAGATATAAAGGTCTTAACGTAGAGGGTTGTCACGGTGGTCATGTACAAGTTGGACTGGAGTTGGGAGAGACTGAGAACGGAGAGGTCACTTAAGAGACTGTGGAAATAGCTCAGGCCAGAAAGACGGTGCCCTCATCTATGATGAGGACAGGGAGTTTACTCTTGAATCTTCTTGATACACTGTTCCAAACGTAAGTCATAAATATCATCCTTCATAAAATCACTCAGAGCCTATATAATTTCACTTAGCCTTAGTCTTAATGCTGTTTCATTTAACATCTGCCATTTGTTCCATTGCTGCTAGTCACTTCCTGTGTGCATTTTCTGAGTTTCTTTCTCTCTGTTTCAGTTTGTTTTAAATAGGGTAACAACTTCTCTTTTCTCTCCCATGCAGTGTGACACTGTAACTCTTCTACTCCTTACCATCTGTTGTTTTTGTAAATTAATCATTTTAACCAGGGAATAATGGTTTCACCTTCCAAGATATAAATCCTTCAAGGTTCTGTTATGTCATGTTGGAAGACAGAAGACTTTTTTTTTTTTTAACTAAATGGCATTCTTTTTCTTTAAGAGATACTTGAAGAAAACAAATGTTGATTTTTCAGTGGTATGCTCCTTTTTATTTTCAACTAAGACTAGCAGGATGCTGGGCTATAACATAAGGGTAAACTTGAGCATTTTGAAAAGATCCGAACTTTCATAATACCAAAAACATAACCAAAATTCACTGTAGATAACCCCCACTGTCCCACATGCTTATCTGAAAAGGCGTGACTCAAAAGGAATGTCAAGATTTAAAACTCCATTGTCTTTGGTGTAGACAACTTCCTAGAATTCAACAGTTCTATTTCCTGCAATTTTTATCTTGGGGAAAACCGTGAATTCTATGAGATGTGATATTTATTTATGGTTCTGTTTTTTAAAAATTGTTGGACATGAGCCATTTTCTGACACTTATATAAGGACAAAGGTACAAATTAAGCCTTGGATAATATTCATCTGCAAATATTCTCATGTTTATCAACTGAAAAAAAAAAAAACCCCACACACTTTCATGTACTTAAATATATGCTATGGCTAAAAGAATACTTATTTTAATAGCATGATCCATCTTGAATTTTTCCTTAGTTTTGATAAACCTAGTTAAAGCATTGTTAGACTTTCTTCCATGGTACACTGCAGGCACACTAAACAAAATCCCAGTGTACAAAATTACACTCATTGCTTAGATGCTATGCTCACACCTAGACAAATGGTAAGTTTTTAAAAATACATGCACCAGAGTTGCTTCAATCTCTCAGTTGCTTCTCAGTAGTTTATAAAACAGTAAAAGAATTAAAGACTCTAATGTGGTTTAATGTCAAGGATTAAATTAGAAATGCTAAATAAAGAAACCTGCTCTTATTCAAAGAACATGCATTTGCATGTAAGATTCCAGCATAACTGTTACTAAGTCTTTCATTTTCATCTCATCTAAAATGACAAAGAATGAAAAATCTCAGGCAATTTGTCCAATTGAATTATAATATGGGAGCGATACAGTGGCTCACGCCTGTAATTCCATTTTGGCAGCCCAAGGTGGGATGATTACCTGAGGTCAAAAGTTCGAGACCAGCCTAAGCAACATAGTAAGACCCATCTCTACGAAAAAATTTTTTTAATTAGCCACGTGTAGTGGAATGTGCCGGTAGTCCCAGCTGTGCAAGAGGCTGAGGCAAGAGGATTGCCTGAACCCGGAAGGTTGAGACTGTAGTGAGTTATGAACATGCCACTATACTCCAGCCTGGGTGACAGAGTCAGACTCTGTCACTAAGAAGTAATTAAAATTACAATATATATTCAAAAGTTATAAGTTTGATTGAAATTTACTAAGGGTGACTTGTGTTTCTCAAAGTGTAATCCTCAGACTGAGATAGAACAGGAGTGGGACACGACTTCTCCTTCATATTTTTTTTATTTTTTTCTTCTCTTCACACAACCCACACCACTACTTCATGGATGCTATATCCACTGACCCTGAGGCTTCTGTCACACAAAGAAAATAGCCATTCTTCCGTGCTGTCGTAAAGTTCAACCATTTCTTTTACTTAGAAAATTCCAGAAACTAGCCTTAGGAGAGCTAAACATCAAACCAAAGTTGCAAATGTCCTCTCTTGGGAAGAAAAACTGAACAATTGATTCCAGCTTTGCTGCCCCCACCAGACCACCAGATGGTTCATTACTCAAGAGAACCATCACAACCAGACATGCTGACCTGCATCCCCCACCGTTCACATTCTTTGCCCAGCCCAGCCTGCATACACTAATCTTGAAATCAATTCCCATGTTTTATCGAATTAAAAAAAAAAAATCCCTACGGGCGTTTTTTTGGGAGCTAGTCAGAGGATCTTTACACCTCACCATTGCTGTCTCCCTTGCACTTCAGCATAAGCCCCGTAATAAAAGTCTTATCTGGAAAATCTACTTGGCCATGATTTAATTTCCATTATATGGGTAGCCAAAGAGCCTGTGGTCTGTAATGAAGTCACCTCTATCAGAATTATCTGAGATGTGTATCAAAAATACCATTTCCTAAATGTAGCAAGAAAGCCTTGGCCACTCTTAGATCCCACAGTTTGTGCTCCTGGCTCACTGCCATGTAGCAATGCTTCCTTCACCTCTGCAAAGCTGGCTTTGATAAACTGTCATAAGGAACATCTGGCACTGCTACTCCAGGCTCCAGATAAATTCCAACATGGGAACAGAACAAAAGCATGAGGTGATGATACAGTTTGGATTTGTGTCCACACCCAAATCTCATGTTGAATTGTCATCTGCAATACTGGGGGAGGCATCTGGTTGGAGATGAATGGATCATGGGGTTGATTTACCCCCCTGCTGTTCTCGTGATAGTGAGTGAGTTCTCACTAGCTCTGGTTGTTTAAAAGTATGTAGCAGTCTCCCATTTGCTCTCTCTCTCTCTCTTTCCTGCTCGCCATGTGAAGATGTGCTTGCTTCGCCTTCATTTTCTGCCATGATTGTAAGCTTCTTGAAGCATCCCCAGCCATGCTTCCTGTACAGCCAATGGAACTGTGAACCAATTAACCCTCTTTTCTTTATAAATTACCCAGTCTCAGGTAGTTCTTTATAGCAATGTGAGAATGGACTAATACAGATGTTCTTTTTGTTTTTACACCTTGTTTTAGCACTTCTGTATGCTTAAGATTTTGTTATATTTTTGTCACAAAGTAAAGTTCCCCCCTTAGTACCCCTAAATAAGAAAGGTAGAGTTGCAATTTAATGCTACTAACAATTATAAAAGAGAGTAGCAGTTTCCCTTACCCCGGGCAAAGCAGTCACTACAAAATTTGACCATTGGTTCACTTCACAAACTGATAAATGGCACTACGTGCCAGGCAGTGACCTGAGTGTTTTACAATCAAAGTTGACTTATGGAATCTTCTAGAGGAGGCTCTGAGGTAGGTACTGTTGTTGGCCTCATGATAAATAAGGAAAGAGCATTTTTGTGGTCACCTCTCTGTGAGGTGTGGGGCTCAAGTTCTTGGAACATTGAAACGTATCAGCCAATAACAAAACACTGCCAAGAAAAAGTTTGCTCCAGTAGAAGATTGAAGCAACTGGTGCATAAATTACCTTGTTATTTTTAAGTGTTACTCTGAGTGAAAAATAAAAAGGCTATTAAAAAACACTTCTGACAGGGGTCCCTTGGAGCTCTGAAGTAAATTTAAAACATAATGATTGAAAAGGAGCCTCCTTTCACACTTGGAAAAGAAGTCCCCAAAATTCTAGGTGCTGTCTGAGACCTTGCAACTACAAATTTCTGAGGGTGGAGCCCAGGACACTAGGGTGGACGCTGTCACTCTCACACCGCTGGATCTTAGAGACTCAGAGCCAGCTCTTGGTCCGCTCTGCAAAGAATATGTAGGAAATAGTTTAATTTTCAATACAAGAAGAAGTGTTTTTCAATGTGGTCATCTGCAGAAACCACAGTCCACCTTTATAGTGGTAAAATATAATCATGGTCTTGAGAATTTCCCTAAAAGATTCTGCATGGGTGAAATTTAGACTTCAAAACAGCAAATGGAGGACAGCACACAGCTTCTGTGAAAGTTCCTCTAAGGAGGATGCAGCTTCAAGTGGGTAACCTGTGATACCTTTTCATTCTGGATTGATAGAAGAACTTATCTGAAAATAAAACCTAAATTTGTGTGGGACTTTCTTTTAGCTCCTTGCAATATCCAGATGGATGGATGAATAGATGGATGGATGGATCGAGACAGGGTCTCATTCTGTTGCCCAGGCTGGAGTACAGTGGCACAGTCAAGGCTCACTGCAACCTTGACCTCTCAGGCTATGGGGATTTATTGTGAAGCTAGAAGTATATAATCAAGAAAGGGGAGTAGGGAGTGCAGTTGTACTCGAGAGAGAGTAGCACCCAACAGGGTTTGAGGCTTCTACTTTTATGTGAATAAACCAAGGAATATTCACACAGATTTCTGGAAAAAGGTGAAGATTCCTCGGAACTGCAGTACCACCCATTTTTACCCCAAATATAGATGTTCCCGAAACTGTCATGGCACTGGTGGGTAATGGATTTAATGTTTTAATGAGCATATAATGAGGTCCTAGGTAAAACCTAGGTCAAATCCAGCACCATATTGGGTCCAGTTGGTCTTAGCCAGCTTGATCCACTCCCTGGTTTTCAGGTTTTATCATCCCCTAGCGTATGCAGCCATTTCAACAGTTTCCTTTGGCTAGTCATGTGAAACTGCTGCCTAGAATTTTCTCCTGTGACCACCCTGTATTATTTCTGTCTCAACCTGAGGAGCTCTTCTGGTGGTCTTCATGTGGCTAAAGCTTGAGATACAACTAACTGGGTATAATGGCTCATGCCTGTAATCCCAGCACTTTGGGAGTCTGAGGCAGAAGGATCACTTGAGCCCGGAAGTTTGAGACCAGCCTGGGCAACATAGTGAGACACTGTCTCTACAAACACAATTAAAAATTTTTTTTTACAAAAAGAACGAACTGCTAGTGCACAGAATAAATCATGGACTTTGGAATGAGAATTGGGATTAAATCCAAAATTAGGTGACCTTGAGCAACACCTATAAGTTTCTATTCTGTTTCCCCAACTATAAATGGAAATATGATTATTTATTCATTCATTCTGTAGGGGCTAGTGAAAACTTTCCTTTCACCCTCTGACGGTTCACTGAAAATCAACTGACAAAGGCAGATTGATAGGAGAAATGGCATGCCCATTGATTAGTGTATGGGGGGGCAGGAGAAATCACAGAGTGATTGCTGCATCACCCATAAAGTGTAGATGGTTATATACCTTTATTCTTAGGGGAAAGGATGATGGAGAAGTGTAGATTATTTTAGGGGGTAATAAATTATTTTTAGGGGATTTCAGTGGGCTTGAAAAACATGCAGTGACCTGGGACAAACTCTGGTCCCACAGGGCAGACAATGGTTTCTTGATTCCTGTGATATAAGTTTGAAACAGGCCAAAGTGTCTCATAGAAATGATATTTATGGGTTTTTGAATAACACAGAAATTGACCCTCTATCTTAAAATGTAAAACTTGTATTTGTCTTAACTGAACTCCTTCCTCTGGATACTGACCCTCAGGCATGGGACTGAAACTCATCAGATCACGGCATCCAGAAAATGAGATGCCAAACCTTGTATCCATCATAATTGCTTCCTTACTCCTCCCTAATTTCTGTTTTCCCTGCCTTCCCCTCTATATAAGTGATAGATGCAGGAGGCAGATAAGGGAGGGTACCCAGAGAATCTCCGATCCATCCCACAGTGTTCATATCAGATGCTTTTGTGCAGATGGGGAACCTGCCTAGGGCCTTGTCTGGACATGCCCACAACAGACTGGGTGCCTGCCTGTGTACTGGGAGTATGGGGTGGAGTCACCAGGGATTAGCTCCTTATGCGGTAGGGAGAAGCCTGGACTCTTCAGCTTGTGTGTGTGGTGCCCTGGTATTCAATCTGTGAGGTGGGAGCCTGTTGTCAGGACCCCCTTTTTTTTCACTGAGAGCTTTCTTTTAATAAATTCTGCTCTCCTCACCTTTCAATGTTTCCATATGCCTAATTTTTCCCTGGTCGTGTAACAAGGACCTGGATTTCAGGTGAACTAAGGAGCAAAAACTCCTGCATCCTAAACATCCCAATTTTGGTCAGTTGGAGAGACAGATTTGAGACTGACCTCCTGTTCTCCTCCACTGAGCACCCAATTAAAGCCTTCATCCCTGGCAATACTTGTTGAGTCAGTGATTGGCATTCTGTACATGGAGCAACAAGTCCTAGACAGAATCCCTGGTGTTTCAGTAAAAAGTTCAGTTAATGAAAACTTAGGGAAGAAATCAGAGGTAATTGTTTTCTTCTTTGGTTGGTCTGGATTTCAGGCAGACAAGGGACCTTCAGAGAACAACTTTATCCTGTGCTTTGGGACAGACAAAGGATTGAGAGACTAAAGAAAGTGGAGAGTCAGAGAGACCTTGAGGCTCCTTCAGTTCAGCATATCAAAATACCGCATCTTGGAGTATCAGTTTCTAAGCCCCAACTTTTTGTTCAACAAATACTTATTTAAGACCTACTTTATTAGGGTAAAAAGCTAAGCTACTGAGGACTAAACTCTGATTATTTTTTATCTTGCCCAAATTCCTATCTAAGGAGTCTGGAGAGTCATGCCCTACCATCATAGATTCTCATCAGACAGGTTTTATTTAACCCTATATATTGTAACTTATTTTCCAAACCTGATTCTGGCATAACTGTAAATTAAAGAAAGAGGAAAGAAACACGAAAAGTGACTCAACAGTTAAAGACATGTTTATTTTGGAGAATAAACCTGAGAGGGGCTTCCAGATGATTTTTTTTTTTTTTTTTTTTTTTTTGGTCAGGAATGCTATCTCTTATAGACTAAGAGTATTTATTGGTTTTAGGGTGAGAGAGCTTATCACAAGCTTGGAATGTTTCCGTGTCGGGGAGAAGTTTATGGCGGGGTTGGAATATCTCTGCTCAGAGGGGAGGTTATCTTGGGGCTGACATCTTTCCAGCAGGAGGGGAGTTATCTCGGGGCTGACATCTCTCCAGTTGGTGGGGAGGTAATCTCGGGGCTGGCATGTCTCTGGTTGGGGACAGGCTTATCTTACTGTTGCAATGTTTCTGGTCAGAAATGTCATTTGTGGTTTATGATCATGGTGACCTTAGCCATTAGGCTGATGCCCTTTGGATTTAGGCACTTTTTGATCAAGGTGAACTTTAAAATGGCAGCGCTTGTCCAAGATGGGGATGCTCCTGCTCTGTCAATAACATTATGAGACAAGGGAGAAAATAAAAATATTTTACCTGTAAAACATGTTTTTTTGGTCACATTTTGACATAGCTCTGCAAGCCATCCTTTGTGGGGGAAAATTCACATCTATAAAGAATCACTATTAACACAGCTAGACCTTTTCCTTCCAGGCCCCTCCAATTCTAAATAGATTAACTGAGAGTCTAGCACCCTTTAAAGGGTCTGAATAGGAAACATTTGTCATCTATTGTTTCTAAGGGCAGCCACTATGAGACTTCAAAAGAACTTTGGTTTCCACAATCTTTTATCTTTGTAAGGTGGGTGAGAGAAAGGACAAGAGAGAGACCCAAGTTCAGGCAAACCTTTATTCAACCTACTGGCTGCTCCATTACAGACAGAGGAGGCAGCCCTGAGCTTACAAAATGAGGGGTTTATATGGGGGAGAGAGACCCTGGGGTTGTTTGCTGGTTAATTCTACCACATACCACCTTGTGATGTTTATGATACAGGGGGATGTAGGTAAAGTTTGTTTATGCTTCCCACGACCTCCCCCTGTGTGGTCTGAATGGTTTGTAATTGGGGTTTGCTCATCGCAGCAAGGTCTGATAAGTGAAGTCTGCTGGCTTCACCACGGTGGCGCCTAGATAAGGGCTTAGAAATGTAAAAAGGCTTGGGGGAAGGGGAGGGGTACCCTGGAGAGGTTTAGGGAGGGTAGTTGTCAGTACCAAGAAGCTTTTTTGGGGCGATTTGTCCCTAACAATCTTAACCTGAACGTTTGCTTTCTATTGATCCCAGGTTCTTAGATGAAAACTCAATCTACTGTCAACCAGAAAATGTTTAAATTTACCTATAGCTTGAAAGCTCCACCCACTTCAAGTTGTCCCGCCTTTCTGGAACAAACCAATGTATTCCTTAAATGTATTTGATTGATAGCTTATGCTTCCCTAAAATCTATAAAACCAACCTGCACCCCAAACACCTTGGGCACATGTTCTCAGGACCTCCTGAGGACTGTGTCATGGGCCATGGTCACTCATATTTGGCTCAGAGTAAATCTCTTTAAATATTTTACAGAGTTTGACTCTTCATTGACACTACCATTACAAAGCGCCTCAACAAAGACTCAAACAAAAAACCTACTTCTTTTCACATTAACAGTTGCAAGCAGTAAGCTGTCTTCTTGGTGGGGCAGCTCTACTTTAGGAAGTCATTCATATTCAGGAACCTCATTCCTTCCCTTAGGGTATTGGTGACATCTGCCTGGCTAAAGCTGGATCATTGGGAGAAAGGGAAGGAGACCCTGAAGAATGTAGACACTATTGTAAGGCATAAGTCTCCAAGGACACAAATCACCACTGCTCATATTTCATTCATGAACATTTAGTCATTTGACCAAACCACTGCGCAGCTTGCTAGGAAACATAGCCTGGTTCTGTACCAGGAAGAAGAGAGATTTTGTCTCTTCTAACAATCTTCACTAAGCCACTCCCTGCTGGTCACTGTTGGCTTTCAGGATACAGCACTGAGAGAGAAAAAGGAACAAAGTGTCTGCTAGCATGGAACTCATATGCTAATGGGGTGAGACTCACAAACACACATGTGGCATCACTGAACATAGCTATGAGAGCTACGATGAAAACAAAAAGGGGACCTGACTGGGGCTGGGAAAAGAATGAAAATTTCTCTGAGGAGCTGATGCTTCAGATGAGATAAAGAGAGAATAAAAGATAGTAAAATATAAACTGCATAGTATGTAATAGGCTGTATGTCTACCAGAATTCTAAGTATTAAAATTCAGGACAGCATATATACACACCCTTCTTAGATTATATAAAACCAAAATCAAGTATTTTATCCACCTTTTGTGGAAGAAAGACATTCTTAGAAATCAAATAGAAGCTATTAATAGAAATTGAAATCTGGAGCCATTAGAGGTATAGAGACTGAGAACTGCTTTAAGTAACGACTTGAGATTGATGCTATAATTTCCTCCTAAGGGAGCATAGCATATTGCATTCTGCTTCAAGATATGTGAAACAATTGTATCCAAGACTAGGTCAAAGGATGTTTAGTAACAAAGTCCACCTTGTCCACTGACATAGATTCCTTGCTTGGCCAAACTTTAGTCATGCTTCTGAATCATCTGCTAGGCCCATCTGTGTGCTTTCTTATAAAATCCAGTTTTAGCAAAGTGTATTGCTTACGTAGTTTAACAAGAAGCTCCCATTCTCAATATTGGATCATCCTCATTATGTGATCAGGTTCCTCATCCCCACTGTAGCAGGACGAGCCGCAGACAAAACCTCTCAGACACCGAGTTATAGAAGGAAGGGCTTTATTCAGTTGGGAGCATCGGCAAGCTACCACCTTAAAATCCGAGCTCCCCGAGTGCACAATTTCTGTCCCTTTTAAGGGCTCACAACACTAAAGATTTCATATTAAAGGGTTGTGATTGATTAAGCAATCTAGGGGATATGTGATAGGGGTTTCATGTACTGGTAGTCAGAGAGAAACAGAACAGGGCAGGGAGTTTCACAGTGTTCTTCTATACAATGTCAGGAACATCAGTTTCTAAGTCATGAGTTGATTTTTAACTACTGTGTTTAGGCCAGGCAGACCCACCCTGGTTCTGAGCCTGGCGCCGGGCTGCCTGTCTTTGGTTTTACTTCATTGTTTTTTCTTAAAACAGGTACTGAGTATAAAACAATATAAAATAATATGAGAGGGTCTCTCTCTTTCCTCATTTCCCCCCTTTTGAGACTCTCACTTTTTATTAGTGGGAATTTTCACTCTTATTTTTGTTACTTATGTCTTTTTGTTTAATAGATTGATAGTGATTTATGTAGTACACTAGGGTAGCTATGAAGCTTTTTTTATTATTTGAAGAAGTACAGGTAGCAAACAAGGGAGCAGTAAGCAGGTTTTTATTACAATTATAATTTTTATTATAAGAGTTTTAAATCCTCCTAGTGCTGGGAACTAATTGTTAAACATGACTTCAGGGTTGAATTTGTGATACACTTGTACAGGCACATGTGACTATGTCTTTAACTACTTGCCTTTGATTATCTATGTGTAGACAGTAATTAGTAAGGTTAAATTTCTTATAGACCTCTTTTTTAATTGTTAGTAAGTAGTCAAGAGCCAATTTATTTTGATAGATAGCATTTCTTATCTGAGTTTCTTGCCAGGCCAGAATAGTCAAGGCTTGACTGGTTTTATTAGTGATGATTTTTAAAACAGCTTGTAACTGTATGATTTAGTTGAGCATGTAAATAGGGGTCAGTATTCCCATGAGCCATCTTGTGTCTAAGTGGCAGGCCTATAGTATTGTATAATTTTTTAGGAGGTCATTTATTATCTTTTTAATTACCTTTGGCTATGCTTCATTTTCCATGGGAAGTATAGACAGGGAAGCCCAGGAGTTTGCCTGTTTTTATGGGCAGTAGGAAGAAAATGGTTTAATACTGCCAATAACACAACCACCTGTCTACTGGTCAGGCAGCTTACCATAGGCTCTATGTCTACATATCCAGTATAACCCGGTGGGGGCAGTCTAGTCCTGGTGGAATTTTGGGTGAGACTGTTTTTGCAGTACTATTATACAGCTTTTGCCTAAGACAACTAAGCTGCCCTACAGGATGAGTGAATCCTTTTCCTTCTCTAGCTATGCAATACTGTCTAATAATTGAGACTTTTAGAACCTAAAAATGTCAGGGTGGTTCTTTTGGGCCAGGAATTCATCAGAAACTGGGTCTGTAGGAACTAATTCTTGGGCTTCCCATGGCCATTGATCTTCTGTTATGGTTCCTCTACAAACATAACATGAAGTGACTTTTAGAGACTGGGCTACATGTTTGGCTAATTGCAAAAACAAATTTTTAGTTTTTCCTGGAATCTCAGGTACTGGCACATTTAGTTCATCATAGAAAGTCTGAAATACTGGTTCTGGAGAGTGTCTTTGAACCTCGCCTTTTATTAGGATGTTTACGCTAGGATCTAGTCCTTTTTTATTAATGCCTAATGTTATGTATTTATTTTATTTTATTTTGGATCTGAGGGGTTTGTGATTACCAATTTTAAAGGGTTGTAGCTCCCACTCATGCAGGAGGGGCTGACTTTTTCTTTTTGGAGCCAAACAAGATTTTTTTTATTTTTATTTATTTATTTTTTAAGTAGTGTAAGTGACACAAGACCAGATTGACACATCTTACATAAATATGATGTTTGACAGATACACTTATTTTTTGCTGCGTAACTTTTTTTTTTTAATCTAGAGAAACGCATCCCATCTCATGCTGCTTATTATTTATAGTGGCACAGGCGTTAAATTTTAAGGTTACATTTTCGGGGACTCCTCTTTTCTTTGTTCTAGCTATTACTTTACTTGTGTCTCTTAGAAAAGGACCAGTTCTTAATTTTATTTCAAAAACTGTGATCATGAGAGGTTCAGAGGGGTCATAGCACACATCGGGCTGATCATTTCCTGGATTACATATCTCGTACTGGGTGTCATTATACAAACAAGTTTTTTTTTAGAGTCCTGGTACACCTATAATAACCATAAAATAATAGGACTGTAGCAATTTTTTTCCTACCTAAGTGATTTGATGTATATACTGGGAATAACCTTCAGTCGGAGGAAGGTCAGTTGAAGTCCTTACTGTACAAGTCCAAATTTTAAGAAAAATGAGTTCCACAATGAGTTTCCTCATGCTTCGGCTGTGCATGGACCAGCCAGCTTCCAGATGTGACTGGAGCAGGGCTTGTTGTCTTTTTTAGAGTCACTTTACAGGGGCTGGCGAAGCTGCTCCCATCCATGTACAGTTCCCAGTCTATTGATGTTTAAGGATGGTCTCGGAGGTTTTGCCCACTAGAATAGACTGAGTCCAATACTTTTACACAGTTACATTTAACTGGGCTCTCTGATACCAGGAGCAAGGTGGCGGGGTTTAGGGTGTTGCAAACTTCAAAGGTTATGTGAGGATTTTTACAGAGCAAGCTTCGGTATCTAGTTAGTCTAGCATTTATTAGCTAATGGTGTCCTTTGGTATTCATTAAAATCACCACAGCACGGGGGGACTTTATGTTTAGATTTTTGCCTAAGAGTTAGCTTATCTGCTTCTTGTGCTAACAGGGCCGTGGTTGCCAGGGCCCTTGGACATGGGGGCCAGCCTTTGGAAATCTTGTCTAGTTGTTTCGACAGATAGACCACTGGCTTTGGCCAAGGCCCTACAGTCTGGGTTAAAACTCCAACTGTCATTTTGTTGTTGTTTTTTTTTGACACATAGAGTATAAAGAGTTTTGTCAGGTCAGGTAGCCTCAGGGCTGGGGCCCACATGAGGTTTTCTCTTTAACTCATGAGAAGCTCATTGTTGTTGGTTGTCATAGATGTAGTTTATTTAATCTATATTTTTATTGACTGTCATTTACCAAAATATTGCCTTAAATCCTGTAACTATTTGATTTTAAACTTTAAATTGATCTGGTATTTCTTGCAGGGCTCCAATTGCATTTAAATAGATGTGAGAGTTGAAAGACCTATAAGGGGCTTCTCTCGCTTTATGATGTCTTATTATTATTATTTTGGTTGATGAAATGCCAGGGTGAAAGGGATAGCCAAATGGACTAAAGTACAAGTGCCACTCTAGTTATTTGGCAGAGTTCTCAGTAAAGGTCCACCACAATATCACAACACATCCACTTGGGGATGAACAAGGACTGACTGATTGATAAGCTCTTGAAAATTTTTAAGCTCACTACATCCCTTCAGGTCTCCAAGGAATGCTAAGTCTCCTCTCCCTGCTGTGAGAGACACGAAGTGAACTTAGCGTTGGGAGACGGAAGCTGGATGGCTCTTGGGGGCTTACCCGCAGGGACTTTGAGATATAGTAGAGAGAGCTTGGCATGACTTATTACTCCAGGCTATAGAATCCTGGAAAAGAGCTACCATGCAGCCCACGCCTGGTCGACTGGAGGACTACCTTAGTGGAGGGGGGACAATCAGGGCCTTTGGCCTGCCATGTGCACAAGCATAACAATTGTTTTTGTTTAACATGTAGACGGAATATTTGATCCATTTCAACCAGGCATTTCCATCTTGGTATCCTGTCTTAATTGCTAAAGTTTGTTTTAAGTCTTTAACTTCTATGATTCTCTAGTAAAATGAACGTTTTCTTTAGCACCTATTTTTATTAGTTTTTAGACCAAAAAAAGCTAAACACCATTTTATATTTAATAATGTTTTTTGTATTATTTTTATACCAGATAAGTTAAATTTTACCTTTATATTACTGTGTTATTAAGGTTAATCTTAATTTTAAAAAAACCTTACAGACATATTTATTTAATTTTTTGTTTGACCATCAGGTACGATTTTATAGATTTTTTTTAACCTTTTATAATTTTTGTTAAAGAGCAGGCTGACGCTTTAAGAAAAACCCGTTGCATTTTTACTTTAATGTCAAGTTCACAGAAAAACTGGATGATACCTTTTTAACTTTAGCTAATATGTTTACACACAGAATTTTTTTTTATAATTAACATTTTAAAACTTGCTTAAACTTTTAAAACAATATTTTTTTTAACCTTTTAATGTAGGTAAAAATCCACATTCTTATGTCTCCTTATAATCTTTTTACTAAAAGTATATTTTACCTTTTTTTATACACCTTGCACATAAACTGTTTTTTTCAGTCGTATTCAGGAGGCCTTATTACTTTTAAATTATATAACTTATTTTGCATAAAAAATTTTTATAACTTTTTTTTTACAACTTTCACGGACAATTTTTTTGACATGTCTCAACTTTTTGACTTATTACAAACTTCTTTTTTTTTTTTTTTTAGGACAAGAATTTACTATATAATTTTTCTAATATAAATTCTGCCTCCCCCCCTTTTTTCTTTTCTTGAAATTTTTTAGCATAGTTTCCAATGGGGTGGGCTTACTTTGCGCCTGACCCATGTCTTTTTAAGACAAAATACCACACACACCACACAATCACCACAAAACAAAGAACAGGTAAAGAAGACACACACACACACACACACACACACACTTTTAGCATTTATTCTAAACCAAAATCAGAATACCATGAAATTTAAAATCCGAGTACCAAGAAATTTAAGCCAAGTCAAAACCAAAACCAAAGTATCCAGCAATTCAAGTCAAGTCAAAACCACAACAAAAGTGCCAATATAGGCACACCGTGGGTGACAAATGGAGTGGGGCAAATTTCAAAGACTAGTCTTACCAGGTCAAGTCAAGTCAAAACCAGAACAAAAGTGCTGATACAGGCACACTGCGGGTGATCAGGCCTCGCTTCCACTCAAATGGAGTGGGGCAAGTTCCAAAAACTAGTCTTAACAAGTTTCAGATGTCCGGACTCAAAGTGCCAGTTCCTTCCAGGTGTTCAGCCACTGTGTTAATCCTCCGCCGGGGCCTGCTACGAGCTGCTCTGGTGAGGCGTTCCACCAGGACAATTGCCAACCTGGGAGTGCCCTTTGGATAGCATCACTCAGGCTGGCCAGAGTTCCCCTCAGGGATGCTCCACAGGGCAGGCCTAAGCCACCTAAGGGGCTGCCTTGGCCATTCCATTCATCAGTTACCTCGCTTCCCCATCAGGGAACCAAGAAATGTAGCAGGACAAGCTGCAGACAAAACCTCTCAGACACTGAGTTGTAGAAGGAAGGGCTTTATTCAGCTGGAGCATCGGCAAGCTACCACCTTAAAATCCGAGCTCCCCGAGTGCACAATTTCTGTCCCTTTTAAGGGCTCACAACACTGAAGATTTCATATGAAAGGGTTGTGATTGATTAAGCAATCTAGGGGATATGCGACAGGGGTTTCATGTACTGGTAGTCAGAGAGAAACAGAACAGGGCAGGGAGTTTCACAATGTTCTTCTATACAATGTCAGGAACATCGGTTTCTAAGTCGTGAGTTGATTTTTAACTACTGGGTTTAGGCCAGGCAGACCCAGGCCTGGTTCCGGGGGCCTGATCACCCTGCCTGCCTTCAGCAAGAATCCTGTAGGTCAGCTTAGCCAGAATTCCCCTTTCCCTTATGCTATCTCTTATGCTATCTCTTACTAATTTTCTATTCATTGACCCCAGCCCTACTCCTTGGCTATCAACTCCTACTTGCCCATGCTGTATTTGGAGTTAAGCCCAATCTCTCTCCCCATTGCAAGACCTTGTTACAATGGTCCCTATACCTATTGAGATCATCTTGAATGCAGTCTGCCTTAACTGTACTTTAACAAGCATCACTGAATAACTTTTTCTTTTTCTCTTTTTTGTTTTTTGGAGAGAGACAGGATCTCTGTCACCCAGGCTGGAGAGCAGTGGTGCAATCACAGCCCATTGCAGCCTCAAACTCCTGGGTTCAAGTGATCCTCCCACCCTAGCCTCCTGAGTAGCTAGGACCACAAGTGTGTGCCACCATGCCCAGCTAATTTTTTAAAAAATTTTTTGTCGAGACAGGGTTTCACTGTGTGGTCCAGGCTGGTCTCTAACTCCTGGGTTCAAGTGATCCTCCAGCCTCAGACCCCCACAGTGTTGGGATTACAGGCATGAGTCACCATACCCAGATAGAATTTTTTTCTTTAACAAGATTCAGCTACAAGTAAGCATCAAGCATTTGGTGCAGATACATAGTAGGCAAAAACCACAGAGGGTTGACAGAACTCAAGCAACAAGAAAAGAGGGAAAATATACAATAGATAAAGCTAGCTGGCTAAAGTTTTTATCTGTTTTAAATGAAGAAACAGTGAAAGCTAATCTAAGAATACCATTTAAGCATATTAATATAAGTTAGGCATAATTGTTGCATAAAATTATGCTACTTAAACTGCAAACGGTATGATTCTCATTCCATAGTAAGCTTTATCATTAAATCCTTTTTATTGTCTATATTCATAAAATCCCAGGTTGAAGGACACCTATAATTTAATTATAATTATAATTTTATTATAAATAGTAGAAACAACATTGACCTTGAGCACTTGCATAGATTGGAAGGTGGGGCGGGAAGAAGAGGTGAAGAGAAAGTGTGGAAGTGAATATCATCCTCTTGTAGAGTAGGGACTCAAGAGACTGCCTGTGCTCAATGGAATAGGAAATATAGGCTTATGTAGATTTTTTAAAAGACAGAAGATATAGTCAAAGAAATAAAAAATAGGAGAGCAGCAATGAGTGTACTAAGTGAAGAATCTCTACAACCATCATTGCAAGAGGATGACAATGTCTGAAAATAAATATTAAACAGCACTTAACATAATTTTGATTAAAGAAATGAGCAACACAACAAAATTAAAAAGGAATGATTAAAAGTGGATTTCCCTGGGATGGTTGGGCCAAGGTTGAGGAAGGATGGGTGAAGGAACGGTTGATTTTGTTACAAGTCCAGCAGCAATATATGATTTATATTAACCACGACATACATGTTACTTTGTTCTAATTTAAAAATATAAATTTAAAAATCTTAATTGTAAATTTCCAGATATCATTACAAATAAATATGTGAATCAGGTGGAACCTCAGGTGAACTGTAAGCACTGTTGTGATGCTTAGAGTGCTTACAACAGACAAACAATGATGACAGTAGTTATCTCTATGCTGCCTGTGCCCATGAGGCCTGCAGCAGCATCCCCTAAGGGATATGTCACAAACTACAACTCCTGGGCCCAACTCAGAACTAGGACCATGATTCTAAGAAAGACAGAATGGTGAGAATTCACATTTTAAACACAAAAAGGCTCAAATCTTCAAATTGGAGAGTTAGGAGACTAAAGAGCATTTGAATAATATATTCTATAAAAGCCTGAGCTCTCAAGGCCACCTCTGTTTGAAATACAGTGATACCTCTTAAACCAACAAATGTTTTAAAATATAGGGGATAGAGTTAATACGTGAATCCATATGCAATAGAATGAATGTTTGCATCCCCCTAAACTTCCTATGTCACAATCCTACTTCCCAGTGTGATGATATTAAGAGGTGAGGCCTTTGGGATGTGATTAGGCCATGAGGTGGACCTCTCACAAATGAGGTTAGTGCCCTTATAAAAGAGACCCCAGAGAGCTCCTTTGCCCCTTCTACCATAAGAGGACAAAATGAGAATACAGCTATCTATGAACTAGGAAGTGGGCCCTCACTAGTTGCCAAATCTACCAATGCCTTGGTTTCAGACTTTGCAGTCTCTAGAACTGTGAGAAATAAATTTCTGTTGATTTTAAGTCATGCAGTGTGTGGTGTTCTATCACAGCAGCCTGAATGAACTAAGACACTGTAGCTATTAGATGTCTGACTGGATCCATAGCTACCAGAGCCCGTGGGTTGGCAGTGAAATGGGAAGCTGGACACTTGGGATGACATGGACAGTGACAGGGAGAAGAGACACATCCCTAATCTGCAAGACCCAGAGAAGCTGCAGCAGTTAAGGTCAAGAGAGCAGAACAGAGCATAGCCCCAGGACTGCAGCAGGGAGACACAGGAGGCACCCATTTCTGCACATTTCCAAGGGAAGGAATGCATTTGGAAATGAAGTAGCACCCCCACTTATTAAAATGGTAGGATCTGAGACTAAGAACTATTTCTCTTACTGCAGTTATTTTTGTTCATACCTTTTGGTTACCCTTACTCGGGCTGCCATTGCCTGAGAAAGAAAATGATGTTACAAACAGAAAGCAAAAGATTGTGAGTGTTTGTTTCTCTTTAGACTAAGACCCAGAAACCATTTTTAATGGATGTATTTTTAGCAAGCACTTACTACACATAGTTTGTGGTTCACTTAACATCTCTTGACTATGGGTCTGACATTATGGTATGAAAGGTGAGTAAGAGAAAGTGTTTGCCCTCAAAGAGTCAATTCAGTTGAGAAGGCAAACAAATATGCAATTATGAAGGTGGTAAAGAGGTTGTATGTTTCTCCCAGGAAGAGTCAGCAAAGGTAGAATACCTTGCATTGAAAGTTCAAAGACAGTAACAAATGCATGAGCAGACTCCACAGCAATAAGCTATTTGATATAACTAGAGGTATAGTGGCAATAAATTACAGTAGAGAAGGAGGCAGTGACTTCAGTGGCTCTTATCTTGGCTCCTCACTAGAGTCAGCCGAGGAACATTTAAAGAAATAATAAGCGATCAGCAAAAATGGCAGAGTATAGAGCTTCAAGCACCCTGTCCTCCACAGAAACAACACACAAATCATGCAGAAACTCTCAGAATTAGCTTTGCCAGAACATAAAAACAGCACAAAAAATGAAGTAGAAACTTTCAGAATTAGCTTTGCTAGAAATGTGGGAAACAGAATCAAAGTGAACACTGAATAAAGGAAAAGCCAACTTACATATTGCTGAATTCTCTTCACTATTACTTTGTTAAGAATGTCTGCATATTTATTCAAGAAAGATGTTGGTTTGTGGTTTTCTTTTTTCCTGATGTCTTTGGTTTTATTATTAGGGTAACATTTACCTCATAGAATGATTTACAATGTATTTTTTCCTCTTCTAATTTCTGGAAGAAATTATGTATAATTGGTGTTACATCTGTTCAGTCTGTATATCTTCTATTGGTTTTGAAGATCTCTGACTGACACAATGAACAAATTAAACTCAAAGTGAACAGAAGAAATAATAAAAATTATAGCAACAATAAATGAAATTAAAAAACAAAATAATCAGCAAAACCAAAAGTTGGTACTTTTAAAAGATCAATATAATTGACAAAGTTTTTGCATCTTCTTGCTTTTTTTAAAAAACAAAAATCAATCTAGTTGAGCTGACATTTTTAAAAAGCAAGAAGACACAAAAACCTAAAATCAGAAATAAAATTGGTGACATTCCAATGAACTTACAGAAATAAAAAAGCTATAAGATGATACTATAAACAACTGTACACCAATAAATTAGATAACCTAGATGAAATGGATAATTTTCTAAAAACATGCAAATTACTCAAGAAGAAATTGACTCAAGAAGAAATAAAAAATTTTATTAGACCCATAACAAGTGATTGAATTAGTAATGAGAAATCCTCCAACAAAGAAAAGCCCAAGAGTAAATAGCTTCACTGTTGAATTCTACCAAATGTTTAAAGAATTAACACCAATCCTTCTCAAAATTTTCCAAAAAATAGAAGATAAGGAGACAATTCCTAACTTATTTTCTGAAGCTTATATTACACTGATATCAAAGCGAGGTAGGGAGACAACACTACATGAATATAAAACTACCAACAAATACTCCTTGTAAATATAAATGTAAAAATCCTCAACAAAAAAATTAGCGAACAAAATTCAGCAGCATATTATAATGAGAATATCTCCAGTTTTATAAAAAACATCTACAAAAACACCTTATAAATAACATATATTCATTTATGAAAGGCTGTTAATTCCTCTTAAGATCAGAAACAAGGAAGGATATGCACTCTAACCATGTGTAATCAAAATAGTGCTAGAAGTTTTAGGTAGCACAATGAAAAGGAAATAAAGACATACAGATTGGAAAGAAAGAAAGAAACTGTCTCTATTTGCAGATGACATGATAACTGACATAGAAAACCCTAAGAAATATGCTCACACAGACACGAAAAACTTCTAGAAATACTGAGTTTAGCAAGGTGGCCAGATACAAGATCAACATACAAACATCAATTGCATTTCTATATTCTAGCAATAAACATGTGGAAATTGAAATTAAAAATTCAGTACCACTTACAATTACTTAAGAAAGGTGAAATACTTAGGTGTAAATCTAATAACATATGCACAGGACTTACATGGTGAAACCTATAAAACACAGACAAAAGAATCAATGATAGTATAAACTGAGAGATATTCTCTGGCCGCGAATGGGAAAACACAACATAGTATACCAATTCTCTCCAAATTGAGGTACAAATTTAACACAATTTCTATTTGTCAGGCCTCTGAGCCCAAGCTAAGCCATCATATCCCCTGTGACCTGCACATATACATCCAGATGGCCTGAAGCAACTGAAGATCCACAAAAGAAGTGAAAATAGCCTTAACTGATGACATTCCACCATTGTGATTTGTTTCTGCCCTACCCTAACTGATCAATGTACTTTGTAATCACTCCCACCCTTAAGAAGGTTCTTTGTAATCTCCCCCACCCTTAAGAAGGTTCTTTGTAATTCTTCCCACCCTTGAAAATGCACTTTGTGAGATCTACCCTCTGCCCACAAAACATTGCTCCTAAATCCACCGCCTAATCCCAAAGCTATAAGAACTAATGATAATCCCACCACCCTTTGCTGACTCTCTTTTTGGACTCAGCCCGCCTGCACCCAGGTGAAATAAACAGCCCTGTTGCTCACACAAAGCCTGTTTGGTGGTCTCTTCACACAGATGCGCGTGACACTATTAAAATCCCAGACGAGGCCAGGCGCGGTGGCTCAAACCTGTAATCCCAGCACTTTGGGAGGCCGAGACGGGCGGATCACGAGGTCAGGAGATCGAGACCATCCTGGCTAACACAGCGAAACCCCGTCTCTACTAAAAATACAAAAAAATTAGCTGGGCGTGGTGGTGGGCGCCTGTAGTCCCAGCTACTTGGGAGGCTGAAGCAGGAGAATGGCATAAACCTGGGAGGCGGAGCTTGCAGTGAGCCGAGATCCTGCCACTGCACTCCAGCCTGGGCGACAGAGCAAGACTCCATCTCAAAATAAAATAAAATAAAATAAAATCCCAGATGATTATTTTTGTAGATATAGATCAGATTTTTCTAAAATTTATATATGGAAAGGCAAAATAATTAGAACAGCTAAAACAATTCTGAGAACAACAAAGTAGACAGAATCTCTATTTATTTTCAAAACTTTTAGCTAGAGTAACAAAGATTGGGTGGCACTGGTGTAGGGATAAATTCATAATCAGTGGAACACAATAAAGAACCCCAAAATAACTCTACATATGGACTGCCACTGATTATTGACAAAATAATAGCAAAACAACTAAAATAGCAACAGCTATGTAATAGAGGAAGAATAGTCTTTTCAATAAATGGCCCTGGGGCAATTAGATATTATAGAAAAAAAATGAAATCCAACCTAAACTTCAAATCCTATATAAAACATTAATTTAAAATGAATCATACAGATTTAAATCTAAAACTTTAAAACTTTTAGAAGATAATAGAAAACTCCTGGGAATATTAGGAAAACTCCTAAGAATTTGGTGAATTCTTAGACATGACCCCAAAATATCAATTCATAAAAGACAAAAATGATAAACTGAACTGCATCAAAATAAAAAACTTTTACTTTATGAAAATCCGTGTTAAAAGATAAAAAGACAAGTACAGACATGGAAAAAGTATTTGCAAACCACATATTTGACAAAGGATCTAAAACATATAAAGAACGTTTGCTGGGCATAGCGGCTCACGCCTGCACTTTGGGAGGCTGAGTGGGGAGGACTGCTTGAGCCCAGGAGTTCAAGACCAGCCTGAGCAACATAGTGGGACCTCATCATTACAAAACAACAACAGAAAGTTAGTTGGGCATGGTAGTGCATGCCTGTGGTCCCAGCTACTTGGGGAGGTTGAGGTGGGGAATTGCTGGAACCCAGAAGGTCAAGATGGCAGTGAGCTGTGATTGCACCACTGCACACCAGACTGGACTAAAGAGTGAGATCCTGTCTCAAAACAAATACACAAACAAAAACTTTCAAAAAATATAAATTTGGAAGGTATTAAATATATCAAAAAATTTCCATTAGAAAATCAGAGAAAGACCCAAAGTAACATTTCACTGAAGGGGATATACCAATGGCAAATAAGTACATGAAAAGATATTCAACATCCTTACTTATTAGAATAATTAACGTAAAAAGTAGTGAACTTAAGACTGGTAAGGCTGTGGAGAAGTTAGATCTCTTAGACATTGCTGGTGAGAATGTCAAATGGTACGGCTATTCTGGAAAATATTTTTTTACAGATCCTTAAAAAACCTAAACATATGTTTACCATATGACCCGGCAATTGTACTTCTGTGTATTCATCCCAGTGAAAGGAACACTGTCTGCAGAAAAACCTGTAAACAAATGTTCACAGCAGCTTTATTTGTTATAGCCCAACATAGAAAAAAACAGTCTAAGTGTACCTCAATAGGCAAATGGTTCAATTAACTCTGATATATCCATACCAGGTGTATTAGTTCATTTTCACAATGCTGTAAAGATACTACCTGAGACTGGGTAATTTCTAAACAAAAGAGTTTTAATTGACTTACAGCTTTGCAGGGAAGGGAAGGGAAGGGAAAGGGGAAGGGGAAGGGGAACAAGAAAGGGAAGGGAATCCCCTACTATTAGGTCCCTCCTTGGACGCATGGGGATCACAATTTGAGATGAGATTTGGATTGGGACACAGAGTCAGACCATATCATCAGGGAATACTGTTTAACAATAAAAGAGATATTATTGGTATATGCAACAGCTTCAGTGAATCTAAATGGCAGTATTCCAAGTGAAAAGAAAAAGGCAATCTCAAGAGGTCATATACTGTGATTCTATTTTTAAATCATTCTTAACAAAAAAGAAATATAGAGATGGAAAACAGATTAGTAGTTCCCAAGGGTTAGGGATAGTGGTGGTGAGGAATGGATATGATTAGAAAGGGGTGCCAGAAGGGACAGCTTTTTGGTACCAGAAGAGTTCTGTCTTGATTATGGTGGCAATCACGGAAATCTACATATGCTAAAATTACATAAAATTATGTACATATCACAGCAATATCAAGTTGCTGGTTTTGATATTTTTCTGTAATTATGTAAGATATAGCTACTGGGAGAAATTGAATGATGGGTACATGGAAACTCTGTGCTACCTTTACAACTGCCTGTGAGTATATAATTATTTAAAAATAAAAAGTAAAAGCAGAAAAAAACCTGAAATTTATTCAAATAGGCCAGGCGCGGTGGCTCACGCTTGTAATCCCAACACTTTGGGAGGCTGAGGCGGGCGGATCACGAGGTCAGGAGATTGAGACCATCCTGGCTAACATGGTGAAACCCTGTCTCTACTAAAAATACAAAAAAATTAGCTGGGCGTGGTAGTGGGCGCCTGTAGTCTCAACTACTCGGGAGGCTGAGGCAGGAGAACGGTGTGAACCTGGGAGGAGATTGCAGTGAGCCGAGATTGCGCCACTGCACTCCAGCCTGGGCAACAGAGCAAGACTCCATCTCAAAAAAAAAAAAAGAAAAAAAAAAAAAGAAATTTATTCAAATAAAAGAATGAGTACAAAATTTAAAGATAATAGAAATACATTGAAGAAAAAAATTTTTTTCATAACAAGGAAAACAAAAGCAGTTCTAAAAGAAAAAAGCACAAAAATTTGTGAGAAAGCAAAATGAAAACATGGCATAATTTTAAGAAAATGGTAGGCTATAGGAAAGGAATATGAATTTGAATATTTCTTCTTAAATGGTACGTTGTTTCTGAAGAAAACAATATTTACATAGCTCTAGTAATGAGGGAACTGGGCTGGGCACAGTGGTGGCTCACACCTGTAATTCCAACATTTTGGGAGGCCAGGGCAGAAGGATTGCTTGAAGTCAGGAGTTAGAAGCCAGCCTGGGCAACATAGTGAGACCCTGTGTCTACAATAATAATAATAATAAATTAGCTAGGTGTGGGGGCTTGTACCTGTAGTTTCAGTTACTCAGGGAGGCAGAGGTAGAGGATGACTTGAGCCCAGGAATTTGCGGGTGCGGTGAGCTATGATCGTGCCACTGCACTCCAGTCTGGGTGACAGAGCAAGATCTCATCTCTACAAAAAATTAAAAAAAACAAAACAAACAAAAAAAAAACCCTACATAGTAAGATGGCAGAGAGCTATGGTTGCAGTACAGAACATAATCATGATCAACTTTGATACACAAAAGCAAAAACACAGCTTATAAAAGTTGGGAGATGGAAAGACAGAATAGAGGTGGAAGGAGAATCGAAGGAATACACTTCCATTTTTCTTTCTTTCCTTTTTTTTTTTTCTTTTTTGAGATGGAGTCTTGCTCTGTCCAGGCTGGAGTACAGTGGCACAACCTTGGCTCAGTGCAAACTCCACCTTCTGGGTTCAAGTGGTTCTCCTGCCTCAGCCTCCCAAGTAGCTGAGACCACAGGAAAACGCCACCATGCTTGGCTAATTTTTGTAATTTTAGTAGAGGCGGGGTTTCACCATATTGGTTAGGTTGGTCTTGAACAGCTGACCTCATGATCAGCCCACCGCGGCCTCCCATAGTGCTGGGATTACAGGCATGAGCCATCATGCCCGGCCCGTTTTTCAGTTGCAGAGTAGGGACAGCCTATCTTTGTAAATGGAACATGATATGATTTTGAGTTACAATGGTAAATGCCAAAGTTACAAAGGTAAAAAAGAAAAAAAAATGCTGATAAAACTGAATGGGGGCATTAAATCTAAATTCTCATAATAGCCTAAAGTTGATAAAAATTAATGAACCAAGTTGGTAAATTAAGCAATAATGGCATAATCACCTTATTTAGAGAAGAAGTAATGGAGATATAGAAGTATAGGACTAAAAGCAGAAATAATTAAAACTTGTTGATTCTGGGGAGTGGATACAAGGGTGGGTGGATTCAAACAAGGGGCTATTGTATTTCACTTTAAGTCCCATTCTATACCCTTGAAATACCGTAATGAAAAAAAAAGATGAATGTTTCCAATTCCTTTGTACAGCTCTGTGTCAATTTTTGACTGCTGAATATTTAAGCTTTGGAAGTAGGGTAAGCAGACTCCAGTTACCCATCTCTCATAATAAGGAATGTCTGCAGGTTGTTGATCCTCTCTGACAGGGGTGAGCCATTGCTTCCTCTGTTTCCCCCAAGTGAATACTCAATGATCTCTGATGTAGGCTTAAGTATTTCAAAAATTAAATTAAGTGTATCTAAGCACTGGAGGATCAGGACCTATGATTTTATTTAGCTTTTGTTTTCTCGTTGTATGTAAAGGGCACAAAACTATACCATGTCAGACAAAAGGATGGTCTTTTATTCTCTGGTTGTAAAACATCTCCAAAATTCTCCAATATTACTCTTGCAATCTAGACCTTCTTTTCATGACAGGCACCACGCACCCCACCATTTCATATCCCAGTTTTATTTATTTGGGAACATTTACTCTTGTGGATAACAGAATGCCAGTCACAAGATCCTTCTTCTGTATTACAAATTCTGCCACTTTGTTTCAGAACTGTATATCAGGATTCCTCCTCTGCCCAGGTTTCTGCTGCCCCCAAAAGAAAGACATGTAGCTGGGCGTGGTGGTGCACATCTGTGGTCCCAGCTACTCAGGAGGCTGAGGCAGGAGGATTGCTTGAGCCCAGGTATTTAAGGTTGCAGTGGGCTGTGAAAGCTCCACTTCAGTCCAGCCTGAGCAACAGAGCAAGACCCTGTCTCAAAACAGCAAACAAAAAAGAAAAGAAAAGAAAAAGAAAGACTTGTAATCTTTCTTTGGATAGAGGAAAAAGATGGTGGGCTCTTCCACTTCAGGCTGACTACTCCATAAATATAATACTGTCTGTAGCAAGATTTCTTCAGATTTTCCTTGTCATTATGAATATTAATCTCCTTCTAAGTCCAGCTAGTCTGGTTTTATGTGATTAACATGACTCTGCCCATATTACTTATAATTAATCCTGGCTTAAAAGAGGCACTCACCTCTTTCAGTCTAGTTTTCATTACAAAAAGCATTTGCTGGGTAGTAAGAGATAAATGATACCACCATTCTAAAACAACTTATTTGGCTATCCATACTTTTCTTAATAGTGAGGCAGAAAATACTGAAATCCTTTGATACACCAATAAGATTTTGTTATGCTATTTTACTTTACCATATACAGATGGAAAGATTTTATACATGTATTTTCAGGCACTCTCAAGTGCATTTGAGAGTTAAGGCCTTTGTCTTATATATGTCCTCAACTTCTTCCTAGCACCAAATACTATCCCAACACTCAACAACTATTTGGTATAAGAGTTAGCTACACTATATTTTCTTTTGTTGCATCATAGCAGATGGCCAGTGACATCTAGTTGGGCAATAGTTTTCACGTCTAGTTGGGAAAGACTTTTCACTGAGGAGTTTTGATCATAGGTATGTTACAATTTCAAGCATCCTGAATTTCATACCAGAGTAAAAAGCTTCATATTTTTTACATACTAATATCTTAGGCAAGTCTTTCATAAGCCAAGAAATGGTTAATTCCCACAAAAGATGCTAATAGACCATTAATGCAAGTATATATATTAGCTTATGGTTTTTATTCCTAGCTATTGTTTTTAATTTAAAAAAAAAAAAATTTTTTTTTGGAGACAGGGTCTCACTCTGTTGCCCGGGCTGAAATGCAGTGATGTGAACGTAGCTCACTGTAGCCTTGAACCTTTGAGCTCAAGCAATCATCCTGCCTCCACCTCCTGAGTAGCTGAGACTATATGTTTGTGCCACCACATCCAGCTAATTTTACATTTTTAGCAGAGATGGGGTCTTGCTATGTTGTGTAGGCTAGTATCAAACTCCTGGCTTCAAGTGATCCTCCTGCCTCAGCCTCCCAATGTGCTGGGATTATAGGTGTGAGCCACCATGCCTGGCCTTGGCTACTGTTTAAGTGCAGGATTATCAAAGAAAAAAATGTACCAGACAAGTTAAACAGGCAAGGTAGACTTTATTCAAGACAACTGTAGTAAGGAAGAGACTGAACTCAACTCCAGATACCTGGGGATTTATAGCCAGTGGGCAAGGTGAGGTGTTAGTGGATGAAAAATTACTAAGGGGAACTTGATTTATTGTTATGGTGTGAATGTCTGTGTCCTCCCTCCCCACCCAAATTCATCTGTTGAAGCCCTAATTCCCACTGTGGCTATATTTGGAGTAAGGAAATACTTAAAATTAAAATTAAAATGAGATCATAAGAATAGGGCCCTGATTCACTAGGATTAGTGTCCTTATGAGAAGAGACATACTCTCTGCCCTTGCTGGCGCACAGAAAAGAGGCCATGTGAGAACACAGTGAGGAGGTAACCATCTGAATTCAAAAAGAGAGCTCTCACCAGAAACCATCCATGCTAGCAAACTGTCCTTGGCCTCCAGAACTGTGTAAAAATGTCTGTTGTTTAAGCCACTCAGTGTATGATATTTTGCCATAAGGCAGCCTGAGCAGACTAATACAAGTACCAAGGGTGTGGGGATTCTTGCAAAACCAGGCCCAGCAGGTCAAACGTGAGGCCTAGCCAAGAAGAGGGCTGAGTGTTACAAAAGTTTGGTCAAGCAGGGTGCAGTGGCTCATGCCTATAATCCCATTGCTTTGTAGGCTGAGGCAGAAGGATCACTTAAAGCCAGGAGTTTGAGACCAGCCTGGGCAACAAAGTGAGACCGCCATCTGTATATTAAAAAAAAAAAAAAAATTAGCCAGGATCAGTGTAGTATGCCTGTAGTCACAGATACTCAGGAGACTAAGGTGGGAGGACCTCTTGAATCCAGGAGTTCGAGGCTGCAGTGAGCTGATTGTACCACCACACTACAGCCTGGGTGACAAAGTGAGCCCTTGTCCTCTCCCCCCGCCTCAAAAAAGGAAAAAAACCACACAACACACACACACAAATAAATAAAGTGTGGTCAGTCTTTTCCCTTGTTCAAGGAAAGAACAGACATTTTTCTTTCCTCTAAACAATAAGTTCATTTCTAAGTTGGCTGCCTTTTGTTCATCAAGGAAAAGCTAAACTATTCTCTTGAGACTTGCAGTAAAGACTTTTTGTTGGATGGCAAGAGCATTTAATGAAGGGTATTCCTATGAAAATAAAAGAAAAACAAAAGTTAATTGTTGGAGCAGACTATGAAGCCAGCTGGTGATTCCAGACTTTAGGCTTGAAGCACCTGTAGAAGATGGAATAAGGATGGCAGTGGCAATCCAACTGCCACTGCAAACCAATTTCTGGTTTGCAGTTTGAACATTTTGGTGATGACACAGACCTCAGGGAGGTTTTGGTGAGATTGTCACGATCATGGCTATTTCCTGCAGCAGAGTGTGGCAGAAGCTGGAGTTCCAGTGAACTTCCTGAGCGGCCTCCAGAGCAGTAGCTCTGGGCATGAAGGATGCCCTAACATGATCTTTTGTGATGATGAGCGCTTGGAAATTTATCTTGCAGGATTTCTGCAGATCTAGGAGAAAAGACTAGCTACAAGACAACCTAGAGTCCCAATAAGGATCTGGAAAGGCAGGTTTTAGTTAAGTCAGGAAGGTAGAGGAAAAATCAGAAACTTCAGAGAGTGGTAGCCAGATATTAAAGGAAACTAGAAGAATTGAAAATTTGATAAAGACTGACACTATTTGTGAAAGAGCAGAGTCCAGTACCATTTACAAGTAGGCAACAAAACTATGTAAGTTACAAAGAGGTGAAAAATAGCTCAAAGTCAACGTATAGGACTAGAATCTGGTAACCCACAGGGGGTGTTACAGTTTTCTACTGAAACAAAGAACTTGTCTCTACAGTCATAAACAGTTAATTTTCCCAATAGATGTATAATAGACTATTAATGCATGTACACGAATTAACTTACAGTTTTTGGCCAGGCGCAGTGGCTCACACCTGTAATCCCAGCACTTCGGGAGGCCAAGGTGGGTGGATCACCTGAGGTCAGGAGTTTGAGACCAGCCTGGCCAACATGGCAAAACGTCTCTACTAAAAATACAAAAATTAGCTGGGCATGGTGGTGGGGTTCTGAAATTCCAGCTACTCAGAAGGCTGTGGTAGGAGAATCGCTTGAACCCAGGACGCAGAGGTTGCAGTGAACCAACATTTGCCACTGCATTCCAGCTTGAGACTCTGTCCCAAAAATAAATATATAAATACACAAAAAACCTTACAGTCTTTTATTCCTGAGTACTATTTAAGTTAGGGGATTATAAAATGCACATATTTATAAAGTATGCATTTCTGTTTTACAACTTTTATTTTTTATTATTCCTGTTTTTTAAAAAGGATCTTGATTCATGTTTTGCATTTTGTTTTCTTCTTTGCTACTGTTCCTCGTTTGGTGACAAAACTTTAAAAACTCTATCTGGACCATAAGAACTGTTTTAAGTTAGGATCCTCAAAGACTTATCATTACCAAGATTGTGACTAAGGTAGTGGCAAAGGAATTTATCTGCCCATATAAGAATACATTTTTCAGCTTCATAATTCCAACAATAAATAATCTCATTGGTATGCGGCTACTTGCTTGAATATGTAGCACTGGGACTTTTCATACTCATATTCTGTTCTTCTTGGAAAATGGGAAAAGTACCTGTCCCTTTGCAGGTAGTCTGAGCTATATGAATGTGTACAGAAGTGATGTGTGCCATTTTCAGGCAGGATCACTTATTTGTTGGCATAAGCTCTGCCAGAGCTCTGCAAGAGCTCTCTTTCTGTCATAACAACAATAGAAAGCACATGTCAATATGATGGTGTCAGAAGTGCTAAGCCAACTCATGGAGGACAGCTGCCCTGGAATACCATCTGATATATAAACTTTTGCCATGATAGGCCACTGCAATTTTGTGCCACTTGTTAGAGCAGCATAATCTAGCCCATCCAGACTGATACAGTTAAATGGGTTCTGTATTAGCAGTGTCCAGGTTTGGAGGATAAATTATACATATCTCTCTATATAACTTATATAGATACACATATATATTATATATATAATAGCTCTCTATATAAGATATATAGATATGTTATAATTTTAATATATAAATTATATATAGGATATATATAATTTTTTAATGACAAAAATTATAACTACATAATATATAGATATATATTACAGATATATAAATTATATCTGCATATATTATAGATATATACATGATAATTTTTATAAATAAATTATATGTGGATATATATATACACACATATATATATATAAAATTTATCATCCAAACCTGGACGCTTCTGAGAATGACTGGTACACCATTAGTAATTACATCAGGACAACAGTCATAAACTGGGACTGACTTGGGCAAACCAGACTGTGTTGTCATCTGAAGTACGTGGCAAGCAAAAGTCGAGGTGTTGAGAACACCTGACCACCAGACAGCTTTCTAAGAATATTTTCTGATGACGTGTTGGAATGTCATTAAACAACCACAACAGATCGTATAAGTTTTAGATCATAAGGTAATGTTGCCTAGTCATAGAGGATAGCTCAGTTTAGAAAATCTGGTGAGTCAAGTATATTCTAATTATTTAAATTTTTTTCTATAATAAATTTTGACCTTAAGCTCATATTTTTTGAAACAAATGAGAAATTTTTCTTTGAGTTACACTCTCAGGTCTCCTATCTACAGGATGATTAAAATATTCTGGAATCTCACATATGGTCAAATCATTGAGGAGGCTCTGTGGGTCATAAGCTGTTGGTTGTGAGAGGCTTGTTGTCCTAGCTGGGATGGACCCTTCAGTTCTGGAGGTTCTGCATATTCAATTCTATATGTGGGGCATGAGGAAATGAGGCAAAGGTGGAAATCCCATGTAGAAAACTCCTGCCTCCCTAGGAGTAGCATGCATCCATTTTCCCCCGAGGTTTAGCAGGTGGCTATGATACTGTTTGGTAAACAGATTTTGTCTTGTTTTACAGCTCAATGGATCCATATTCCTCTTTTCCATTTACAGTGTGGGGAGGAATATGGGGTCATTGCTGTACAAGAAAAGTCTGCTTTTTGCCCTGCCAAAAACTTCATTACGTCACCAAGGCAAGGAATCATACAATTGGCTATCTGCTAAAATACATTAGGGGAAAAGAAAACGGTGTAAAAAAAAAAATACAGTTGCCCCTCAGTATCCATAGGGGTTGGTTCCAGGACTTCCCACCCTTGGATACCAAAATCTGGATGCTCAAATCCCTGAAATAAAATAGGGTAGTATTTGCATATAACCTATGCACATCCTCCCATATATGACAAATAACATCTAGGTTTCTAATAATATCTAATACAATGTAAATGTTATATAAAGTCTTCCTTTCCTGTTTACCTTGTCTGGAGCATTTTTTTTTCTTTTTCTTTTTTTTGGCAGGGGGGATGGAGCGTCACTCTGTTGCCCAGGCTGGAGTGCAGTGGCGCAATCTTGGCTCACTGCAAGCTCCGCCTCCCAGGTTCACACCATTCTCCTGCCTCAGTCTCCTGAGTAGCTGGGACTACAGGTGCCTGCCACCACGCCCAGCTAATTTCTTGTATTTTTAGTAGAGATGGGGTTTCACCGTGTTAGCCGGGATGGTCTCAATCACCTGACCTCGTGATCTGCCCGCCTCAGCCTCCCAAAGTGCTGGGATTACAGGTGTGAGACACCATGCCTGGCTGTCTGGTGCTTTTTTTCTTTGATATTCCTGAACTTATAACAGTAGCTAGGGCCAGGCACGGTGGCTGACACTAGTAATCCTAGCACTTTGGGAGGCTGAGGCAGGAGGATCACTTGAGGAAAGGAGTTTGAGCCCAGCCTGGACAATATTATGAGACTTCTATCTCTACTAAGAATTTAAAAATTAGCTCCATGATGTGGCACATGCATGTAGTTCCAGCTACTTAGGAGGCAGAGTCACCAGGACCGCTTAAACGCAGGAGTTCAAGAGAGCAGTGAACTATGATCACATCGCTGCATTCCAGCCTGGGCAGCAGAGTGAGACTCTGTCTCCAAAAAGTAAAACAAAAAAACAGTAGCTAGGAATAAAAACCGTAAGCTAATCCATGCACTGGCATTAATGGTATATTAACATATGTTTTGTTAAAATTAACCATTTCTTGGTTTATTAAAGTCTTGCCTAAGATATAAGTATATAAAAAATAAGACTGAAACTTTTGTCTCTGGTAGGAAATTGAGCATGTGTTGTTTAGGAAGCAATGACCAAAAAAAAGTCTAAACGTTTAGTATACATACAACTATCCATTTTTTGGGGGAATATTTTCCATCTATGGTTGGTTGATTCTAGGGTGTGGAACCCATGGACGTGGGAGCCCCACTGTATAAACTATGTCAGAGATGTATCTCATTTTTCAGCCTTTTAATTAGAAACCGAGGGAAGCTAAGAACACAGAAAGTCCTCCTGCCTAAAACAATCTAGCCTTAGCTTACTCCTGAGGCCTCAAATTCCCTATAATAGAACATCATTATTTAATTCCTTTGTAAAAATTGTAGATTTTTAAAGAATTGTTTAAATAAAAATATTCCTGGAAGGAAATAAAGCTGATTTCATGTATTAAGTATCTTGTCATTAACTTTTTTTAAAATCATGTCTTTCTAACATGGTTCTAGCTGAGTCCTGGGTCCAGCAGGACACATTGCAGATAAGGAGAAGAAAGATGGGGTCAAAGGACAGCACTGATGGAGAAGGCATGGATGATACTATAGAGGGGGCACCCACACAGCTGCAGGCAGCTTGAGGGCACTGCTTACTGAGGTTACAGAAAAGAAAGGAGGGAGGATAGCTGCAATATGTGCTGCTCATATTACACACTGATTTATAGCTAGTCCTGGCAGCAGGGGCAGTGGAAACAGTGTGATCCAACCACCTGTGTTTTTTAGATTACATTTATCACTTAGCCATGACCTTCAAGTTGGGTAACACTGAACACTTTTCCAGGGACTTTGGTGTGGATCACTTTCTGTAAATATCTCCTTGAAAGAACACAGAATTTAAATAACATTTTGACATATTTTTGCTAAAACAAAACAAAACAAAAACAAAAACAAAAAACCCAAAACAACAAAAAACCCATGTTCATTATCTAGGCTAGCTTTTGTTTTAGGATTTTTCATTTAATAGTCTGTTCTGCCCTAAGAATGAATTTGTTGTCACAGCTCCTACTTTTACTATTATTTTTAGCAAACTACTTTATTTAGTGGAATTAAAAAAAAAAAAGATCAGTTGGTTCTAGTCAACTCTTCATAATTGCTGTGTTCATCAACCTAGAGCAAAGAAGAATCCATACATATGAATTATCATTTCAGTGCCTGGACTTACTACTGTGGTTCAGTATCTGACCAAGGAAGATAGGCTTACTGACCAAAGCCTTTTTCATCTTCATTTCAGAATTCAAATGTCACACTTAGAAAAACACATACATACATATAATATGTACACACTCACTCATAAACAAACACAGCGGACTCTGAAATGGTTTTACCTAACTACAGTAATAGTTATATACAGCATAATTTTTAGTTCTAATATAAGGTACTTGAGTCAGCTACATTTACATAAAAGTGAACACTTAAGTTTTGGCTCCTTGTTGCCTGTTGCATCCAACCTAATGACCATCAAAGTCTGGCTGCAGTCTACCTTTCTAGGCTTATCTCCTATTATCCTTTATTGCATTCTATGTTCTAGCTAAAGCAGATTAATCTCTGCTCTTTGAAAACAAATGATCTATGTAAGCGTTATTCTTTTATATTCCATGTCCCTAAAGTAACTGTTCTCTTGTCTCCATAATTCAAAAATTCTATTCAAATTTCAAAGCTTGATTCAAATTTGATTTCTGCCATGGAACACTACTATGGAGCAACAGCATTTTATTTGTACTCTTACTATTATGTCAAGGGTCACTTTCCACCTTCTATTATTTGAATGTAAGTTTATTAAGACAGAAGCTACATCATGTATTATTTCAATATCCTCAGTATCTATCACAGTGTCAGAAAATGTTTATTGAACTTTAACAGATTCTCTAAAAAATATTAAATTTTACATATACATTAAAAATACGTTTATCCACAGTTTTGGTGTACTTAGTTTACAAGCAGAAGTTTTTCTTTTTCTCCACTCCATGATTTTTTTTTTTTAAGCAGAATTTTTAATAAAGGAAAGTTATCTACATAGATCGAGCACCATATAAGAGTAATTTTAATTTGTGAGTTAAAATTCACTTTTTGCTTACTGTAGACAATAAATTATAAATGTTTATTTTTCTAAAAGAAATTCATTTTGTTGATAATTTATATTTCCTTTGATTGGAAGGTTATCCTAGCATTGGAATCTATGTATTTGAGGGATTGTATGTGCAATTTAAGATACATTTAATCCTATTATTTGTCAAGTGAATATTCCAGAAATTACTGACCTTTTTAATACTGAAAATGAAATCTGCCTGTGCAGACTACATCCAATTAGTAACTAACTCCTGGGCTCAAGTCATCCTCCCACCTCAGCTTCTGGAATAGCTGGGACTACAGGAATGCATCACCACACTCACGTATTTTTAAATTTTTTGTAGAGATGAGGTCTCACTATGTTGCTCAGGCTGATCTTGAAATCTTGTGACTTCTGAGCTCAAATGATTCTCCCTTCCTGAAGGACTGGGACTACAGTCGTGAGCCACAGTGCCTGGCCAAAGACAATTCTCTTTAAGAGAGAAAATACTTCTGTTTTCGCTTTTCTTTTTGCAGGGGGAGGGGGATGGTGAGGTGGGGGAGGTGATGAATTTAACTGTACTGAAAATGGTACAAGGAAATCAAACTGCAGAAGAAAACAGTACCATATTTAGTCAGATTTTAGTTTTGGGTTTTCCCCAGACATTGCAGGCCAAATTAGAGTTATGATGAGGAAATCCTTTCAGTCCTCACGGACCAGACTTGGCTCTATAAAACATAATCAAGTCCCATTATACAACTTAGGTGTTAGGAAGCAACTACAGGTTTCAAGGTAGATCTGGGCAACACGCAGACACCTCCATTTCTGAGGCTGAAGGAAACATGCACCAGTGCTAACTGCCACACATATGAAAAATGTGAACTCCTAGCATGGTGAGAATAGCTGTATGCTGAATACCATTAGTTTAGTAAGTAGTTATTTGTTGAATATCTTATGGATTCAAGTAACAGAGCACTTCTGATACAACAGTGCTTCGGCCTACATAGTATTCTGAAAGGAGTCCCAAATAGCTCAATTTTACTTTGGGTATTTTCTGCTTAATAAAAAAAGTGAAGCAATCTGGTACGAAGAATTAAGTTATTACAGTGTTATTGCTGTTGTAAGGACCAAACTTACTGCAACAACATATCAAGAACTCTAGGAATAAATTGTGTGTGGGCTATCTAAATTTATCAAAGTCTAAATAAATCTCTAAATGATTCTAGATGATAATTTAAAATTTAAATTACTCATTCAACAAATGCAGAGTATCAATGTTGTAGCAGCCACTGTATCAGGCCCTGGAGAGAAACAGTGAGCATACTGGGTATGTGCTCAACTTTCATGACTACAATTTAGTAGGAACACACACAAGAAGCCGGGCGCGGTGGCTCATGCCTGTAATCCGAACACTTTGGGAGGCCAAGGCGGGTGGATCACTTGAGATCAGGAGTTGGAGGCCAGCCTGGCCAACATGGCAAAACCCCATCTCTACTAAAACTACAAAACTTAGCAGGGCGTGGCGGTGCACTCTTGTGATCCTAGCTACTTGGGAGGCTGAGGCAGGAGAACTGCTTGAACCCGGGAGGCAGAGGTTGCAGTGAGCAGAGATCACACCACTGCACTGCAGCCTGGGCAACAGAGCAAAAGACTCTGTCTCTTTAAAAAAAAAAAAAAAAAAAGTAAATTATGTGTGTAAGGTATGGAGGCATAATCAGAAAAGATGTGAAGGTGGAGATGGGGTGTGCCTACCACAGGAAAATTACAGAGTTGATAGAGTGCTTTACTTGCTGTTCAACTACTCACCCACAAGAGTAGCACTTGGTCTTGTTTATTAAGAAGGTACTCACTAGTAGTCTTATTTTAAAAATGACCCGTGTTTAACTTCACAGCCGCAGACAAGAAAAAAGGTCTAGAACCCTGAAAAATTCCCATAGCAGAAGGAAGAAAGTAAAGGAAAATGTTTTTAAAAAATGTAGAGAAAACAGGGGAAAAGGCTGTAAGAGCTGTTTAATCATTTTAGCTATTTTCCTTATTACCATTTGTACTTTTTTTGTTTATGGTAAGATGTTTTCATGTGCCAAAATTTCTGCTTGGACTAGCAGAAAACTCATCCTGTAAGATTGTTATATGATCCCATAACGGTTAGGAGTGCCCTGGGTCCAGTTCGGAGCTCAATGTCCACTGAATATGCACTCATACTTAAATAAAGTGAAGCTTTTGAGTTAAATGGCAGACTGCCTCAGCAACAATTTTGCTCTTGTTTTCAAGTTCTTATTTCGTGATTTGAAGCTTTTGACCTTCCTAGCATGTTCTTTCTGAACGCTTTCGCAGATGGTTGGTTATGGTGGGAAGCAGTCGTTCTAGCGTAAAGACGTTCTAATTCTAACTTACCTTAGGTAACCTATAAGGACAGCTTACATTCACTCTCCTATTTGAAAATAAAAACCCAACAGAATTCACATGATGGAAGCAAATCATGCCACAACCTACTATTAGAGACTGGAGAGAAACGCACAAAGATTAATGAACAAGAAAGAAAAACACTTCAAAAATTACAGTATTTGGAAAAGACATGCCTTTATGTACACTAAAACTAATTGAAAAAAATTAAATGCAGTTTGCTAGGAGTCTTACAAGTACCAACAGCATGTTCACTGCTTAGGATCCTTAGTGGCAGTGTTTACCCGGCTCGCCTGCCCCTATGTCTCCTTTCCTCTTCTCGACTTTTTTTTTTCTTGAGATGGAGTTTCGCTCTTGTCACCCAGGCTGGAGTGCAATGGTGCCACCTCAGCACTGTAACCTCCCACTCCCAGGTTCAAGAGGTTCTCCTGCCTCAGCCTCTCGAGTTGCTAGGACTACAGGTGCGTGCCACCAAACCCGGCTAATTTTTGTATTTTCAGTAGAGACAGGGTTTCACCATGTAGGCTTAGGCCAGGCTGGTCTTGAACTCTTGACCTCAGGTGATCCGCCACCCCCCTCCCAGCCTCCCAAAGTGCTGGGATTACAGGCGTGAGGCACTCCGTCCGGCCCTCTTCTCGACTTTCTATCCCTCCTCCTCAACACCCTTTCCTTCTGGAAATGGGTTTTGGGGTGGTTAACCAAGCCCAGGGAAACTTGCGTGGCCCAGCATCTTCCGTCCGCTGCAGGAGAAGCACACGCCCCAGCCCCGGGTCAGCAAGACGCGAGAAGGCGGCCACTCCGGGCGTCCCCGAGCTGAGGCCCGCGGTCGCCTGACAGGTAGGGCGGGGGACAGGCGGCGGGAGTGCATACGGTGGGCGCTGGGGGGAAGTTCTGGACGCCAAGGGGCCACTAAAAAACAGCACAGTCTTGAGCCTTCGCTCTTCACCTAAGCCAGTGAGCGCCCTCCGCAAAGTCTCTGTGGCAGTAACCATTGGGGGTTCGCCTCCAAACCCAGGAATACACCTCAAAAACGCTCCCACACCGTAAGACACTGTCCTTCAACACAAAGGACACCCTGTGTCTAGTCCCCGACACTACGTAGCTCTGAGACCACCGAAAGCCAGAACCCCCGCGCTGATACGCGAACGTGGAAATGGGGGTGGAGAGGAGAGGTGGAGGCCACGCTCTCGCGGGATCTCCCCTACAGCCGTCGTCTTCTGGCCCGCCAAGGCCTCGCGTTGTTTGGGCTTGGGGGGTGGAGCGAGCCCTGAGGGGGCGGGGCCAGATGGGGGCGTCTCCCGGCCTTGTTGACTTTGGCGTCCGCGGGGAGCTGCCCCCGTGCCCGTGACTCTCTGCGCATGCTCTGTCTCCGGCGGCTCCGGAGGCCGGGACGCTCTGGCTGCTCCAGTCGCGGGTCCGGGCCCCGCCTCTCCACTCGGCGGTGGTGTCCGTGTTGTTGTTATTGTGGTGGTGGCGGCGTCTGGCTGCTGCGGACCCCGCCGAGTCCTAGCGTCTGGCCTGCGCGCCGTTGCCCGCGCCACAGGTAACGCTGCCGCCAGCGGGGGCTCCGGGTCGTGGAGTGTGCGCGTCCCGCGTGCTGTGGCCGGGCGGGCGACTGGGATACGCTCGGAGGCTAGCGAGCCACTGGGACGGCAGCCGAGAGTCGGGGGCAGGGGGACCTAAGGACAGGCAGGTCGGGGGCCGGGAAACGGAGGGGTTGCGGGGCAGGTTGAGGGAGGGACGGACCCGGGGCAGAGGACTCGGGAGGTCGGAGAGTCGAAAGGGGCCCAGCGAAGCCTGGAGTTCTGGAGCCGGGGTCCCTGGGGCTGGGGAGGTCGGGGCCCCGAGGGAGGCCGGGGCGCCGCGTCGTCAGGCCCGTCCTTCGGCTCTGACCTGGGCTTGGGGACCAGAGTCCCCAGGCTGGCGTCGTGAGATGCACGCGGGCCCCTTAGGGCCGTTTTGGATCCGCCCAGTGACTTCTGTTGTTTTGGTTTTGGAGGAAGAGAATCCAATCTACGTAGGCTCGGGGAAGCCTCGGGTGCTGGGAGGGGACTGAGAGGTTATAGCAGGCGCCCAGGGCTCTTTTTGTGTTTGTGAGCGTCTACTACCGTTCAGGAGAAGTGCTGTGCCCGCGTTTTGCTTGGGGGATTTCAGACACCGGCATGGAGAGGACCCACGGGGAGAACCCGAGGGAGTAATTTTGCAAATCCAAGATTTTTTGGAACTTCTCTAATTTTGTTTTCGTGTGTGCTCTTTTTAGAATCGAGAAACTAGAGCTATATTTTTAACATTACAAATCAGAAGAATGTGCTAGGGAGGAAAAAGTATGCGTTTAGCAGTGTTTTTCCCCCATTTATCATTTTTTAATTACAAAAGTACTGCGTGCTCTTTGAGAAAAAATGAAGCAGCCAAACAATGAAGAAACCTGCCCTCTCTCGAGCCCTTTTCCCCATATTTCCCCTTCTTACTACCTAGGTTAGCCACTCGCCAAGTGTGGTGGGTAGTTATTCAGAATTTTTTTTTCTGTGCATTTAATGAGTGTGCTTTAGAAACAAGATTGGGATCATATATAGTACAGTATAACGTTTTATTAGCCAACAATGCATCATGGATATTCCTCCATTTTATTACTCGCCTCATTCTTTTTGAAAACATTATTACTATGTATTAGACAATCCAATCTACGTAGGCTCGGGGAAGGCTTTTCTTTATTGTTAAACATGGTTGCCAAGTTTTCAGTAATCAGTAGCTTTGAAAAGGGCTACAAGCCAATATTTTGAAACAGTGTGGCAAAACTTTCAGAATGTCGGAGGCCCGACGAGATTACTTTCGTATTTAGCAGATTGAGTAATAATGTTTACATACTGCTTAATGGTAGTTTACATAAGGCTGGATGACTCCATAAAACATAAGGTTGCTGAATTAGTTTACTTTTTTTTTTGAGTTCATATTTTCGAAGTAAATTTTAATTCCATATGGTCAGTTGAACACTTGTAATTACTTTAACATGAAGTAGCTAATATGTGAAGGAAAGGTAAGGTAGGAAAGGTAGAAAGCTAGTGGCCTTAGCCTGAGACAAAAAAAAAGCAATGGGGATTAAATATTTTGGTAAGTAAGCCACAGGGAGTAAACTGGAAGTGGAAGGGTGATACTGCACTGCCAACTATTAAGTAAGACAGAAATATAGGTAATCCCCATTGTATGCTGTATTTCTGTGTGCAGAAGAGCTGGAGGCTTTGTTAATTTAATCACTAGCCTATATTTATTAAAAATGTACTGTGTGTTCATCTTGGTGCTAGCTTCCAGGGAAAGAACAACTGAGGAAGATAATCACGAACAACGTCAGGTTCTAAACATGCATAGCCTGAAATTTTAAGCCAAATTGTGTATTTTATTATTTAGAAACTGCTTGAAAGGAATAAAATATATCCGTGACATTTTAGTTATTTTTGGTGATAATATGCTCATATATTTCTCATAACAACAACATAACTGGCATTCTATGGAGTAACAACATAATATGCTCATATATTTCTCATAACAACAACAACAACATAACTTCTCATTCTATAGAGTAATAAACAGAAGCTTTGAGAGAGAAAACTGCTCAAGATCCCACTGCCCCCTTTTTTTGTGTGTGTGTAATAGTGCGTGTTTATATTCAGGAGTACTTAATCCAAGAACCTGTGTTTTCTGCTCTTGTTTTACCTCCTGTGAATGAAAACTGCCTTATAAAATTGTTGCCCTTACGGTTTTTTTCAGCTTTCTTTGAAATGTTCCTTACAAAATAACTACGTGAATATAATCACATGCATTTAAAATAGTCTAGAGAATATAGTGTGAAACGATAATGGTATTTTTTTAGATGAGGTTTCTGGTGGCATATTACTAAAATTTTAAACTCCTTGATCTTATGCTGTTAACCAAGAAGATGGGGATTTGTGTTACTTTAGACACTGCTGGGTGCCATGGTAAATTGGGATATTATTGTAAATTGTAGCTCTCAGCTGCGTATTCCTTACAAACTCAGAAGGATAATCTCACATCAGTAAACATTTTTATGAATGTAGTTGAACTTGTAAACTAATGTGCTAGAAAGAATACCAAGAGGGCCCTAAAAAAGTCTAAAAAGATTAAAAGTTACTTATATCATTCTTGGTATTTAAAAATATTTGGTAGTCCCTTAAAATGCGTAATGACAGGCATAATATTGTGGTTTATTAATCTTTTCTCATTTTCCATTAGATGTGGCAACTACATAGTTGGAAGAAATGTGGTGGCCGGGCGTGGTGGCTCACGCTTGTAATCCTAGCACTTTGGGAGGCGGAGGCAGGTGGATCATCTGAGGTCAGGAGTTCGAGTCCAACCTGGCCAACATGGTGAAACCCGTCTCTACTAAAAATACAAAAATTAGCCGAGTGTGGTGGTGGGCACCTGTAATCCCAGCTACTCGGGAGGCTGAGGCAGGAGAGTTGCTTGAACCTGGGAGTCGGAGTTGCAGTGAGCCAAGATCGCTCCACTTCACTCCAGCTTGGGCAAAAGAGTGAGATTCTGTCTCAAAAATAAATAAATAAATAAATAAATGGGACAAATACTAAAATTAATAAAGCATGGTCAGTTGTAATCTGTATTTGAGAAGAAACCAAAATATAGGAAAAGCTTTGACATTTTATTGGTAATTGTTAAGGATGGTAATTGGATTCATACCTAAGTGGCGTATCTGCCATTGATTATCTCTCGGTAACTTAACATTGGATGTTGGATGTGAGTGGGTTTTATAGTTAGGTGACACAGAAATATTTCAGCCCCCTAAAGACGCTTTTAGAATATGGTAAGGTTTTTCAGCTGTTGAAGTGGGGAAGGGTTGAGAATCGAACACTATGTGTATGTATATTCGCAAAAATTAATGAGAGATATTGCTGATGGGAAGAAATAGCGTATTTTCCAATTTAACCTGAAAATCCTTTTTGAAACATATATGCACGGGTAGCCAGAAATAAATCAACTTTATGTCTTGATACAAGACATGCATCATGTATGATTTCTAGAGCTTAAAATATTCTTGGGGCTTAAACACTAATTTGCATAAAACACTCTTTTGTGTTTTCTACTGAGCACTCTTCCGTAACTTGCAGACTCTTAAAAACCTTTTATGATAATCATATTATCAATTGGTGAAGTCAGTTCAGTTTATAATCTAAAGTTATAATGAGCATTGAAAGAGCTGCAGAATGTGAAATGCTGTGAAGGTCTGTCTTGGTGACTTTCACAAATGGCACCTCCAACTCACCCTTCTTGGGGCCTTTGTTCATTTTTCTCTCTCACTTCCTGAATTTCAGATAGGTGTTGCCTTTAGGTGTTACCTTAGGTTTAGTTCGTTTCCTTTTTGGAATTCGTTCTCTCCTTTGGCAATCCCACACAGATCCATGGTTTCAACTGCTCATTCCCCACACCCTCTTTGCTGAGGCTTCCAATTCTGTATCATCGGCCTTATTTTAATTCCTAAGCTTCAGATTTACCAACGTTGTTCTCCCTGATCAACTTAGTAGCTGTAATTTTGTAATCTTGAATCAGTAGATTCAGAATTAAACTTCTTTTGCAAGCCTGATTCTTCTTCCTTGTTTATATTAATGACCTTAGCATTTTCTTAGTCATCTAGACTCAAAATCAAAAGGTCATCCTTGTTTCTTCTCTCTCTCCTTTTCTTAGAATTTTTTTTTTTTTTGGTCATTTTACTGCATTGTGGTTCCTGATTTCGCTTATCTTTTTTCAATTCTTCCAGTAGTCATATACACAACAAGAGACATTAATCTCTTGGTTTGCCATTCATTGTGAATACTGCTTATTAATTGTCCTAAATGTAGTCCTGATCAGGTTCCCTGCCTGATGACAAGCAAACAAAACAAATTCACTTGGGTGTTTTTATGTCAGTCAATGTGCTGAATCCTTTGTTCTCATGTGGTCATTATAATTTATATTATCCCCATTCTACAGGTGAAGAAATTGGAACTTCATGATCTTGAAGGAGTTGTTAGTAGGTAGAAGAGCTGGAATTTGAATCCCAACATGTCTTCTTGCAAGTCTGTGTTCTTGACCACTGTGCCTCTGCCGAGTGGCTCCTGATCCACTCTGGAAGAAAGCCCGAGTTCCTCAGTGTTCCCTTTTGACTTCAGTGCCCCTTTCAAAACTTATTTCTTGTTTTAGTTAAACTTTAAGTTACATTCTTTATGTTCCAGCAGCTGTTCCAAAAAGAATGTAAACTTCAGTTTTACTTTACTTTTTTTGTTTCTCATGCATTTCCATTTCTTGGAATTTTTTTCTTTCTCCCATCTCTGCCTTTAGGAGTCCTCCATGTAAAAGTCTAGTTTATACAGCGTACACCATATTTCCCTAGAGCCCCCACCTCCCGGTCTGTGTAGTATAGTAGTAAAATCTCCTGCACATTCATACAGCTGTTTAACCTATGATGATACTTTTTACTCTAAATTTGTTTTGAGTACTCTAACAGTTGTAATTGGATTATATAAGATACTTGAAGCACAAACTATGTCTTACTGTTCCTTGTGTCTTGTGCTCAGGAAGTATGGGTAAATAAGTATGAAAATGATCCCTGGTAAACTACCCCTTTCAATGGTATTTAAGCGGTATATTTGATTTTAGTTTCTCTCTGTGTCTCTCTCTCTCGTTCTCTCTCACACACACACGCACTAGCTTGTTAGAATTTTTAATTGTGTGTGTCCATAACAGAACTAAATTTCTTGTGGGCTATCATGAATTCTTTGTTTTCAGATTATAAGGTAATTATGTTGTTTATTTAAGACAGATCAGTGTTGTTTTTCTGTGTGCACATATCCTTTCTTGGTACTGTATATAAATTAAAAAAAAAATGATTTACCATGTGAATTATTTTCCATGCTGTTGAGTCAGACAAGTTTTCTAATGAGTGCAATATTCTCATAAACTCTCTGATCTTATAGTTTCTTTAAGCTTACATAGATGTGAAAGATGGAGTACAACTCTGTCTATATTTTAGTATTGTTTTATTTCTTTTGGTGATATCAGGAAGCTCCAGTTGTACAATCAGCTGAAATGCCCTCACACAGGTTATACATAATTCTTACATTGCTGAAGAGTTCATATGAAATTTCAGACTTTCTTAAAATAATCTATCGATATTAATGGTTGTCATGCAGAAGTTACAGTTTTTTCTTATATCTGCCATTGCGCCCTGTATTGTTTATAGTTTAGCTAACTAATAAGTGATTATTCTTGCTTTATAAAGTAAAAATATAATTCTGTTAGGAATTGTGAACGTAGGATATCTTGGTGATGGGAAGAGACGTTTTCTTTTTGGAATGTTAAAATGCATGCTCATAAAGGAATGAGACTGATTCTCAGACTAATCCGTTTGTAGTCTACCTGCCTTTAGCTTTATAAAATATTAATCATAAATATTTCTTTGAAGATACAAGTTGTAAGCGAGTTTAAAATAATTCACTGACTTTAAAAATAGGTAATATAGTCACATGTTTCAAATTTTAAGTGATACAAAAAATATATAAACTGAAAATGTGTCTTCAACAGCCTCCCATTTTCCCCCTGGAAAGTAGTCATTTATCTCTAGAATGATATAATAGAAACTATTTATTTGTATGTACAAAGAAATATGAATAAATTTCTTTTTCTTTCCACTTACATAAAGATGAAAGACACTGCTGTTTTTTCACTTGGATTTTCACATGACATTTAGGAGATAAAGAACTACTTCATTCTTAAAAAAAATTTCAGCCTCAGAGTATATTATATGTAGTTACAACTGTAGATTGTATATCAATTATAATTGATTTAACTATATTCCCTACTAATGAGCATTTAGTTTCCGACTATTACAACCATTGTGACAACACTTTGAAGGAAGAAAAGTAAAAAGTAGGTGGTCTTTCCTTGTAGGGGAAAATAAAGTTTGAAAGCTGAAATGGGCTTTTTGGTTCCTTTTCTGACCTGATGATTAGTGTGTAAGTGAATGGAGAGAACTATGGGGTTATGTGAAGACATTTGCTAGAATCCATAATTAACAGTTGAGTTGGAAGAGTTGGGATGGTAGTGGTGATGGGTAGCAGCTGCCATGACAAATGATCCACTCTGGGCAAGGGTCAGCCCTGCATGTATTAGCCGTTCAGTGTTCAGAAAGGATACCTGGTATCTGGAGTTTGGTGTCTGCATCTATAGCCTATGCTGGTATATTTAACATAGGAAACCTATTCAGGGGTTGAATTTAGATCCCTTTGTGTCATCTAGAAGGAAATGTCGTGGCTTGCAATATTTTATGTGGTCATTAATCTTTTTATTGAAAAATGATTGTATATACAGAAATAAGATTTAAATTACTAAATTAAATGAAGTTAAACAAGCAGGCCCCCATCATCTGTGTCTGCTCCTCATGGTTTGCTGGGGTAATGGTTTTTTGACAGTTTGGTATGAATCCTTTCGGACTTACATATAAACAGAAACAGTATATTCATGCATATTAAAAATGTCAGTCAGAATTCTATTGAATAACAAGTAAATGGAATGAATGTAAAAGTCAGAATCTAACAAGAGAAGAAGGTGTTGGTGGGATACCAGGTAAATATATAGTGAAAATTCCTTTAGATCCAAGGGGGCTGTAAATACACACTGTTATTGTGTAAACGGTACTACCTATTTAGCCTGTGTAGCTAGTTTTAGCAGGTATTTCTGCAGATCATTTAAGGTTTCTCAAGCTATAATATATATGTATTTTTTTAAATAGTGGCATATAATTTATTGAATAATGATATATTCTCTTTATTTTCCAGACATTCTATGCTAAATTTGGGATTTGAGTGTTTTTTTGGTTTTTTTTTTTTTTTGGCTTTTTTTGAGACAGGGTCTTGCTGTGTCACCCAACCTGGAGTGCAGTAGTGCGATCTCAGCTCACTGCAACCTCCACCTCCTGACCTCGAGCAATCCTCCCACCTCAACTTCCCCAGTAGCTGGGATTACAGGCATGTGCCACTATGCTTGGCTAATGTGTTTTTTTTCTCATTTTTTGTAGAGATAGGCGTCTCAGTGTGTTGCTCAGGCTTGTCTCAAAACTCGTGGGCTCAAGCCATCCTCCTGCCTTGTCCTCCCAAAGTGGATTAGAGGAGTGAGCCACCTTGCCCGACCTCATGTCATTTATTTTTAGGGTGGTATGTATATGCTGCCTACATTCATATGGTTTAGATTTATTTTTAACAGTGGTTCATTTGCACTGACCCATTTCTGAGCTCCTGTGATTCTCTCTTTGGTCAATTATACTTTCCTAGATATTGTGAACATAATAAGTAAAAGCTCATTTATTTGATTTTGCTTTTTTCCCTGTATAACAGCAGTAGAAATTTATTGTGGAAAGACTAGAAAATACGGATAAAGAAAAGGAGAAACAGGTTAACAGGGATGTTATCATCTAGGGCTTGTATGGTTTTTAATTCTGAGAGAACTCTGTGTTAAATGAAAACACCACGAGAAATGTCCAGCTTTATGTCTTGCTGCCATATAAGGCAGATGCATTTGGTGATAGAAGAATGGAAAATGTGAGTGCTTGCATTTTCTCTGACCTGGTTGCATCTGTGCTAGGAAGTGGTGCTTTAAGTAACCAAGGTTGTGGTAAGGCCTTGGCTTAACATTGTTAGGGGATGTCTACATTTGTACAGCCAAGCACATGGGTGTTTAGGTATTGGTTATGGGAGCCACAGGTGTGCTGGTGGGTGGATCAGTCAGTGCGTCTCTGTCACTGCTATTGCTTAAGTAGTATAGAGGTTTTGTTCTGATTACATATCATTATATCTTTGTAGTCCATATTTAAAATATTGGGCCTTGAATAGAAGGAACTATTTAGAAATGTCATAGCTCAAAAAGCAAATGCAAAACAGTCTTTGTTTTAGAAGGATGGTTTATCTCTGTTACTCCTGTAAGTCTTGGTATTCTAAGTTTTCATGTTTTCATTATAGGCTCTTGGTGGCTAGAGCAGATTTAAAATTTTCTGGTCAGTCTTCATACTCAACTGTGAAAGAACAAATTTTGGAACATGCAAAGGCAGCCACTCTAATTTTAGTTTCAAGGAAAAGCCTACCAGTGTTCTATACTGATTTAACATGCATTGTAAATCCCATTGTGAAAGAATTATTTTAAATGCATCTAAACCATTTTAATGGGCTTGACTTTTCCCTGTAAATAGAGTAATTTGAACCTTTATTTTTTTATGAACCAGAGAAATTAGAAATGGAAAGATTTAGGCATTTCTACAATGATCTATATAAATATCTGTGAATTATAACCATTCATGCAGTTGATTTGGCTTTAAAGGAAAGGGAGGTAATCCCCTTGGACTTAAAGTTTAGTTTAATTACCTCATTATTTATGACAAAAAGGCTTTATATAAGCTTTTTTTGTTGTTGTTGTTAAGGACTTGTTCAGTTATCACTGTCGAGTAATCACTGGTTTTATTGTATCTAGGCAGCACTTAATAAAATTAATTCACTTCACACTTATGTATGTGTATACATGTATGTGTATGTGTATACACTAATATATATATGCGTGTATATTCACATAGAATATAATATAAATGGCATTCCCTGTACTGCTTCAGGAAAACTGACACTTTCTGTGGGAATGGTGCTTCCTGGCATTTTGTAGTCAGCATGAGACCCTGTTAAATTTGATACTTTTCACATTTTCATGTAACTTTGCGTCTCGTCAAAGAGGTAGGAAAGTACTATTATTCCTATTTTATAGATGCATGAGCTAAAATTCAAAGTGACTTCGATTTCTTCAATCTGCTTTATTTTCTATAAAATGGTGGTATCAGACTCAGCAATCAAGGTTGTTGAAAGAAATAGGGTTTAATGTGAGATAGATCTAGAACTAAACCCCAGTTTTGCCTCCTCCTAGCTGTAAAAGGTTAAGGAAGTTATTTAATCCCTTTCCTTCGTTTCGCATCCCTAAAAGTAATGCCGTTACAAAAAATTTTATGAAGACTGAAATGTGTTAATATACTTAAAACACCTCAAAGCTTTATGCTGTAAGTGCTTAATTAATGGTAGTTGCACTAATAATCAGTAATAAAAGTTATATATTATTTTGTGAGTCATATGCTACTTTTCAGAGATTATGAGATCAATTAACACTTGACAGAAAGTGACGAACCTAACCTAGAAGCAATATCCACTTTCAGTAGAGGCCAAACTTGGACTTATAACCTCATGGTCTCTTACCAATATTGTAGGTAGTGAGTGAGGAGTTAACAATAACAACAAAAGGCCTAGGAAAAACAAGGAGAATGTGTCCTATATAGTCAGGGACAGACTGTGGAGTCACATTAGACCCAACATAGTTGTGTGTAAAATAAAGCAGATTTGAATCATCTAGTCACACAAAAAAGAAACGAGAAATTACTGCAGTGAGAGAGCAAAGCAATTCCAGATGGTGGAATGCTTTTACTGTGTGTGTTGGTCTCTGAGGTGCTCCTGGCATACCATTATCATAATATTCCTCATAATGACCCTGAGCCACTAAGAAGTGGTTGAGTTATGCTGGGTAATTCGCTAAGACTGTAGAACTGATACACTATATAAAGACTTTCATTAGTTTGTTTTTAATCTTTGGATCTTAAAAGAGTATTTTTCAGTTACCAGTAACGTTAATTTGTTTTACTCGGTGCTAGATAAAAATTATTAAATTTTTAAGAATCAAATGAAGTATGTACATTATTTCATTTGATTCTTAAAACTAAGGTAGGTCATAGAAAGGTTAATGGCCAATGGTAAAATAAAGGCTATGAGTTCGGACTTTCATGAATATGTTTGATTCTGGATCTCTTTCTCATTGTTACCCCAAAGCTTATTTATAAAGGTCAGGGCCTGCTGATTTCTTTTCATACCCTGTAGTGCCTTCTACTGTGGGAGCATTAAAAAAATCAGGTCCTGCTCCTAAATGTGTAAATATTTTGTTATCTAGTGTATCTTCACATTCATTTTTTTGTGATACACAAAAGTCATTTACCTGCAGGGGAATCTGTTTTTAAAAGGATGCTCCAGGCCGGGCGCGGTGGCTCAAGCCTGTAATCCCAGCACTTTGGGAGGCGGAGATGGGCGGATCACGAGGTCAGGAGATCGAGACCATCCTGGCTAACCCGGTGAAACCCCGTCTCTACTAAAAAATACAAAAAAACTAGCCAGGCGAGGTGGCGGGCACCTGTAGTCTCAGCTACTCGGGAGGCTGAGGCAGGACAATGGCGTAAGCCCGGGAGGCGGAGCTTGCAGTGAGCCAAGATCCGGCCACTGCACTCCAGCCTGGGCAACAGAGCGAGACTCTATCTCAAAAAAAAAAAAAAAAAAAAAAAAAAAAAGGATGCTCCCTCTTGAGGCCCAACCTGGAATCCTCCTGCATTGAAGTGACAGTTTTGAATCTACTACTATATCCTGTTGGATGCCAACAGCTAAGAAAAGGTATGGACCATCATATACAGGGTCTTACTCTATTGAACTGAACTTCCGTAAGCACTCAGAATGAATCTGTATGGTAGCTTTCTACTATCCTAAAAGTAAAGTCAGGAATTAGGAATGAACTGTAAACAGTTTTAAACTTGAAGTTTATATTTAGGCACAGTTTCTTCTAATAGAGTAAGATACTAGAAATTATGAAAACTTGGCCGGGCGTGATGGCTTATGCCTGTAGTCCCAGCACTTTGGGAGGCCAGGGTGGGCGGATCACAAGGTCAAGAGATCGAGACCATCCTGGCCAACATGGTGAAACCCTGTCTCTACTAAAGATACAAGAAAATTAGCTGAGTGTGATGGCGCTGAGTGTGGTAGCTGTAATTCAGCTACCTGAGAGACTGAGGCAGGAGAATCGCTTGAACCCAGGAGACAGAGGTTGCAGTGAGCCGAGATCGTGCCACCGCACTCCAGCCTGGTGACAGAACAAGACTCCATCTCAAAAAAAAAAAAAAAAAAAAAGAAATTATGAAAACTTTTTTGTGTGAAACTGTTCTCAGATGTTGGGACTGAGCATACTCTTTTTTTTTTTTTTTTGAGACGGAGTCTCGCTGTGTCACCCAGGTTGGAGTGCAGTGGCAGGATCTCAGCTCATTGCAAGCTCCGCCTCCCGGGTTTTTACGCCATTCTCCTGCCTCAGCCTCCCGAGTAGCTGGGACTACAGGCGCCCACCACCTCGCCCGGCTAGTTTTTTTTTGTATTTTTTAGTAGAGACGGGGTTTCACTGTGTTAGCCAGGATGGTCTCGAACTCCTGACCTCGTGATCCGCCCGTCTCGGCCTCCCAAAGTGCTGGGATTACAGGCTTGAGCCACCGCGCCCGGCCTTTTTTTTTTTTTAAACGAGGAAAATGATTGTGTGGCTTGATAATTACCATACCAGACAATTGATAGTTTCATTTTTTGCAGTGTTTCCAGTTGCTACTTAAAATTGAGTTTCAGGGTCTTCAGGATGTTCTTGCACTGTTAGTTTATACATAGTTATTGCTTCAGTTAGAGGATTTGAGACTATCTTAAGAACATAACCTTGTATTATTTGCCTGTAAGAGAAAATAAATTCCACGTCTGTCAAGGAATAATAAGCATATTTCTTGCTGCTGATCCTTTTGCCATATTGTTTCTTCACCTGTATGCTGGATGAGAAATGGGAGAAGAAGGGATGGATTTGGGCTGCAGGTATACATATTTAAGATGGATTGTGTCTGATTCCCTATGGAACAGCATTACCCTGAAGAGTAGGAGTCAAAGTTTGGGTAGTGTGGTTGGTGCATAGTAGCCCCCCAAAGAGGTCCATGTTCTAATCCCTGGAACCTGCGAATATGTGACCTTATATGGCAAAGGGGAATTAAGGTTGCAGATGAATTAAAGTTGCTAATCAGTTTAAGATAGGAAGATTATCCTGGATTATCCCGATGAGCCCAGTGTAATCATAAGGGTCCTTAAAAATGGAAGGGGGAGGCAGAGTGAAAGAACCAGAGAGACAGCAGAAAAGGAATCAGCCCCATGATTCTTGCTTTGAAGACAGAGGAAAGAGAGGGCCATGAGGCGCGCACGAGAGAGAGAAAAAGCAGATGGACACTAGACACTGATGCAAGGGAACAGATTTCTCCCAAAGAACCTTCAGAAAGGAACAGTCTCCCCAACACCTTGATCTTAGCCCGGTGAGACTTGTATCATGAGACCCGTGTGTCAGACTTCTGACTTCCAGAACTATCACATAATAAACTTGTGTGGTTTTAAGCCATTAAAGTTTATGCTAATTTGCTGTGACAGTGATAGAAAACTAATACAGGTAAATACACTGTGGCCATTTGAATCCTTATGGAAATGACTTCTAAACAGCCTGTCCCCAACAAAATATTAAGATGACATTTATAAAACTGATACAACTAGTGCAGCTGTGTTTAAATGGGGGCAGCATTGAGTCCTGCCAAGTGAGATTTCTTCCCATTTTCGTAGAATCTTGGGGGCACCTCTGGATTTTTGGAGCCTCTTTATTGATAAAAGTTATATACTGGGCAGATGAATCAAAATGGCATATAGGATGCCATTGAAACTGGCACAACTACAGGTATGATCATCTTGAAGTTCATTGCAGTAATCTAGCAAAAATGGATAGGGATATTCACAAAAGGGCTTTTCACTAAGGGGAATGGGAGTAATTGAAGAGTACCTGGTCTGAAAGGTGAGGGGCTATAGTTTTAGATATATTCTAAATTTGAAATGATAGAACTTCCCTCCCCAGTGAAATTAATCTAGAAACTTATTGAATGCACTGGAAAATTTCTGCTAAAGAGGATGATGATTTTGAGTAAGTCCAACAGGAGAAAGGAAAAATACCTGTCCTGAAGTCTCTTCGGCAATATGTTGGAGGAAGGGACAAAATTAACAGCTATTTAAATTGCAGAAAAGCAGACAGAAGTTGAGGTCTTTGTGAATTTGCTGCAAGGATTCTTACCAGTTTGGAGGAAAGAGCCTTGTGCTTTAAAAAATTATACATAGTCTTTATTCTTAGTAGGAAAGAATATCCCTGTGCATTCACTGTAAGTACACAAAAATGCATTTCCACTCTATGCTCTCGAGTTGTTAAAAGAGAATTTATAGTAATGTCATTGGATAACACAAATTACAAAAAATTGCTATCATTGAAAGTGTTTTTGTTTTTCCAGAACACGTATAACCTTCTGACCCAGCACAAACAACGTATGCCCCTGTAGAGTCATAAGGCTGTCTTTCTGACAGTTACCACTCTTCTGTGGTGGTGAGTGTATTGCATTTTAATACAGTGACAAAGTATGTGATTTATTTAGTGTCATTTACTGTTGCTTTATTGTAAAATTGTTTTTCTGCAAATAGCTCCTTTGTGAATTTGTATTTTTAGCCTACCTACCCCTGCCTACATGAAATTTAAGGAGTTTTTCAGTGGTTTTATTTTGTCATTTCCCATGTGTGTTAATAATCATGTAAGTTTATAGGAGAGAAGCAAGGGCACCAGAAAAAACATGTGCTTCAGTTAACAAGCTCTTTTCAAGCCAACTCCTGTAGATGAAGCCACTAAGGCATCCTCCTGTCTAAAAGTTTGTATGATGTATTGTCTAGGTAGGAACTTGAAGGTGGTAGAATTGATAACTGCCACTCTCAGTACTCTTGGTGACTGCTGGCATCTAACTTCCCCTCTCTGATCAGCATGACAGCTCTCTTAACGCAGAAAATGTGGTAAGAAGTGTTCAAAATTTTGCCAAGAAGCAAAGATACCCTCCCCGCACCCAAATACTTAGAAGTTAAAATGAAAAGGATGAGAGGATGTTTGTGTGATATAGTAATTTAAATTAAATTGAGGAGGTTGTGGATGCTTTGTCTGGCCAAGTATCAGTATCTGTTGTATTTTAGTTAATTTTATTGCTCAACTTCTGTCTTTATTTCAGTGGCTTGTGTGTAGTCTTTCTGGTTTTCGGATTACATAAATCTGGGTCCAGTCAGGAAATCGTGCAGTAATTTGAGCAGAGAATGTTTAGTGTAAAGGATTATTTACTGTAACAGAGCTAGTAGGAAGTACAGAAAGTGCTACAGAATATAGAAATAGATGTAAGAAACAGCCACTACTTCTAGAACTACAATTGAGCACCCAAAGAAGAGGACTATCCCAGGCTGAGATCAGGTCTTGTTGGAGAGGGTATATCCATAGGTTATTGGATGGCAGAGAAGTTGATGGAATTTGCCAGAAATCTATCCTCTAGGATACCATAGAAAGATGTTCATAGAGGCATTTTGCTAGAGGCTGTGTTCTACAAACTGTCCAAAAGAGAGTGCTGGGGAAGCCTGCCAAGCAATGCACCAGGCTGGAAAGCAAAGTCCTTTCCCCTTGCAATGTTTTCTCCAATGCTGTCTGCTGAACATTACCTATCAGTTGGGATTGAGGCAGTGGGTGTTAAAAAGAATATTTATTTGTGCCTAATCCCTGGTGGGATCAGGGCAGCATATTACTACGCTAGGGTTTTCTTGAAGAACATACTTGTTATTTTATTTCCTTTTGCCATTCAGAAACTTTTCTTCTAGATAAAATGATGATACACTCCTTTTGACTTAGAGGCCAATTCCTGCTTTTGTGTTTGGTTGTTCCCAGTTCAGCTGATTGTGGCTATTTCCTGCTTGCCTCCTGTATTCTCTCATACTGAAATATAAAAATGAAACTGTAGTCCTGGACCAAATATTTAGGCACTGCTTGTTTTTACTGCACTGACTTAGATCAGTGGCTCTGTCTGTATTTTTAAGAGGTACACCTGGTTTATTTTACAATATCAGGCTTTATCACTGTCTCAATCCCAACTGATAGGTAATGTTCAGCAGATAGCAACAGACCCAAAGAAGGCATTTTATCTCAGAAAATGTCATATTTTATAGCTTTTATTTTAGGATCTGTTGAAAAGAAACTCAAGCTACTGGAGCCACAAATCTGTCAGTATGCCCTTGAACGAGTAGTTTTGTCTGATGAATGACAGAGCAAACTAGATAATTTTATGATTTTCTTTATTTCTTTTGACCTGCTTTTCACAAATATCAAAGTGCCTATTTTGTTTGGGTTTATTTGCACAAGAATATTTATGAACTGTGTCTTTGTTTTTGTGAACACAACTGGTTTTAAAGTTCTGGAATGAGGTTTTTAAATTTCAGCAATATAATATGACTGATTTTTACTTGGCCTCTTTTTATTGCTTTTGTCACAGTAATTCAACTGCAGGGAATTCAGAGGCCTAAAAAAAGCCCTTATTACCTTATGCTAGCTAGGTCTGTACATCAAGGGAATGATTTAGAAAATACACATACCTAGGTTGTTTTCAATTTGACTTTCTGAACACATTTTAAAAATATCTTGGGCATTTGCCAACCTTTGTGTACCTCCTTATACTTAATATTTATAAAACTGTTTAAAATATTTGCTCTTTTGTGAGATTTACTGTGGCTTAATATTGCATTAATAATTCAGAGGAAAATCTGTTGAATTTCTTTCCTCTCCCTGTGTTTTTGTGTGTGTCCCTCTCTTAGTATCTGTCTATGTATATATACATATATATATATATATATATTTTACTCTTAATAACAGTCTCCCCACTTGCTAGCTTTAGGACACTGAAGTGTCAACTCTTTCACCTTTAATGGGAACTATGGCATCTGTACTACAGTCTTTGCTACTTAATTCAGGCCATGGAAAATTACAAGTTTAAATACTTTATAATCTGATGATAATACTTTTGGTTTCATAGGTTTTATTCCATCTAGCTATTATATTCCCTGTTCATTTTCTCTTATTTTGAACTCTGAAGCATTTACCTTACCTTTTTTGTCTGTTTTTTCCCTCCTACCCCCAAGACAGAGTCTCGCTCTGTTGCCCAGACTGGAGTCCAGTGGCGCGATCTCAGCTCACTGCAAGCTCTGCCTCTTGGGTTCACACCATTCTCCCACTTCAACTTCCCAAGTAGCTGGGACTACAGACACAGGCCACCACGCGCGGTTAATTTTTTTTTTTTTTTTGTATTTTTAGTAAAGCTGGGGTTTCACCATGTTAGCCAGTATGGTCTCTATCTTCTGACCTCGTGATCCGCCTGCCTTGGCGTCCCAAAGTGCTGGGATTACAGGTGTGAGCCACCACGTCCGGCCGTTTTTTCTTTTTTTTTTTTAAAGTATGATATTCACAATTAAACTGTAAGCTTTTAAAGACTTGAAGTATGATATTCACAATTAAATTGTAAGCTTTTAAAGACTTGTGTTTTCTCTCCAATGAAATATAATACCCCAAACAGGCTATGTTAATGTCCAGTGGAGGGTATAATTTGTCAAGTACATAGATATATGTCTTCTTTTCATGATCTTAAATAACTGAGAAACTTGCACTCAGTTACTCATTAGTAGCAGTCTTGAATACTATCTTTGTTATAAGGCATTCAGCTAAGTGTCAGAAGTAAACAAGTGACTAGCATGTAGACCCTTACTTTGAAGAGGCCACAGTCCAGTGGTTGGGAAACAGGATAGTCACTTTGTGGAGAGAGGATACAGAGATACACATAGGCTCAGGGTGTTTGAGAGCTTTTGAACAAAGGTACAGTTATGGATTGAATGTTCATTTCCCCACAAAAGTCATATGTTGAAACCCTGACCGCCCCCTACCCCATGCCCAGTGTAACTGTACTTGAATAAGGGGTTTCCAAGGAAGTAATGAAGATCATAACGGTGAGGCCCTGATCCAATAGCATCATTTTAAAAAGTGACACCAGAGCGCTCCCTCGTGCTTTTTTGTGTGTACAGAGAAGAGGTCATGTGAGAACACAGCAAGATGGTGACCATCTGCAAGCCAGGAAGAGAGGCCTAGAGGCCTTACCAGAAAGTGATTCTGCTGGCACTTTTATCTTGGATTTCTAACTTGAGAAAATAAATTTGGGTTGTTTAAGCCACCCAGTCTATGGTACTTTGTTATGACAGCCTGAAAAGACTAAGGCTTATAAGTGTTTTGGGGTTGGACTTAGAGATTTCTAAGAGGAGGGGACTCATTAGTGGCATCTTAGTGAACAAGGAGGACTTTCTAGGTAGAGACTAGAATGCATATGCAAGAACAGGGAGGCTTGAAGTGTATTGTGGTTAAGGGAACTTCAGCAAAGGCTGTGGGAGGAGAGATGGCTGGAGGTGCCCCTGAAATAGTATTCAGGGCTCAGATTAGATAATGCACTTTTGAAATGGAAAAAAATGGAGCCCAGATATGAGCAAAGTTCTGCAGCTTTGGAATTACACCAAGGATTTAAGCCCAGCTCTACATTTTTTTCTTTGTAAAATCAGTATAATAAAACCTACCTTGAAGGTTTTTTTGAGGGATAATTAAAAGACAATTCTAAAACAGTTGGTTGAATGCCAGGCAACTACTAAGTGTAGTAATTATTAAGGTGGATGAAATCAGATCTGTTGGGGTCCAAATGAAGGTTGAACTTACTACACTCTGCCTGTCTGTAGATGTAAATATAAATGCTATCATATTTGTAATATTCTTGTCAAATGGGATGGGATTAGGGTGACAGTCTGGCAAATTGAGACTTTTTGCCTTAGGACCTGTTTTTCTGTGGAGGATGAAGCAGGACCCTTTGTTGAATTAGGGAGCCTGGTCTTGAGAGGTTGTTGGTTGTAGTAGTGGTAATGAATTTGCTGTGGGAGGGGAGTGGGATCCAGAGGTGAATAAACACAGAGATATTGCTGGGCATTGTTGAAAATCCAGTTAAGCTTGAAGATTATGAATTTTTAGTGGCACCAATACAAGCACTGGATTTCTTTCTTAAGTAACACTTCACAATATAAAACAGTCCATGGAGAAGAGAGATTATTGGCTTGTTCCATGATCAGAAGTTTGCAAGATGAGTGAGGCAGAAAGTTAGAATGAAGGATTGGGATTAATGAAGACTCAGTGAAGCAATGTTCATGGGATTGATTTGGGAAGAAGAAGAGAGTAGGTGTTAGCCCGTTGTGGCCCATGGGCCAAACTTGGACTGCTGTCTTTTTTTGTGTGGTCTGCAGCTAAGAATGGTGTTTACTTTCAAATGGTTGGAAGAATATTTTATGACATGAAAATGATATGACTTTCCAATTTTAGTGTCCAGAAATAAAATTGTGTTGGAACAAAGCCATGTTCTTTCACTTATAAGTTGTCTATAGCTACTTTTGCCCTACAACAGCAGTGTTCAGTAGTTGGGAGAGAAACTATTGCCTGCAAATCCTAAAATGTTTACTATCTGGCCTTTTCAGAAAAAGTTTGCTGATCCTTGGGGTAGAGGACTAGTGACATTGACTGTAGTGGCAGACAGCAAGCCAAATAGACATAAAATCAGGTCTGAGAAAAAAGTAAGGATTCAGGTTGGGCAATTGGGTGATACAAGTCCTCAGTTAAAGGTGTCATAGTTGTTCCTTTGGAGATTGAAAAGGTTGTTCATGTACATTGAGGATGCCCCTGATTATGGTATGAGTTGAGGAGTAGAGAAGACTACAGTAGAGATGCTAGAATTCCCAATAAAGGTGGAAGAGTTGATATTTCCTAAGGATAGGACGTGGGGGATTATTATTAGTATATAAGAAAACGTAGTAAGAAATACAAATACGAAACATGTTTTCCTACACCTTTTTCAATAAGTTTTTTTAAAAAACATCACTGTGAATCTTACAGGCCTAAAGTTGTCTTTCTAATTTTGCATTTTAATTGCCACTGAGGTTGGGCATAATTTCATATTTGCTTGTGGTTTAGTAATTCTTCTGGTAAATACTTGTTGTCTCCTCTGCCCGCCTCCCCCCCCTTTTTTTTTTCATGAAAAGGAGACAGGATCTTGCTCTGTTGACCAGGCTGGAGTGCAGTGGTGCTATTGTAGCTCACTGTAACCTCAAACTCCCCCAAGGGATCCTCTTGCCTCAGCCCCCTGAATAGCTGGGACTTCAGGTACATGCCACCACTTACACCTGGCTATTTTTTAAAAAAAAATTTAAAAAAATTTTTAGAGATGATGGTCTTGCTATGTTGCCTTGGTTGGTCTCTAACTCCTGGCCTCAAATAATCCTGCAGCCTTGGCATTCCAAGGTGCTGGGATTATAGGCATGAGCCACTGCACCTGGCCTTCTGCCCTTTTATTACAAAAATTAAAAATGTTTCTTTGTAAATAATTCTTATAAATTTGGATATCAACCCTTTGCCACATGTTGCAATTTTTCCCCCAGTTTGTTTGTATTTTGATGTTTTACTCTGTGCTTTGCCAGATAGAATATATCATTTTTATCATTTTTACGTTTTGCCTGTGGCTTTTTAATTTAGAATGTCTTCTCTACCTGAAATGAGATACATAGTTGTCTCTCTTTTTTTCTGGTTATTTTATTTTGCTTTGGTTGCTCAGAGGCAGGTGTGTGACTGAGCTTTAATTGAATAGAACCTGTTGACTTGTAAATTGTAAGTACTCAGTTTTCACATAATTTCACTTTCCTATTAATCTGTGTTTTCCTCAACCTGATTTATATATGAATTCCCATAGCCCACCTCAGATTCTTAAATTATAGTTTAGTGTGATAATCATGAACATGAGTACACTGACTTTAGTTTTAAATTACCATTTTCTTTAAAGCTTTGTTTTGTTATAGTTTGTTCCCATGATTTGGTTTTGGCTCTTATAAGTTTCCTGTTGCATTTCCAACTTTATTTGATATTAGTCATGCCACTTTTCTCCAACCTAAACTGAGAATAACAATATGACATTCCTTCCTAAGGTGATTTTTCTTTGCTTTTCCCCCCCCTCATGTGACAGGTCTAGGAGTGAACTTTAGGAAATATATACTGTGAAGGAATTATCTTTGCTGATTGCTCAGTTCTTGCTTTTTTTTCTTTTTTCTTTTGAGACACAGGGTCTTGCTCTGTCTCCTAGGCTGGAGTACAGTGGCATGACCACGGCTCACTGCAGCCTTGACCTCCCAGGCTCAAGCAATCTTCCTACCTCAGAGTTCCGAGTCCCTGGGATCACAGGTGCACACTACTACACCTGGCTAATGTTTTAAATGTTTTATAGAAATAGAGTCTCACTATTTTGCCAGGGCTGGTCTCGAACTCCTGGGCTCAAGCAGTCCTCCCACCTTGGCCTCCCAAAGTGCTGGGATTACAGGCATGAGCCTTACTCATAGTTTTAAAAGTCAAGTTGTCTTTCATCTATTTCCTGTCTGCACAAAATAGCATTCTTTTCCATTAATCTGCTATTCCCCTTAGGCTTTATTTATTTGTTTTTGAGACAGGGTTTTGCTCTGTCACCCAGGCTGAAGTATAGTGGTGTGATCATAGCTTGCTGCAGCCTTTACCTCTTGGGCTCAAGGGATCACCCAACCTCCACTTCCTGAGTAGCTGGGACTATAGTCATGAGCCACAATGCCTGACTAATTTTTAAATTTTTTTTGTAGAGATGAGGGTCTCACTATGTTGCCCAGGCTGTTCTCGAACTCCTGGACTGAAACAATTCTCCTGCCCCAGCCTCCCAAAGTGCTGGGATTACAGGCATGAAGATCTTGCTTGCATTTTAACTCATAATTCATGTATTTATATAAATTCATTTTGAAATAGTTTCAAACTTATAGGAAAATTGTGAGAAATAGCACAAGAAACTTCTTCCTGTATACCAGGGGTGTCCAATCTTTTGGCGTCCCCGGGCCATATTGGAAAAAGATTGTCATGGACCACACATAAAATACACAAACACTAATAACTGATGAACTAATAGAAAAAAAAAATCCCATAGTGTTTTAAGAAAGTTTATGATTTTGTGTTTGGCTGCATTCAAAGCCATCCTGGACTGCATATGACCCATGGGCTGTGGGTTGGACAAGCTTGCTATACACCCTTTGCTTAGATTCACAATGGCTTACTTTTATGTATCTTTATTTTGATAGAATTTCAAGCTTGTAGAAGAACTGGCACAAGAGTACAAGGAACTCCAGTACACCCTTTGCTTAGATTCATTAGTTGCTTGCATTTTGATACATTTGCTTTATTACACACACACACACACACACACACACACACATTTGTTTTCTGCACCATTTGGAGGAGTTTGGAGTACTCTTTTTTTTTTTTTTTTTACTTTAGTACATATTTTCCAAGAACAAGGATGTTTTCTTAGAGAACTACAGTATAGTTATTAAAATCAGTAAGTTTAATAATTATACAATACCATTTATATATAACCTGTATTCATATTCTGCCACTTGTTTTCAATAATGTATCCTGTAGGTATCTTTCTCCCTTAGTTTAGGATCTAGTCTAGGAATATCATGGATATGATAAGTATCTATCTCAGGACATAACATCAGTAGGTGCATTGGTTTGGCCTGTAAAAAGTAAAATAAAGGTTCCTGTTCGAAGACTTTCTTCCCTGTCTAATTAGGAATAAATAGTAACTTCTCTTAAAAGCAAAATTTATTCAAAGACCTGTACTAATGTTCTGAAGTATCTGCTATCCATAAGAAAAAAATTGATGTACTTTATGTTCGTAGCTCCCACAAATTAGCCTAAATATTTGCCCTGGCATGCTTTTACTGGATCCAAGCAAACATTAAGTCATAGCCTGTTCTTCTTCCTTATTTAAAAGTGTTTTTACCTTTTTCAGCATTCTGCAAGTTACTTCCTCCTTCCTTTGTTCTCCTCTACCTTTGCCTGTTTTAAAAAGTTCTAAGTTACTGTCCAGTCAGGTCAAATACAAAATGTAAGGTCCTGTTCCAGCCAATGAAAACCAGACAGAGCAGTAAAGTGACCACTTCAGGTTATAAATGACCTTGTCTCCTTTGTTTGGTGTACTCTCATGGCAAAACTGCTGGCAAGTGTACCCTTTCTACAAAAAGTAAAAAAATGACCTTGCTAAAACAATTAAGTTTATATTCAAATGCTGTTTCTTTACGGCACCAAGAAGCAAACATTTCAAAGAGGCCCAATGTTAGCGAAGTTAGTTTTGATTACTTCAGATGGCGTTCATTGGATTTCTCCATTGTGAAGTGACTCTTTTGTCCCTTTATTAATTGGTAATTTGTGGAGAGATACTTTGAGATTATGCAGATAATCCTGTTCCTCACCAAATTTTCATACACTGGTTTTAGCATCCATTGGTATTTTTCTAACACCATTATTTCTTCTATATTTATTTGTTGCCATTCTACTGTGAGAGCTTTTCCTTCTCCCCCAACTTATTTGTTCATTCATCATTTAGGTATGGACTCTCTGATTCTCATTTTATTTTATGACTATTATCATCAATCTCTATTACGTAGATTCCCAAAACGTACTCAGTTTGGCCAACAGAAGACTCTTCAAGCCAGATTCTGTATCTTTGACATCTCCTCATTTTTTTGAGGACTTCCATATTTTGTCTTAAGAAGGTGTTTCAGACTCATGTTTTTCCTGCCTGAATTTAGCAGTCAGTCATTTTCCCAAGGAACCCTAGTTTCTTTTCTTTGCCTAGGAGAACAGTATTTAGAAACCAAGATCTGGGTGCTAGGTTTTCTTATGGTTACTGGTGTGTTTCTAACATCTGCCTGTGTATTCTAGACCTTCAAAAGCAAGGAAAAATATGTATATGTGTGTATTTCTGCAGTTTTCTATTTTGTGTGTGTGTGTTTGTGTGTATTTTAAAATTCACACTGTGAGTTCTCACTGACTCCTCCATTTCCATCTGACATCATAGGATATAGTCTAGGCTATACCCCGTCTTTCCATGCTTTGTTTTCCCTCAGAAACACCGTGAAGCTGCTGAGATCTTGTTGAAAATTGGCACCTAAAATCAAAAATATTTTATGTGTATTTACTAACTGTACAAAAATCTCCCGGTTTTATCAACTTGACTAATGTTTCTTGAAATGGGAATATGTTTGTTTATGGAAGGATTAAGTAGTTTCTCTATTAAGTAATAGAAGCAACAGCTATTGAGCATGTGGTAGGCATCAAGGACTGTTGTAGACAGTTTATATGTATTACATCAGTAATGATATAATAGTGATGACACGCATGCGCGTGCATGCGCCCACACACACACACATATACATTTTTGAGATGGTCTTGCTCTGTTACCCATGTTGGAGTGCAGTAGTGCAATCATAGCTCATTGCAGCCTTGAACTCCTGGGCACAAGTGATCCTTCTGTCTCGACTTTCCAAGTAGCTGGAACTGCAGGTATGTGCCACTATGCCTGGCTGATTTTTAAAGTTTTTTTGTAAAGATGAGGTCTCTCCACGTTGTCCAGGTTGGTCTCAAACTCTTAGGCTCCAGTTGTCCTCCCTGCTTGGCCTCCCAAAGTACTGAGATTACAGACATGAGCCATTGGTCCAAACACCCACACTATATGATGCTTTACTTAAGTGTAATTTTTATTTATATTGAAAAGAGCACTTTCTATTAGACTGTGACTCAAAATGAACATACAACTTGATATGAAATTATGATTTGATATACTAATTTTCATTCTACAAATGATCCTTCTAAGCAGTAGCAAATGAGTTAAGTAAAATTAAGTTATATTCCTACTGATATAAATCCTATTGAATTGTGACCAGTAGAATTTTACATTTGTTGAGTGTTATGACTTCCCACCATAACCTGTATGGATTTAGTCTAGATAATAGTTACTAAATTGAATTATATAATTTGTATTTGGAGGTTGAAAATAATTCATGAAATTTTTCTGTGAAGAGAGTGAATCCCTTAACAAGAATAAAAATAATAGGAAAACCTGACTTTGTTTTCTGTAGTGGTTCACTTTTTGGTATTTTTTTCCCTTAAAATGTTCTGTAAGCTATCATAAGTTTCGGTCATATTAGTTACTGTAAGTAACTTGAATATTGAAATAAAGAAGAAATTCTTTTTAAAAGAAACATTATGTTTACTTAGTTTTAAGAAATACAAGCAAAGGAATACATTAGATCTTTTTGGCCTTGTATTCCTATTGTTGTAATATTTGAAGTAGGTTTTCTCTTTTCTGAGTATATATAACTTGCAGCTAACTTGTGTCATCTTGGACAAGGCAACTGCTGAGGCTCAATTTCTTGATGAAATGGAGTGATCTCTTCTTCAGTTCTTACCTCATAAGAGAGCTCTTTAAGTTGAGTTTAGCTTCTGGAGTATGATCCCTGAATCCTCATGCTTATTATAGTTCCTGAGGCATAAACAAGTGATCAGTTTTTGTTTATTGAATGGGGAAATCATCACATGAAATCTTTTTATATAAAACACTTAAAAATTTAAATATCCAAATGCTAGGTAATGTTGTTGAGTAATTTTTTATTGAAAGCATTTTAAAGAGCATTTGAGAGCACTTGTTGAATTTAAAATGTGAAGTGTATTTTAAAATACACTGTTAATAAAGGTAATTTTACTCACTGGCTACTGTTTACGATTTGAAGACCAATTAATATGAAATAATTCTTTATGATTTTAAACGTCTTTAGTTTTATGAATTTATTATAACCAAGTTGAACGTAATTTTTAAACAGCTTATTGAAAATATACTAACCATTTAAGAAACTGATTTTCTGGAGCAAAGACTGTCTCTGGGACCTGAAATCATTCTTTGAAATTCTTTCCCTAGTGTGCCCGTGTCTTTCTTAACTTACTGGTTCGACGGTGAAGAAGTTGTTAAATGCAGCCCTGGGGTGGGGGCGGGGGAAAGTTCTGAACTGTAGTGTAAAAAACTTTCACAAGCATTTTGGTTACTCAGTTTGGATGGTGTTCTTTAAGTGAGTTTTATTGACTTGTGGAATCATTGATGACAAATTAATAATTTAAAAGTTCAAGTCTTACATTGCTATAAAGAAATAACTGAGCATTTGGGAGGCCGAGGTGGGCGGATCATGAGGTCAGGAGATCGAGATCATCTTGGCCAACATGGTGAAACCCCGTCTCTACTAAAATACAAAAAATTAGCTGGGCATGGTGGTGCATACCTGTAATCCCAGCTACTTGGGAGGCTGAGGCTGGTGAATCGCTTGAACCCAGGAGGCGGAGGTTGCAGTGAGCTGAGATTATGCCACTACACTCAGCCTGGTGACAGAGCAAGACTCTGTCTCAAAAATAATAATAATAATAAAAAATAAAAATAAGAAATACCTAAGCCTGGGTAATTTTTAAAGAAAAAAGGTTTGTTTGGCTCATAGTTCTGCAGGCTTTACAGAAAGTGGGATACTGACATCTGTTTGGCTTCTGGCGAGGCCTCAGGAAGCTTTTACTCATGCTGGAAGGTGAAGGGGGAGCAAGCAGGTTACATGGCCAAAGCAGGAGCAACAGAGAGTAGGGGGAGGTGCCGTACACTTTTAAACTACTGGATCTCAAGAGAACTCACTGTCATGAGGACAGCACCAAGACAGGAGAGATCCACTTCCAAGATCCAATCACTGCCTGCAATTGGGGATTACAGTTCAACATGGGATTTGGGCTGTGACAATATTAAAACTGTATCAGTGACCCTCCCAGCACTTTAGAGCCTATACCATTGCTATGATTTGATGATGACAGTACATTTTCAAGAATTGCTTAAACTTTCTCTGGTTCATTCAGAAAAGTAGGGATAGAATTACTTGCTCCAGTAAATGAAATTAAACTATAGGATCATTTTTTAAGTGTGCATTGTTCTCAGGGGTCTCAGACTTTTTTTGTTGTGGTTTCTTCTTACAATATTTTTAGTAGTGCGTAAGATTTATGAATAAGATTGAAATATCCCTTTGTTTGGGAAATCCAGAACGAGTAATTTACTCTTTCTCAGTCTGTTTTTATTTGTACGGTGCAGGTAATACTACCCATCCTGCCTTTATTCCTGTGATACTTAAGAAATTGTATGAATTGATGTTAAAAGTGCTTTGAAAACTTACAGATAATACTTTAGCTGCTTTGTTTTATATAGCTTTTGTCGGTGTTCATCTGTAGATAAAATTAGCATTTTGGACTTTAGAAGATGCCACTTTATAAGTCCAAAAACTTTCTAGTTAACCTGTGTATGTCTTTGTAAATAAGTAAATATGCTTAGATTTTTTGAAAGTTCTTAAAGGGGTCATTGAGATAATTTGATTTAATGACTTTATTTTACAGGTGAAAAAACCAAAGCCAGAAAAGATAATGACTTAAAATCATATAGTATGACAAGGCCAGTTTTGCATTCCACAGTACATTAATATATGGAAAGAGTATATTTGGTATGAGCTCATGTTTGGTTTATTTTATGGTATATTCATGGAAGGGAACAGATACAGATCATCTGAAGTGATGAGTAGTTCCCAGTTGTGCATTTTTGCTTTGGAATATTCTTAAATTCAAATATTGTTCTTTATAAATTCCTAGCTTTTCAAATAAAATAAACCCCACTATGAAATCCTGAACCCGGAAGAGCTGAAAATGTGTACTTTTTAAAAAATCATGTTTCCCTGTTGATCTCAGTACATTCCTAAGAACTGTTGCCAGTTAATGAATATTTTGTTTAGACTTTTCCTGAATTAGAGGAGGTGAACAACTTGTTTTAAAGGTTTTTCTAGGCTGCAGCTCCCATAAGGATGTATATATATTTTAAAAAGTGTTAAGGATGGTTAGTGTAGCACTTCTGTTTCTTGAAAAATCCAGATAATGCTAACCAGTAATCCTTAAATCTGAGGCCATTATTCCCTGAGGATTAATTTTGTTAACTCAAAGATATGTGGAACTTTGCATGTAGAGGGTGTTGGTAATAGGCAGTTGTGTTTAGGGCGATACGTGTAGTAATATAGGTTTGAAAAGGTCTTATGTTCAGATGTTTGAGTAAAAGGGAGAAGAGGAAAGCCTTTGGGGACCCATAAAGTCCTATAATTTTCAAAATGATAAAATTTCAGCTAGATGAGCCTCATGTCTTGTCCTTTAAAGTTTTATATATTATTTTATCACTTCAAATATTATACGCTAAAACTGTCGTAGAACTACCATCTACTGTTTCTCTATCTTGGAGTTCACACTGTTTCCAAGCCAAGGGGAATATGAAAATTAAAAGGATGTGGGGGAAGTTGGAAGCTACATCTGTGAATATAGGCATCTTAAAATTCGCCATGTATCAAAATGTGTAATGTGGATGCTTCCAAGAGAGCTTCTTTAAAAAAAAATTATTTGTATTATTGAATTGGAGGGGTAGGGGAAGAAGATAGTCAAGAGAATATAGAAGCAAAAATGTACTTGATGTACTTCGACTTTCCTGTAGCCATTGGGAACACTGAAATTTGGAAGGACTTTCCAGAGTAGAAAACTATAACTTTCACAGTGTTTTACACTTAGTGAACAGTTGTTTCTTAGATGTTTGCTAAGACCATGCAACTGTGATAAATACATTAAATATAAGATGTTATTTTTCCCTTCAGTGAGTTTACAGTCTGGACAGAAAAGATATGTGGAACCAAAGAAAACTTTACAAGACAATTTTTGCTAAATTATATAACAAATGCTCTATTAGAGGTAAAAGTATTAGCCAGGGCGAAAGTTAGCTAGTGAGATGGAACTTAAACCAAAGAGGTTCGGTATCTGACTGTTGTCTTAGCCCAGGTAAGCTCATTCTTCCTTCTGAGACTCCCTGTGAGCGCAGAAGGGCAGCTACTCTTAATTTAGGCCCTTCAGCACAGTTGATGGCCCAGAGCATGGCAGAAGATAACTGTGTTGTCTTTTCTTCACTTTAACTTCTCTCTCGCAGTCAACTTATGTGTGAATGTAAGTATTTTTCCACAGACTTCTGTATATCCTGTCCTTGGCTGTTTTTCTTTTAGATACCTCTAACTTCAGGATTTCCATTTCCATTCTTCAATTCCTCTTTAAGGAGGTCAGTAGGCGATACCTTCACTAGATTTGAGAAGCAGTATTTTTTTATTTTCCCTTTCCAGTCTTCCGTGCTTAAAAATGAAAGTTTAGAACGTGCCCTTTCTGTCACAGAAATGAAAATAAGTTGATATTATTGGACAGCTATATGTTAGGAATTTTATATTCAGTGTACTATTTAATCATCACAAATGTATGATGTGGTAATTATTTTCATTTTACAGATAAGGAAACTGGAGATTAAGTAATTTGCCTGAGGCTACATGATCAATAAATGACATCAGATGCTCCCCTGCCCTGCCACCCACAGCTGCTTCATTCTTCCTTTGAAGCTGAGAATACTAAAAGGAAAAAGAAAATATAGGAGGTTGAAAGAGAGCTGAATTGAACATCTTTTCAGCTAAAAGTTAATGAAAAGTTTAGTTTTGAATTATGCGTCAGGAGCCTCTGAGCAAATAATTCTGTGTCAGAGGGTTTCATAGCTTCACAGGCTGGATTTGAATAGTGTTTCAGTTATTCAAGGGCGGTGAGCTTCTCATATGATCTCGTGCCTCTTCATAGTAGTATGGTAGAGAACTGGAGCACAGTGCTAGGTGTGTAGTAGGCACATAGGAAATTGCTGCTCTATGTGTTATCACTACTTAAACAAAATTTAAGATTTGTATTCATCATTGATTATAGAGTAAAGTGGATGTTCTTGGCAGCTTTTGGCAAGTGAATAGTGAACCTTAGTTTAACCATTTATTTTCTTTCATAATTCTTTATTTATATTTCATCCTATCTCTTTATCAGTCCCATCACTGAGAAAAATGTTTTCCCTGTGTAGTTGCCTCTGCACTTAAAGCAGGCTTGGTCCATGAATCCCATGACAAGAGCTTTGAGGACATGAGGAGCCTTCTTTGTTCATGGCCACAATTTGTGTGTTTTCTTTTGGATCACCGGTGAGTGAGCTTCCCTCTAGAGCTGGGTGAGCTTAGTCCTCAGTTTTGCAGAGAAAGGAGCAGCAAAGAGCAGTTGACTGCTTCCCTCTGGATGCTAGGAGGAAAGGAAAGTGAATCAGCATTCATTTTGTTCTGCTCCCACCTTGCAACATCTGTCTGCCATTGATCTGCTTCCTACCTCCTTTAACTTGTCAGTGCGTAATCCTCCATAAGGTATCCTTAAACTGCGTAAGAGACACCATAATATTGTATGGGGCCTTTGGCAGTTCTTTCCTAAAACCAAATAGATTTAAGTCACAATTCTAAATTTTGGGATAATAGCAAGAAACGTTTGGAACACTTTGCAAATAGTTTCAGGTGTGCACATGTGAATGTACCCTTTATTTTCTCTGCAGCCCCTACCCAACACACAGCAGAGAGAAAAATACCAAGGAGTGAAATTGTGTTTTATGAGGAAACATGTTGACTTCCTTCTCAAACAGACATAACTGTGTATCTGCTTAAGTTTTTCAGCCTTTTATTATGTTCTTACACTTGATCTTTTTCTATAATTTACCTTTTTCTTCTTTCTCTCAAATTCCTTATTTTGCTTTTATTGTTTAGTGCAGGACTTGAACTCTCCTAAAATTGTTTCTTCTTTGTGGAAAAGAAAATGGCAGGAGTGAGGCAGTAAAAATTGTGACCAAAGTAACAGAAATGCAAGGCATGGACAGCAGCCATTACTAGATAACTAAAACTTGATTATATTCAAGTGCAGATTTGACCAGTGCTAAAATAGCATGGAAATTAGAGCTCTGAGGGACCTTAGGAGCTGCAGAATATAGCTTTTTTATTTCACAGGTGAGGAAATGACATTTTGGGGATTTGGCCAGATCAGTACAGCAAAGTTATCTATGAAACCATGGCTAGACCTTGGTCTCTTGACTTGCATTTGACTTTTCCATGGTTGAGATGAGATTATCTTAGAAGTAACAAATGGCAGACACTGATGACCTAATGCTACGCTGGCTTTTTATTAGTGTTTATTTTACTTTCATAAAAAATATTGTACATTTCAAGTTAGGATTATTATTGAATTACCACAATATTCACTACAGACTTTGATTTACGAGCTTCTCAAGTGTACATCAATTATAATCAGTTCTAATATTGATTATATTGATTATTCATAGTCTAACATTGGGGGATTGGTTGCATCCTGCTATATCCATGTGGTAGAATATCATACTTCTGGATTTGGAAAGAGTGTCTCATGGTATTAGGAAATGCTTAAGGTTTATTAAGTGAAAGTCCTGAACAATATATACAGTATAATACCAGTCATGTGTTTAAAAAAATGAAGTATGTGATTGCTTAAAAGTTAATAATGACAGTGGTTCTTTGAATGCTAGCATTATGAAAATTTTAATTTTACTTTATTTTCATGTTTTCTGCAAAGGCACATTGTAATCAAATCAGTGAGTATTATAAAAATGTAATTTATAATTCAGTTTCTACATTCAGCAATAATGTATGTGGTAAGAAGAGCTATATCTGCGAAACTCTTTGGTGTGTTTTAAGTTATTATTTATGTAATAATCTTCTCTTTCTGTATCTTTATTTTTCTGCCCTAGACTGTCTTATTAATGTATTTTTATTCCTTAGGAAACTCTCCGTATAGCTTTATTATACTTCATTGGTGCTCTCTCTATAACCCCTTTAATTTTACCTTTACTCACCAATTTTGTTCAAATAATACATGTAATATAATTTGTAAAGATACTGCAAGCCTTGATGCCAAAGCCTAGCAATCCCTGGCTTCACCTGTTTTCACCCTCAGGCTCACATTCCAGAAGGAACTTAACACATATATCCGTTTTGTAGGGTATTTAACGTACACATTGCTAATCAAGATGCTGCTTTTCCTTTTTATTCATTACTTTTGGACAGCATTTACATTCTGTCATCATAGATGAGGTTTTAGCTCCCATGCCACTCCTTTCCTCTCGTCTCTCACTCAGTGTGATTAAACGAGTATTAAAACTAAATAAGCAATTATGTTTATAGTATTTTGACTATGTAAACAGTGTGTCATTCTCCCACACCCCCCACACCAAGTAATGTAATTCTCTTTATAATTTTGGTTTTTCCTTAAAATCCTATTTAATTTTTAATTAGCAAGTAATAATTGTATATTTATGGGGTGCAATATGATGTTTCAATATATGTTTACAATGTGGAATGATTAAATCAGGCCAATTAAAAAATTTGCTTTGGCCGGGTGCGGTGGCTCAAGCCTGTAATCCCAGCACTTTGGGAGGCCGAGACGGGCGGATCACGAGGTCAGGAGATCGAGACCATCCTGGCTGACACGGTGAAACCTCGTCTCTACTAAAAAATACAAAAAAACTTAGCCGGGCGAGGTGGCGGGCGCCTGTAGTCCCAGCTACTCGGGAGGCTGAGGCAGGAGAATGGCGTAAACCCGGGAGGCGGAGCTTGCAGTGAGCTGAGATCCGGCCACTGCACTCCAGCCTGGGCGACAGAGCGAGACTCCGTCTCAAAAAAAAAAAAAAAAAAAATTGCTTTACCAAGCTGTCATTTTGTATGGTGAAAACATTTACAATTTACTGTTTCAGCAATTTTGAGATAACACAGTACATTTTTATTTATTATAGTCACCATTCTGTAAAGATTAGTGAAGCATATTTCTCTTGTCTAGCAGAAACTTTGTGCCCTTTGATCAGCATTTCCCCTTTCCCCCATCTACCCTCCTGCCCCAGCCTCTGGTAATCATCATTTCACACTCTACTTTTATAAGTTCAAGCATTTTAGGTTCCACATATGAGTGAGATCATGTGGTGTTTGACTTTCCATGCCTGTCTTATGTCTTAGTATGTCTTATGACTTTGTATAATGTCTTCCAGGTTCATACATGTTATTGCAAATGACAGAATTACCCTCCTTTTAAAGACTGAATAGTAATCCATTTATATATATAAATGGATTTTACATATATATAATAAGGTAAATCTATATTTACCTTTTTCTTTTTCTCAAATTCCTATATATATAAACATATACATACACACACACCATTTTCTTTACCCATTTCTCTGATGATGGACACCTAGCCTGCTTACATATCTTGGCTATTGTGAATAATGCTGCAGTGAACATGGGAATGCAGATATATCTTTGACATACTGATTTCAGTCTTTTTGGATATAGACTCAGAAGTGGGATTACCGACTGGATCATAGGATAATTCTGATTTTAGTTTCCTGAGGAGCCTTACTGTTTTTTGTAACAGCAGTATTAATTTACATTTCCACCAACAGTTCACAAGAGTTCTCTTTTCTCTACAACCTTACCAATACTTGTTATCTTTTGTCTTTTTGATAATAGCCATTCTGACAGGTATAAAGTAATATCTCATTGTGGTTTTAATTTGCATTTCTGCGATGACCAGTTTTTCATGTGTGTTGGCTGTTTATATGTCTTCTTTTGATAATTGTTTATTAGGTCTTTTGTTTGTTTTTTGATTGGCATATTTGTTTTCTTGCTATTCAGTTGAGTTCATTTTATATTTTGGATCTTAATCCCTTGTCAGATGTATGGTTTGCAATCCTTTATGAGATGTATGGATAGATGGTTTGCGGGTTTTTTTTTTTTTTTTTTTAGTTACTATATGTGTTATCACTTCACTTTACTGCTTGTAAACAATTAATAAAGCTTTACTGTACAGAAGCTTTCTAGTTTGATTTAGTGCCATTTGTTTATTTTTGCTTTTGTTGCCTGTGCTTTTGGGATCATATCCAAGAAATCTTTGCCCAGACCAATGTAATGGAGCATTTCCCCTATGTTTTCTTCTAATAGTTATATAGTTTCAGGTCTTATATGTAAATCTTTAATCTGTTTTGAGTTGATTTTTGTATGTGGTGTGAGATAAGGATTCAATTTCATTCTTCTTCTTGTGGATACCTGATTTTTCCAGCAGCACTTATTGAAGAGACTGTGCTTTCTTCATTGTGTGTTCTTGGTATCTTTGTTGAAAATCAGTTGACCAGAAATGTGTGGAGTTTATTTCTGGTCTCTCCATCTACTTTGGTTGGTCATTGTGTCTGTTTTTATGTCAGTACCATGCTGCTTTGATTACTATAGCTTTGTAATAGATTTTGAAGCCAGATAATGTGAGGCCTCTAGTTTTCTTCTTTTTGCCTATATGATTCTATACAAATTTTAGAATTGTTTCCTATTTTTGTGAAAAATGTCATTGGAATTTTAATATGGATTACGTTGAATCTGTAAACCACTGTTGGCAGTACGGACATCTTAACTATTATTTATGTGAGTCCATGAACATGGGATACCTTTCCATTTATTTGTGTTGTTTACAATTTTCTTTCAATATTTAATAGTGTGTAGTATACAAATCTTTTACCTCCTGGATTAAAGTTTACTTTTAGGTATTTTTTTTTTTTGATGTTGTGAATGGGATTGATTTTGTTGTTAGTGTAAAGAAATGCTACTGACTTTTGTATGTTGATTTTGTAGCCTGCAACTTTACTGATTTGTTTAGCAGTTCTAATAGTTTTTTGGGGGGTCTTTACAATTTTCTGCATGTAAGATTATATTATCAATTAACAGAGGTATTTTCAATTCTTGCTTTCCTGTTTAGATGCCCTTTATTTTTTTTCTTGTGTAATTGTTCCAGCTCGAACTTTGTTCTGTGTTGAATAGAAGTAGTAAGAATAGAAATCCTTATTCCTGATCATGGAAAACCTTTCAACTTTTCATCACTGAGTATGTTTGTTGTGGAATTTTCATATACAGCCTTTATTATGTTGAGGTATCTTCCCTCTGTGTCTAATTCATTGAGAGTTTTTATTATGAAAGGATATTGAGTTTTGTTAACTACTTTTTCTGCATCTATTGAAATGATCATAGGGTTTTTGTCCTCATTCTGTTAATAGGGTACATCCATCACATTATTGATTTGTGTATATTCAACAATCCTTGTATTCTAGGGATCAGTCTCACTTGGTGGTGAGTGATCCTTTTAATGTTCTGTTGAATTTCGTTTGCTAGTATTTTATTGAAGATTTTTGCAGATATGTTCATCAGGGATATTAGCCTGTTATTTTCTTTTCTTGTAGTGTCTTTGTCTAGCTTCGGTATCAGAGCAATACTGGAGTCGTAAGTGGAGTTTGTAGGTATTCTCTTCACTTTGATTTTTTGGAAGGATTTGAAAAGGAATTGATATTAGTTCTTTAAATGTTTGGTGTAATTCCACCTTGAGGCATCTGGTGCTGAGTTTTTCTTTGATGGAGATTTCTTAATTACTGATTCAGTCTTCTAGCTTGTTATTGGTCTGTTCAGATTTTCTATTCCTTCTTGATTCAACTTTGGTAGGGTGTACATTTCCAGGAATTTATTCTAGGTTATCCAATTTGTTGGTGGATAATTGTTCATAATCTCTTTGACCCTTTGTGCTTCTGCGGTATCTTCTGAGTTGTGGTATCTCCTCTTTCATTTCTGACTTCATTGTTAGAGCCTTCTTTTTTTGTTAGTTTGCTAAAGGTTTATTGATTTTGTTTGTCTTTTTAAAGAACCAACTCTTAGTTTTACTGATCTTTTCTGTTTTCTTTCTGCTCTCTATTTTATCTATTTCTGTTCTGGATCTTATTTCATTCTTTCTGCTAATTGGGGTTTAACTGGTTCTTTTTTCTCTAGTTTCTTGAATTTTTTTGAAATCTTTACTCTCTTTTGATATAGGCATTTATTGCTGTAAACTTCCCTTTTACAACTGCTTTTGATGCATCTCATAAGTTATGGTATGTTGCGTTTCCATTTTCATTTGTCTCAAGATATCTTTATTTTCTTTTTAAATTTATTTGACCAGTTGGTTTTTCAGGAGCATATTGTTTATTTCTGTGTGTGTGTGTGTGAATGTCCCGAAAGTCCTTCTGTTACTGGTTTCTGGTTTCATTCCATTATGAGTAGAAAAGATATTTGGTATAATTTCGATCTTAGATTCATAGAAACTTATTTTGTAGACAAACATATAATATATCCTGGGGAATACTCATTCCAGTTGCTGTTGGATAGAATGTTCTATATATGTCTGTTAGGTCCATTTGGTCTAAAGCGTTGTTCAAGTCCACTGTTTCTGTCTGTATGATATGTCCATTGTTGAACATGGAGTTTGAAGTCCTCTGCTATTATTGTGTTGCAGTTGATCTCATCCTTCAGATCTATTCATATTTGGTTTATATATTTAGGTGCTCCTATTTAAAATTGTTCTATTCTCTTGAACAGGACATAAAATAATGTCCTTCTTTGCTTCTTTGTCTCTTTTTACAGTTTTTGACCGAAAGTCTATTTTGTCTAATGGAAGTATAGTCATTCCTGCTCTCTTTTGGTTATCATTTTTCATCCCTTTATTCTCAGTCTGTGTGTGTCCTAAGGCTAAAGTGAGTCTTTTGTAGGCAGCATATTATTGGATCTTGCTTTCCTAATCCATTCTTCAGTCATTGTTTTTAAAAATCCATGCAGTCATTTGATTGGATTTTTTTTTTTTTTTTTGGAGAAGGAATCTCTCTCTTTCGCCCAGACTGGAGTGCAGTGGTGCAAACTCGGCTCACTGCAACCTCTGCCTCCCAAGTTCAAGCAATTCTCCTGGCTCAGCCTTCCGAGTAGCTGAGACTACAGCTGTGTGCCACCACACCCAGCTAATTTTTTTTATGTGTGTGTGTTTAGTAGAGACAGAGTTTGACCATGTTGGCCAGGCTGGTCTTGACCTCAAGTGATCTGCGCACCTTAACCTCCCCAAGTGCTGGGATTACAGGCGTGAGCCACCGCATCTGGCTACTTTTTGTATTTTTAGTAGAGACAGGATTTTGCCATATTGGCCAGACTGGTCTCGAACTTCTGCCTCAAGTTATCCGCCTGCCCACCTTAACCTCCCAAAGTGCTGGCATTATAGGTGTGACCCACCGTGCCTGGCCTGGCTTATAGTAATTTTTAATGAGCTGCAAATACACTCAGTACAGTATCTGTCAGTAAATGGCGGTAGTTCTTATTTATTTCATTCTTCTTCTTGCCTTTTTCTCACCAAAAATGTGAGCTGTGTAGTAAAGACCATATTTGATTGATTGTTTTGCTATGATAATTTTGAATTGAATGGAATTCAGAAGGACCTAAGCAGGATCAGATCCTTCTTCTTAAGCCCTAGAGCCCACTCAAAGGGAATCATTTTTCTAGTAAATTGTGGCATATACAGTACAGCAATTTGCCAAATATCTGTGTCTCAGAATTGTTCTTATGAAATCCTTAGGCAGATGCCTCACTGGATGCTGACAAAGACTATCTCCTAGTGTAATATAACCATTTTTTCTTTTACCTTAGGAAAAGATTCACTCTGAGTGCCAGATGAAAAAGTTGACTTGTGCTTAAAGGCCATGTTATTTAAAAAAAAAAAAGTCTTGAAATGCTACAGTTGGACTCAGCAAGTCGAGATGCCACAGCCAAGACTTGTTGAAGGAATAGGGAATTGACATCTCCCATTGCACTACATTCTACAAAATATATTCATTGAGGAGATGGGTGCTGTAAGCCCTTATACTTACCGTATTTCTGAGGATTGAAGGTGCTAGAGCCAGCCAACTTGTTATAAGTGAGTTTGAATGAATTAAATGTGAATTCACAGTATTTCCTCTACTCCAAAAGTTCTTGAGGCAATTGTAGGAAAGGACAAAGCGGACACAAAGACAATATGATAGGCTGTACTGGGGGAGCTGCCCCAGTGGTGCCAGGGGCCTGAGGACCCTAGGGATACTTGAGACCCTAATTGGCATACTTCTTTAGGGTCAAGAGTTGGAGTACAGCCTTGCCAGAGTTAACTGTCATAAGTCTTGTTACTGGCCATGGGTATTTCATTTCACACGTTCTCCTCTACTGATTTATTAATTCAGAAATTGATACATTAACTTACTAGCAATAGTTGAATGAAACTTAAATTGTATATTCAGTATTATGTTTTGAAATGTTTTAAGTTTTCTCAAATTGCACTTAGATGCATTCAGATGCTGAGTTTAATCTCTTAAGTTCAGTGTGTGTGTGTGTGTGTGTGTGTCTGTATGTATGTGTATAAAACATGTTCTAGTGCTTGGACTATTGAAGTTGTTAATAAAATTTGTGATTTCTATCACAACAAGGTTTGCTAAACAAAACTATCAGAGAGCACACAAGTGTGTTAATAAACATGAGTCTGGGGTTTGTTTATTTTGCATTTTATGTTCAGTGTTTCGAGTAATACGTTGTTCTGTGTGTTAACATTTTAAATTTATGTAGTGCATTTTCAAATTGTTTTTAAGTTCAGGAATTTAAAATCAATTTTTAAAATTTATACTATCCTATCCTATCCTATCCTATCCTATCCTATCCTATCCTATCCTATACTGTAAAGAAGCCAGTGTGGCTCAGTGATTAAGACCATGGAGGAGGTCGGGCGTTGTGGCTCATGCCTGTTATCCCAGCACTTTGTGAGGCCAGTGCGGATGGATCTTTTGAGCTCAGGGGTTTGAGACTATTTTGGGCAACATGGTGAAACCCCATCTCTACAAAAAAATACAAAAATTAGTTGAGCGTGGTGGCATGCGCCTGTGATCCCAGATACTTGGGAGGCTGAGGTGGGAGGATTACTTGAGCCCGGGAGGGGATGAGCCAAGATCATGCCATTGCACTCCAGCCTGGTTGACAGAGTGAGATCCTATCTTAAAAAAAAAAAAAAAAAGCATGGTTTCTGACTTTAAAGACCTGAGATCAAGTCTTGACAGTGTCACTTTGCAGAGTAGTGCTGTCCAGTATGGTAGCCACTAGCTACAAGTAGCTATTAAGCACTTAAAATACAGGTAGGTTGACTAATGGAATTTTAAATTGTATTTAATTTTTATTAATTTAGATCTAGGTAGCCATGTGTAACTAGTGGCCACCATAATGGGCTTCACAGTACTAGGTGACTTACTTGACTTCTTTGTGTTCCAGTTTTCCCATCTGTACAGATGAGATCATATAAGTTACCTTTTGTGGTTACTATATGGATTAAATAAAGTAATATAGTTAAGAAGGAGTTTAGCACTATGCCTGGAGCAGAATATTTCCATGAGAAATGGTAGTTAATTATAATGACATACATTTAATAAACGAGTTATTTTGCTTTTGAGCATTAATTTAAACCTGTTTATTTTTGTTCTTCCCTTCCAGGATTAATTTATTTTTGGAAATCAAGTGCAATATTGGAAGCCATTTCTACTAATTTTATTTCATTTTTAAATTTATGATTTGATTTGAATACTATCATGGGAGGAGCTGTGAGTGCTGGGGAAGATAATGATGACTTAATTGATAATTTAAAAGAAGCTCAGTATATTCGTACTGAAAGAGTGGAGCAAGCCTTCAGAGCGATTGATCGTGGAGATTACTATTTGGAAGGCTACAGAGACAATGCTTACAAAGACTTAGCCTGGAAGCATGGAAACATCCACTTGTCAGCACCTTGCATTTATTCTGAAGTTATGGAAGCATTGAAACTTCAACCAGGATTGTCTTTTCTTAACCTGGGAAGTGGAACCGGATATTTAAGTACAATGGTGGGCTTAATTTTAGGTAATTTTATTTTTGTAAAATTCTATTTTAAAAAATAAGCCTATTTTGTATTATGGTTTATGATTTATAGGAGTTGTAACTTTGTATACAGTATGTTTGAATGTGTATACTCAATGTAGGTATCTTCCTTACTTAGATGTGAAAACACAAAGTAGTAGTAATCTTTTTTCATTCCCAGTCCTTACCCTGATAGTTCCCACGTGTAATCCTCAACTTACAGTAGCTCTGGGAACTGACTGTTCTCTGTTAGTCATTGTCTGTACTTCAAGTCAAGCGCTGGTAGGCAGGAAACTCAGGAGTAATATTTAATCTATTTCAGGTAGAGTGTTCTGTCTTCTGGCATATAAAGTTTGATGGTTATCTAAGAGCATTGTGCCAGGTTTTTGTTAGAGAGACAGGAGAATGTGGGATATATAAGATGTGGCACTGTCAGAGTAAAGCAAGGGATTGGAGAAAAATAGAGAAGAAAGAAGTATATGTTCATTAAGCTTTCAGCAAACTTTTCGAGTGTTTGCTCTGCCAAGCGTTGTTCCTGGCATGTACATATGGCAGTGATCAAAAGGGACTAAGATTTCTGCCCTCAAAGAGCTTACTGGGTGTTAAATGCTAGGTATTGTTTAAAGCACTGTGTGTGTGTATTAGCTCATTCAGTGTTCCTAATACTCCTTTGAAGTACAGACTATTATTAATCCTTTTATATGGGCAAGTAAACAAAGGCACAGGGAGGTTAAATAACTTGCCTGAAAGTCACATATTTAAGAGGTGACAACTGGATAGTATGGAATATAGGTGGAAGATGCATGGGTGGAGGAAGATCTGCTGTAAGACATTATGTTGGATGGAGGATGACCAACTATGAAGTTTACTAAGCCATTTAGTTTAGCTGCCGTATTCACTGGCTGCTACTGTGTGGCATATGTTAAAATAGAGCATTATTTGAGGGGGTGGGTGGGGTGTGAGAAGACATAAGAAAATCAACAGCCTTCATGTAGTCTGATAGGTACTATAGTTGAGGTATATCCCTAAATTAATAAGGATGAGAATGTGGTGTAAAATTCACTCTAAAGTGATGGGGAATCATTGAAGAATTTTAAATAGAGAATGACATATCCTCTAGTAGGGTGACTATGTTCCAGTATGTTGGGACAGTCCTACTTTATCTCTGTTTTCCTATTGTCAGTATTAATAGTGTCCTTTCATTCCTCTAAGTGTCTGAGTTTGGACAATAAATTATGTGGTCACATTATGACTTTTAAGGTATAGTCAGGTCTGAAATTTCCTCCGTACACACTAGCTAGTTCCTTACTCTGTTAGTCATGGGCCCTCCCATCTGTTTCATTTAAAAGAGTGGGGGTGGAAGCCTTTCATTCTGCAACTGAATTAGTTCCTAATGTATAAGAACTGCTCAAAGGTGATAGGAAATTATTAATTTTCATCGATAAAGAGAAATTTAGAAGCTTGCATTTAAATTTGGCCCTCCTCCCTGTCCTGAGACAGGAATTTCTTAACAGGTTGGAACTTCCAGATGTCTGTCACTTCTATCACCAGTTTTCTTTGAAAAAGGAATCTATAGGATTTGAGACAGTCTGCAAAATCTAAAGGTGAGAGTAGGGAGAGCTGCTTCTTTAAAAAAAAAATGGGAATTGCTATCCTTGAACATTTCTTAACCAGCTCTGGCAACTCTGGGCTGGAGTCCAAGCCTTATACCATGTTTGGCCAGCCTGAAAGTGCCTGTTTATTCTGTCTTCCACTTCTCTAGTATATGCCAACTGGCTCATGCTGAGGGAGGTCAATCTAGCCAAACTTGGGATGGGGGAGGTATGCATCATAATTTGCAATCTTGCCAGCAATGAGGTTGCCTTCTTAGACTCATTGCCTAGTCCCAGGCTCCAAGAGATTAGATGTCTGTGGCCAGATGGCACTGTAGGCAGATGTCAAACTTGTTGTATCATGAATGTCTTTTAATCCATGACATGGGCAGTGTGGGGAAAGGGACCACTGGTGTAAATGATCTGCAATGCGCTAGATGGTTTCCTCCTGTTACAAGGCTGTAGGGAATCATGGATCTTACATATATGGCAGTGGCTCCTGGATACTATTCCAGGATTTATCTTCGTGTGATCCTGCTAAGTTAAGACCAAGATATAGTTGTTCTCGTTTTGATTAAGAATATTCCTTTGGTGAGAAAGATTAAAGAAGGAGAAGCAGAAACAACAGTCTGTAAAACTATGATTACAGCTAATAAGTCTTAAATTCACCAGGCTTCTAAGGAAGCTTTATCTTTTTTACCCTGCTTTCTATTTTTAGTTTGTGTATTGTGTGTGTTTTATGTCATGGAGGGGAAGGTATACATCCGTAAAAATCACTTAGAACTGGATCCAGAGGAGCATGCTCATATGCTCCCTGTGATTATCTGAGTGTAGTGAATCAAATTTGGCTCCACTGCTTCACAGCCACCTTATTAACAGAAGTTCTTTATTTAAAACAAAAAAACTGTAACACTATGGCTCAGCCATTTTTCTTTTCCACTTACAAGATGGAGATAATGGGTGCTCCCCATAGACAGTGGGTCCTATGGGTAGTACATATTTAGTAGTAAACTCTGGAGGAGTCCCGGCTGAAGTAGGGAGAGTGGGGCATCTGTGATTTGGTAACACAGTTAAAGAAGATACTCCTTGGGGAGTTTCCACTTCACTCCAGAAACACAAATCCAGAAACACAAATTCAGTGAGAGTGGGGCATCTGTGATTTGGTAACACAGTTAAAGAAGATACTCCTTGGGGAGTTTCCACTTCACTCCAGAAACACAAATCCAGAAACACAAATTCAGTGAGACTAAGTTAGGTTTTTCTTTTATCATTAATTTATTCATTTATTTTTCGGCAGGGTCTCAGTCTCTTGCACAGGCTGGAGTGTGGCGACACGGTCTTGGCTCACTGCAGCCTCGACCTCCTGGGCTCAAGTGATTCTCCTGCCTCAGCCTCCTGAGTAGCTGGGAGTACCAATACGCATGGTTAATTTTTGTACTGGGTTTTCCTTAGAAAATTTCTTATGATTAAAGCACACTTTAGGGAATTATTCATAAATTTACTTTTATTGAAGACAGTGGAGAATAGATCACTCCAACTCCTGAAATGTGTCATTGAGACATGTTTTTGAATTTCAAATTGAAGGTAATTCTTCATGTCCTGCTTGCTTCTCCTTAAATATTTTCCCTGAACTAAGGGTTTTCATAAAGATCTAGTACTTAATTGATTCTCCTCTCAGTACTGTCTTTTCATTCTCAGGGAATTCCATTGAAAAATAGGATGCAAAAAAAGCAGCCTCCCACGTCCTATATTTTACCTCTGCTTTCCATAACTGAATTGAGTATCAGAACCGCGAAGGCAAGTTATTATGATAAACTCTTTGTGGTTCAGGTAGGGATTCTGAATCCTGATCCTTTTTACTTAGGGATTCATTTTCATATTCTTGTATAATCCGTACTATAAAAATTCTAGGTATCTTATAAAACATATACAGATTCATCCCACCTAATGACTTTCTCTTAGTCTCTTGCCTAGTTCCCTAATTATTAGGATTGATTTTGGGGAGACTGCCAGTGTCATCCAGCACTATAGATGCCACTACCTTGCTGCTACAACATTCTTTCCTAAAGGTGACAGTTGGTAAGCAGGAAACTTACTGCAGTTGCCATGTTATTCAAAAGCATTAGTTAAGCTATCTGCTGCCATCATGTTTGACCTCTACACTCTTTCACTCTTTGTCATGGGATGTTAGGTGGTCCTTATTCAGCTAACCTATATCGCCTTTGACCTCAGCGCTTGTGCTTTCTGTCTTTTGCCTGCATGCTTATGCATATTCTCTCGCTCCCTCTGCCTCTAATGAGGTATAATTCACATACCATCAAGTTTACTCGTTTAAGAGTACAATTCAATGATTTTTAGTTAAGTTTGCTGAGTTGTGCAGACATTACCACAATACAGTTTGAGGATACTTCCAGTGTGCTGAAAAGATTATTCCCCATGCCTAGTTGCATCCACTCCCAGTACTTAGCCAGTCCCTGACAACCAGTTACCTACTTTCTGTCTCTATAGATTTGTCCTTTCTGGACATTTCATATAAATGAAATCATACAATGTATGGTGTTCTGAATCCAGCTTCTTTCACTTAGCATTACATTTTCAGGGTTCATCCATGCTGTAGCATGTCTGAGTACTTTATTCCTTTTTGTGGCTGAATGCTGTTTCATCATGTAGATATACACTACATTTTGTTTATCCATTCACCAGTTAATAGACATTTGAGTTACTAGTTTTTGGTCATTATGCATAATGCCATTATGAACATTTAGGTACAAATCTTTGTGTGGATATACGTTTTCACTTTCTTAGGTAGATTCTTAAAAGAGTAGAATTGCTAACCTGTATGGTAAATTTATGTGTTTAAGAGACCAACAAAGCGTTTTCCAGAGTGGCTGCACCATTTTACATTCCCACCAACGTTATATGAGGTTCTAGTTTCTTGACATCCTCACTAATACTTGTTACTTCGTTTTTTAAAGAACGATGTTAGTTGATACAAAGTAGCATTTCATTGTGGTTTTAATTTGCTCTTCCCTAATCACTAATGATATGGAATAGCTGTTCATGTGCTTATGGGCCATTTGTATATTTTTTTGGTGACATGACTAGTCAAATCTTTTCCTATTTGTTAATTGGGTTGTTGATTATTGAATTGTAAGTATTCTTTATATATATTTTGGATATAAGTCTTTATCACAAATAGAATTTTCAAATGTTTTTTCATGCTCTTTTAAGTGCCTCTTAAAGAATGTTCTTTATTAACTTACTTTAAGCTGAAAAATTAGGGAGATCCAGGGTGGTCAGTTCCCCCATTCCTCACCTCTCATTCTTCTTGGTAAGATAAAACACATTCTGGGCCGGGCATGGTGGCTCACATCTGTAATCCCAGCCCTTTGGGAGGTCGAGGTGGGTGGATCACAAGGTCAGGAGATCGAGACCATCCTGGTTAACACGGTGAAACCCTGCCTCTACTAATTTAAAAAAAAAAAAAATTAGCCGGGCGTGGTGACAGGCACCTGTAGTCGCAGCTACTTGGGAGGCTGAGGCAGGAGAACGGCGTGAACTCGAGAGGCGGAGCTTGCAGTGGGCCGAGATCGCGCCACTGCGCTCCAGCCTGGGCTACAGGGCAAGACTCTGTCTCAAAAACAACAAAAAACACATTCTGCAGGTATCAGGGTTTCTCTATAAGATATACTCTGTTTTATGCATCAAAACAAACCTCAGCTTTTCCTCTATACAGTTAACGCTTTTTCTTTTTTTTTTTAAAGGAAATCTTTTTGTTTTTTGAGACAGAGTCTCACCCTGTTGCCCAGGCTGGAGTGCAGTGATGTGATCTCAGTTCACTGCAGCATCTACCTCCCTGGTTCAGTTGATTTTTCTGTCTCAGCCTCCTGAGTAGTTAGTACTACAGGTGTGCATCACCACGCTTGGCTAATTTTTTTTTTTTTTTTATTAAAGACGGGGTTTTGCCATGTTGGTCAGGCTGGTTTCGAACCCCTGACCTCAAGTGTTCGGCCCACTTTGGCCTCCCAAAGTGCTGGGATTACACGTGTGAGCCACCATGCCTCGCTCTGTTTTTGTTTTTTTTCTTTTTAGGAATTATAATGTTCTTTGTTTTTTTTTGAGATAGAGTGTCACTTTTGTTGCCCAGGGTGGAGTGCAATGGCATGATCTTGGCTCACCGCAACCTCTGCCTCCCATGTTCAAGCGATTCTCCTGACTTAGCCTCCCTAGTAGCTGGGATTACAGGTGTGTGCCACCACGCCTGGCTGATTCTGTATTTTTGGTAGAGACAGGGTTTCTCCATGTTGGTCAGGCTGGTCTCGAACTCCCGACTTCAGGTGATCCACCCTCCTCGGCCTCCCAAAGTGCTTGGATTACAGGTGTGAGCCACTGCACCCGGCCTTTTTTTTTTTTTTTTTTGAGGCAGAGTCTTGCTCTGTTGCCCAGGCTGGAGTGCAGTGGTGCCATCTCTGCTCACTGCAACCTCCGCTTCCCAGGTTCAAGCAATTCTCCTACCTCGGCCTCCCAAGTAGCTGGGATTACAGGCATGTACCACCATGCCCGGCTAATTTTTGTATTTTTAGTAGAGATGGGGTTCACTATGTTGGGCAAGATAGTCTCAATCTCCTGACCTTGTAATCTGCCCGCCTTGGGCTCCCAAAGTGCTGGGATTACAGGCGTGAGCTACTGCGCCTGGCCCATCTGTTCTCAATATGTGATTTATTTGGGGCTTTGTCAGCAAATCTGTTTTGAAAACAACCTTTTATTTTAGGCTAATCACATTTTACGAAATTCATGAAACTCTTTAACTATTTGAACTATTACTTCTTAGTCCTAGTTAGGCTTCTGGGCGTCTTTTTTCTGCCCTTGTGCTCCATATGGAGTTGCCACCACTATTCTATTTCTTAGATTTTTTTTTTTTTTTTTTCCCCTCTCACTTACACTGGTTGTGCAGTAGAAGTCATTACTGACAACCACCTCTTTCACTGCTGCTAACTCTGAAAATCAATACCCAGGTGATTTTGTGTTTATGAATAATATTACTGCTGATTATACAGTAATAGTAAATAATAAAAATAATAAATATTAGGAAGCAATACAGGTTTTACAAAGTTTTCATACTAATTTCTTCTGGTTATATTTTTTCATACTATTCTTAGAAGTTAGGAGGAAATTTCTCCAGTGATGTGAAGTGGCTTAGGTGGTTCTCTGAGCATTTTGAGTTTTATCTTTGTGATTAACTGTTTCCCAACCAAGGTTGTCTATGTAGCAAATACAGCCAATCCTTACTATTTGCAAATTTTGTCTCTTGAGAATTCACCTACTTACTAATACTTAATTTGAACTCCCCAAATCAAAACCCACACTGCTTTTATGATCACTTGCGAGCTTGCAGAGAGTAACAAAAAATTTGAGTCTCCTGCTTTGCATCTTCCTAGCTGAGGTGGGATAAAGTGAAGCTCTCTCTGCCTACTTATCTCCGTGGTCATACAGAGATGACCAAAGGCATGTCACAAGCTGCAGTCTGCGCTGGGGCCTGTTGATGACTTGAATCCCAATTCTGGCAACAGTTCGTGGGGGTGGCTCAGGCAAGTCACTAACACTTCTTAAGTTTATTTTCTCTTTTGTAAAATAAATAATATAGCCTCTACCAGGATGAGTTCTCAGGATTTAATATTATAATCTGTTTGATATATTTATGTATGTACATATTTTCCTAAGGAGCAGCAGTTCATTTTTTTGCCAATTCAATGTTTGCTGTATTTTTTAGAACATAACTATTACACAGTAAATAATGAGAATTGACTGCGTGTTACTTCGAGAAAAGTACTAAACCGTTCTGAATTTGTTTCCTTAAGTGTAGAATTTGTGAATCTCTATCTCCCTGTGTAGGAGCTGGCACCTACAGAGTTACCTTTGTTACTCTGTGACACAGTCTTCCCTAGGCTGAGTTGGATGTTGGACTGAATGTGTCAGGTTACAGCCAGAGGTTGGCTGGAGTTGGCAGGGCTGCTTGGTCTGCTGGAGTTCTTGGTCTCATCTGGAACCTGCCTTCACATTCTCTCTGGATTTGGTTCCTGCAGGGTCAGTCCATCTACCCTCCCACACCCTTGCCAAAAATTGTTTCCTTGGATTTCACATGTCTATATGTTATGTTTATAAATACTTTGTCCTTTTTTGGGAGCAACTTTGACTTTATCCTGTAGTGAAGGGTGAATCTTTCTTCTTTCTTTAACATCCACGTGCAAAGGATTCATAGATTTCTGCCTCTAAGGTCTGGCAACTAAGCTCTGGACACTCTTGATCTTCCAGGCTGCACTCCCAAGCTGGATTCTTAAACATGGTGCCTGCATCCTGTTTCTTCTCCAGTGTACAGAAGATTCCAGAGTTGAAGCCTTTCCCCAACTGCTTTTTACCTGCCCTCTTGCACATGTGACAAAAAAGTTACCAAATTCTCTTCTTTCTCCTCTGTTTCCTTTCTTAATGAAGAGCACTTTTTTCTTCTAAATTATATAATGCAGAAGCTTGAGTACCAGTCTCTCCTCTTTAATATTTTTTGTGAAGTAGGTAACATAATCACAGGGCTGAAAATTTAAAAGTATCAAAAGAAATACTTCGAAGTATTTTCCTTTTTTTCCTCTCGTATATTTTACCTAGTTGCCTCCCCACTTTGACGATAACTTTATTATAGAGCTCTGAGGACACTGCGATTTTCACAGGCTTTATAAAGATAGTTGGCTTGGAGTCAGAGCAAATTTATTTAGGAGTAAAAGGAAAATATTTGTTGAATTTTGACAGATTTCTTCAAGCAGCTAAAATTAATAAGAAATTAATTTTGAATGGAATGTACTTAATAACATTTACTTCTGTGGCATGCATCATTCCCTACCATCAGATAATATAGATTTAACATATTTTTTTGGTCAGGCACTATTTTAAAATCAAGACATGAAAAATATTTTTATACTTTGTGGATATATTTTTTTTTTCAGTCTTCGTTGTGAACCTTTTAAATTTGAGACTGTAGCTACATTTATGTACTTTATCATTCTTTAAGCAAGTATTATGTTAGACCCTGTGCCAGCTGCTGAGGATATGAAAGTGTTCAAGACACATCTCCTACCCTTGAAATTGTGCGTGATGCTTCTGAACTAGCAATAAAAGTGTGGTGTTAATCTTACTGGCTGTTCTTCATTTAGTCTAGTAAATATTTATTGAGTATTTATGTGAATCTATCACCATGCTGGTCCCAGGTATCTTCATGTACTTCACAAATAGACGTGCAGTGGAATGAAAGAGCTGATGAAAATGTCTTCCAGGGAAAATGATTGCATTAAGAAAAATTTGAGACTGGGCACAGTGGCTCATGCCTGTAATCCCAGCACTTTAGGAGGCCGAGGCGGGCAGATCACCTGAGGTCAGGAGTTCGAGACCAGCCTGACCAACATAGAGAAACCCTGTGTCTACTGAAAATACAAAATTAGCCGGGTGTGGTGGCTCATGCCTGTAAGCTGCTTGGGAGGCTGAGGCAGGAGAATCGCTTGAAACCAGGATGCGAAGGTGAGGTCATGCCATTGCACTCCAGCCTGGGCAACAAGAGCAAAACTCCATCTCAAAAAAAAAAAAAAAAAAAAAAGAATTTGAGTCAAAATCTGAAGGTGTTTAAATTAGCTTTTTAAACTATTCTGTATTATACCTTAACAAATTTTTTTCTCAGCTTGTTGAATTTTCTTTGTTAGAAATTTAATCTCTGTTTTAATATTACGTTGCGCATGTTGGGGTATAGTCATAGGTTGTTCTTGACCTATTAGTCTTGAATATTAGCACATTGTGTAGAAATATGTAAATGAACTTATTGTGACATCTGTTCTTGATATTTCGACATTTTAGAGATACGGTTTACTTAGGGCCTTGGTTCCATTCTCTGTAACTGTGAAACCAACACTTTGAGACCTTTTGTAAACATATTTCTAAGATTCATGTGTGATAAAAGAGAGTAGCATTTGCATAGCCATAGACTGAGAGGAGGCGAGGGACTGGAACGTGTTTCTGGTAAATTGCAGGACTTGTTACATGATGCCTTTCCCAAAGCTGGAGAGCAAAGAACAAGGTCTAATCTTACTAGCTTCAGAATGGTTAAGCTAACATGGCAAGACTCAGGACAAATTTGACAGTGTTTGATGTTTTTCCCAATGTGATATAGTTGGATGGGAGAAATAAATATATCTTAATAAGTGTTTGGAATATATTAGAACAGCTTCTCTTAATTGTCTAGTTAATAATTACTTAGCCTTTCGCCAATTGCTTTCCTCCTTTTTCCTTTATTCACCTTTGGTCTGTTTTATTTTTGTGCATTATACCACAGGATATTCGTGGAAAGAGTGAAACCTATTCCTGTCAACTTTTTACCCGTTACTCTCCTTGAATACTTACAAAGTTGCTTATAAATCTTCATAAAGATACCTTATTTTATATAACTAAAATTAGTAATGTCATTGTAATTTCTTGAAAGATCCTTTTATATTTATATTTTAATTCTCATTGACTTTATATTAGTTTCATAGAAACCTAATAACTGATCCATCTACTCCCCCTTGTGGTGAATATTTAGTTTTAGCCAAAATACTTTTGCTGGTAGCTATTAACTCTTGATGTTACTTTACTATAATGTGAACAGAGATTTGGATAGTCCAAAACAGATTTTAAAAAATAATTCAGATGGAGCTTTATAATAAGGTGGCTAGTACTGCTCAGCCCCAGTTGTATGTTAGGATTATCTGCAGACCCTGGGTCACACCCTGAGAGATTCCTTTTTATTTGTTTGTGGTTGGTCCCAGGCATTTACAGTTTAAATCAAATTAAGTTTAATCTACTTTTAAAAATTAAAAATTCCCAGGTTATTCTAATATGCAGTCAGGGTTGAGAACCCTTTATATAGGTTATAATTATGCTTCTACAACTAACTATTCCTGTATATGGGGAGAGAGCACATCATAATTTTTAACAACAGTTTATCTGTCTATTACGTTACAGTGTGCACAGTACTTTTACGTAAATTTAATGCTTTTTCCCAGGGACTCCTTTTATACAGTGGGAACCGGTCTTATAGTGACTGGTCTTAAGATTATATAACAGTTAGGAGGAACTGGGATTGGAAACCAAGACATCTGACCTTTCATCTATCTTTCTCACCATACCAGTATTTTGATCTCAGAGTCCTCAGCTGAAATGATGGATCTTGAATTATTTCACCTTTAGAACTTTATGTATTATGAAGTACTTTTTGCCTGTGGCTATGTTCTGTAAACTAGCGTTACACAAAATACTAAAGGCACAGTGAACTTCATTCAGATGCAGTGTGGAACTCTTAGGTTTCCTTGGTCTGCCTCAGTCTTCTTCTCATCGGCACCACACTGTCAAACTGTTGGACATTACACGGGGTGAACATAGATATAAATTAAAAAGTTGGTATTGCATAGACACTTGATGCCTAAATCGAGTAATTATTGACTTTTATGTACAAGCTTGGGTTCTTGACTAATTGGTAAATGATAAATGAACTAGATTAGATCCAATTATTAGAAAATTAGATCCAATGAATGTGATTTGAAAACTTGAAAGCAGCTTAGATTTTAGTATATTTGTTATTGTTCTCGATGGGGATTTGTCAACCTTAAAAATTATTTTTTATGTAAAGATTCCTAGGTATTTCTAATTACTGTATTTGTTTTAATAAACTTTGGCTTCACTGTATGTTTCTATGTTCTCTTTAATATTTAGCTATTAAAGGTCAACATTTTCTTTTTTTCAAAAATATATGTTACAAAAATTAAGCCCTTGTTTCATAGAAAAATCTTCACATTGGCGAATACAAAATAACATTGGAATTCTAAGTCAAATTTATGCTTCACTTGGCCTGTTAACATCATCATCTTTTGGATACCATTTCACTTTTTTCCATTGACAACTTGTACCTTTCTATTAGCTGTATATTACTTGTTTATTTATTTGAACATTTATGCTCTTTTTAAAACTCTTTCAGTAGTCCATTGTTTTTTGATTGAAAAAAGTTATACATGCAAATGGTTAAAACAAACTTTATACAAAAGCATATAATGATAAAAATGTTTCCTTACCACCCTAGATCTCTTAGTCCCCTTTCTCAGAAGCAGCTATGTATGCTTTTTCAATTTTCTGTTTTATTCTCCTGTTGTTCTATTTAATATAGATACCAAATGTGAGTTGTAATAATCAGCATTGCATTACATTTTTATACACTTAATGCATTCAAGGTGTATATCACATTCTAAATAAATGAGATATTGGTGACATTGCTATTTAAATTCTGCCTTTTATTAATGCATTTTTCTTTTTAATTTACTTTGAACATGTTAGTTACCATTCACATTGTTAAGTAGTTATCATTAGAGATGTGCCTCCATGTCATCGAAAATTAAACAGTTTCATCTATAAAAAATCATAATTGGTGTTTACATTCGATATTAATGCATAGCATATTTTACATGTGTATTTTTGTTGTTTGTCAAATCCTTTACATATTAATGAATTGTCTTTATCTTTCATTATTAAATATCTTGTGTCAAAGTAGTATGAAAAACAAGTTATGTGAAAAAAAAGAAAGTTTCTTTAAGCTTATTTGCAAAAGTTGACACTTAGATAATAAGCAGAAAGCAGGAAAAATAAAACGAAAAAGAGACCTGTGGCATCTTTAACTGAGAGCCTAGAACTTTGAAATTCAGACTCTTTCTGTTAATAGTGCAGTTTGAACTATGGATTAGAAGCTTTGATTATAGATTCTTAACACCTTTGTTATTATATTTACATATTCTGTCTTACAGGAAACATAGAGTGCTAGTAGTATTGACCTTTTTAATTGATCTCATATCTATGCAGCCCTGGATTTTCTTTTTTATAAAATTGTAACTAGATTTTTTTTTTCCTCTCTCTCTCTCTGTCTCTCTATCTCTTTTTTTTCTTTCTAAAGACACGGTCTCACTCTGTTGCCCAGCCCAGAATTGCAGTGACAGGAACATAGAGTCTTATAGGAAACATAGAGTGCCAGCAATATTAACCTTTTTAATTAGACTATCTATGCAACCCTGGTTTTTCTGTTTTTATAAAAATGTAACTAGATTTTTTTTTCTCTCTTTTTTCTTTCTTCTTTTTTAAAACAAACAAAACCATGGTTTCTCACTGTTGCCCAGCCCAGAGTGCAGTGGCAGGAACACAACAAACTCACTGTAGCTTTTACCTCTTGGTCTCAAGCAATCCTCCTGCCTCAGCCTCTCAAGTAGCATGCACCACTAAGCCCGGCTACTTTTTTGTTTATTGTAGAGACGAAGCCTTGCTGTGTTGCCCAGGCTGGTCTCAGAGTCCTAGGCTCAAGCAGTTCTCCCACCTTGGCCTCCCAAAGTGCTGGGATTACAGGTGTGAGTCACAGTGCCTGACCCTAGGTTCTTAATGGATAATGAAAATGTAAACGTCTCATGTTTTATAGTCAATGGATCACCCTAAAAGGAAGAAAGGGAAATTAGGTTTATGTCATAGGATAGTATTTTTCTTACTGTGTACATGAGTAAGTGTAGCTTTATTTGATTTTTTTTTTTTTTCTTTTTCTGAGACAGAGGCTTGCTCTGTCACCCACGCTGGAGTGCAGTGGCAAGATCTTGGCTCAATGCAACCTCCGTCTTCTGAGTTGAAGCAATTCTTATGCTTCAGCCTCCCAAGAAACTGGGATTAAAGGTGTGCACCACCACACCTGGCAAATTTTTCTATTTTTAGTAGAGACAGGGTTTTGCCAAGTTGGCCAGGATGGTCTCAAACTCCTGGGCTCAAGCCATCTGCCCGCGTTGGCCTCCTAAAGTGCTGGGATTACAGGCGTGAGCCACCACATCCTGCCTGTATTTGAATTATTTTAAATGAGGAAAACTATTTGGCTTTTTAAAACATTTTATATGTTGACACCTATGGAAATTCAAATTCTCAGAATATTCACATTTAATGTATTGAAAAGTGACTTCACTGTGTGCTTTTCTAAGTTAAATTTTTTGTCTGCTTTATTATTTTGAATATAAAAGATTTTAGTTTTACTCAGTTTATCTGTAGTAATAGTAATTGCAAGGAGTCATAAATGATTTTGGACAGATGTTCCAGTTTTCAGATGAAGGCTAAGAGTTCATAAGGAAGGAAACAAGCAAAAAGTTTAACATTGTTTTAATCAGGGCAATTCATAAAATGTAAAAACATTGCAAAGGAAGTTAATTCTGTTGTGGTTTGATGAATCAAGCACCTTTTTATTTAATTTTCCTATCTGAACACATTTTTCAAGTAAAATTAGTGTTTTTAAAAAACTATAAAAGTATACTAGGGGAAGGCATTATTCTTATCTGATTTTGGTTTGAAGATTATATCTGAACATTTTGGTTAAATTTGTATAGTCTAGATATTTCTTAGACGGCAAAGCATATTTTACATGTACTGTTTGAACATTCAAACGTGACAATTTATGATTGTGATTTTTTTGGTTAAAAGTACCTAATGGTCAGTAGAAACAATCCAAATATGCACTGTTGTTTTAGACATTTAGTGGAGGGCACATCCAGTTAAATATTTCCTAAAGATACTGAAAATAATACACCTTCCAGGTCTAATGTTAAAGGAAAAAATGTTGAGTGGAAAACCTGGTTGGCTCAATTTCAGAAGCTGAAAAGGGATTAACTGTAATTTGTGTGTTATATTCTCATGTGGGTCATGGGGCAGGTTAGTATGTATGTACGGTAGCCTTAGGAGATACTGAGTCCTCGTATTTTCAGTGTGAGCTGGTACCAGGGTGGGGGAAAAGAGCCAGCCCAAGTACCTCTCTGGGGGCTGAGAACGCTCTCCTCTATTCATTCCCCTTTTCCTCGGAGGTCAGTCCATCCATGGGCATATGTAAAGAGAAATCCTAAGTGAGAAGTGTAAAATATGCTGGAGCATGAGGGTCAAGTCCAGCATGCTGTCCGATGACCACATTCTGCTAGGCACTGGGAGCTCCAAAAAGCGTGGAATGGGGTGGGAATTTAGCCTCTGCTGGCTGGGGATAGGAATGCCCCGAGACATTCATGCAGTATCTGTGTCAGCGCATGTTTTTAAGTATGTTGAATTACAAATTTTTTAGCAAATGATAAAATAATAGCAAGTAACTTAAACTTCATTTAGAAATATTATTGTTTTGGAAGTTTTGTCCTGCCAGATAAGCTCCTCTCTTGGGACAGCTCTGTAGGTTTCAACCTTATGCCTGGTAGTGTTTTTTGATAGAAAACTCAGGCAAACTGTTTTTTTTCCTTTTTTACATTAAAGCAATGTACATGGATTTCCATTCAACTTTTAAATCTGTAGCTAGGAGGTATTTGCATATTTCAAGCCATCTTTAAGTACTCCTGTGATGTATAAATGAGCAGAACTTAAAAGAGCTCTGTAAGGGCATATTATTAATATCTTTTATAAAAATGCTGCTACGATTGCAGGTCCTTTTGGAATAAATCATGGGATTGAGCTTCATTCAGATGTGGTGGAATATGCCAAGGAAAAACTGGAGAGCTTCATCAAAAATAGTGATAGCTTTGATAAGTAAGTATTCATATCTATAGTTTTGGTTTGAAATCACTTAATAAATAGATACATGCAACTTGACTATTCTTGAACACTATTATTGATCCTGACTGACTCAATTGAATGCAGTAAAAATCAGTGCACCATAAAATGAGAAAAAGTTAATATTATTCTGTGCTATAACTTTACCTATATGTAATTCTATAGTAAATTATAAATATAGTAATTTTTTGCTACTAGCACTTTATTAGTAATGTTGAATTCATTAAACATTATTCAGGTATCTTTTCTGGAGATACAATGTAATGCTGTGATTGCAGTATTTGTCTGGAACTGGTTTTTTTTACCTTTTGGATAGTAATTTAGTAGTTTTGTCCTCTTCAGTTGTAACATAAGAGGTGGTACCTGTCAGTATACAAAGGACTTTAACATATTCAGCTACTTTGTAATACATCCAGAAGAAATGATAATAGAAATACATTGATATATCTTGTGATAGGATTGTTTATGAGAAATTGGTTTATAAAACCATTGTTTTAAACTCACAATATAACTCCCCTTAGAAGAAATATTGCACAGGCTTTGGTCCTTGGGCTGGCAGGAAAAGTCCATTTGGTGTATAATCCTAAAATTCTGCATTACTATGGAGCAAGGGCACTTACACTGAAATCCATGAGCTCTTTGAAATTGTGTAAAATTTGGAGAGCTTTTACATCTTTCATTTCTCTGTGTATCTTATTTTCAAAGAGAAAAAGTGTTAAAAAGGATAGAAAACATAAGCTTAGAACAGTCACTTTAAAGAACGAAGTTTTAGGCAAAAACTGAAAATTTCAACTTGGCTTGTTGGGAGTGGGCCCTCATTTATCTTCAGCCCTTGGCTATGACCAAAACTTGAGGGAGGGGGCTAGATCAGAACTGAGGACTTTTCTCTAGAAAGATCTAGATTGAAGGACAGCACCGGAGAGAAGAAGCCAAAAAACCTTGTGAATATCTTCAGAAGAATGTTTATTTTCCCCCTCCTCCCTTTGCCTTTTCTCCCCTTCCTCTTGTACTTTTGTTTCATTCCCCTTTGCAATCCCAGTTTGTATTTATCCTCTGGCAAGTGGCATTTGATTGGTTGAAGAACAGAACCTGATGTAATGGAGCAAAATCCTCAATACTTACAATGAAGGCAAGATCTTGTGTCTACCTAGGTGTGATTGTAACTGTGTTAAAGATTGCAGGCAGCAGGCAGGCATGGGGCAGTTGGGAAATGCTCAGGTTTTATTTTTACTGTAATTCAATGGATTTAAGCAAGCCATTTGAATTTTCTGCATTAATTTACTGAACACCATCCTATATCTTATTTATGCTTGTCTTAACAACACGTAATGCACATTTTGATTCGTTTTTCAAGGCTTACTGTGTTGGTTCATATCCTATTTCCAAGAAAAGCACGTTTGGCAGAAATAAAAGTTTTTAGTCCAAATTATTTGACAAGAAATTTGGATTCAATTTTAGCATCCTTTTTTGTCTTTATCGTTTCTCTCTGTCTTAAGGATTATAGTAGCATGGTAAGTGCTTAAGATGTAGTCGTGATGTATTTTCATACAGTCATTAGAACTATAGAATTTTATTTATTTTATTTAATTGCTATTAAGTATTTGTTTTAATCTCGAAACAGTGTACACAAAAGGGCTCTTTGAGTACATTTCAACTTAGAAAATATAAAAGTATTAGTAAAAGCAAATGTTTAAGGTCTATTTTAAGCTCTGTTGTATATTAGTTATTAATAGATTTCACCTATTAATACATGAAGACACAGATAATTCCATTTTGGGTCATTAATTGAGCAGAACAGACTCAAGGAAGACTCTTGAATCAGTGAAGCAACTCTGTACAAGTATCTGTGGAGCTCAAGCTTATTGCTGGCAAGAGGGTATAGTCCTGGGAAACAGTAAAATATGTTGTGATTTGAAGTGTTTCTATGTTGATGTAATTTAAATAATAATCCACAACACAGATAAGTTTGAAGACTACTTATTTATGTATCTCAATTTTTAAAAATTCTTAAAATTGGTGGTTTTTTTTTTTTTTGTAATTGTAAAATACTCAAATTTCCCTGGCTTATATTTCTTTAGTTTTATTTTGTCATTACTGTGTTACACAGGTTTGTTATTCATAATATGATGAATCATAAAATACAGTGATGACTGGTATAAATGTTTCTCTGTAATTTTTTATGGCCTTGTTTTAGTTATATGTAGTTGTTTCTAAAGTGTTTGTTACAGCTTATTTTTGAAACAGATTCTTAATTCATGAACTAGTCATGAAAAATACAGTTCTGACAATTTTATTATCCTAATCTTCAGTGTACCAAAACATTCCTGTTACGTGTTTCAGATTATAAAGTAGCTTATATACAAGGAGTAGTAGGTATTAGGAAAATGTTTCATTTTGCGTAATGTAATGAGTGGCTGGATTCAGTGTTTTTTTTTTTTTTTTTGTTCCTTTTATACAGTTTGGTTTCAGTGACAAATTATAAAAATGATTTTTCTTACATGTGTTTTGATTATTTTCAGTTTGTCTTGATGTTTGTGGATAATATTTAAACTTATTTTCAAGTTTAAAATATTTTACAAACTTGCTGTGCCAAGTGGTTTGAAAATCTCATTTCTAAGCAGTTTTATTTAATTATGGTTCATCAAAATACAGATTTTAGTTAACAAAATATAAGATAACTGACGAAAATTAATTGCTGTTTATATATTCCTTAGTACCAGATTATCCTTGATTATGTGTAATGGAGAGAGAATAAATAGCTGAAACCTAATATTCTTCCAGTTTTTTTTATCCTGTCGGTTTGGATCTTTTTTTAATCAGTCCCCTTTTCAAAAGTATTATCATGTCACTTATAGTTTGAATTGCATTTTTAAAGTTTTCTTTTATACATATATTTAAGATCGTAGTAAACTCCCAAATGCAGTAGAGGGGGAAAAAAATCCATACACTAATCAGCATGAGAATATATAATGTTAGGTGACCTTTTTAAGAATACAAATATAGGCTGGGTGTGGTGGCTCACACCTGTAATCTTAACACTTTGGGAGGCCAAGGTAGGCGGATTGCTTGAGCCTGGGAGTTTGAGACCAGCCTGGGCAAAGATGGCGAAACCCTGTCTCTACAAAAAAAAAAAAAAAATTACAAAAATTAGCTGAGTATGGTTGCACATACCTGTATTCCCAGCTACTTGGGAGGCTGAGGTGGGAGGATCGCTTGGACACGGGATGCGAAGGTTGCAGTAAGCCAAGATTGCACCATTGCGCTCCAGCCTAGGCAACAGAGTGAGACCTTTTCTCAAAATAAAATACAAATATGTTTTTATGTTGTATAAAGCTTGATTCCTGTGTCTTGAAAGTAGTATTCTTTCTTTAGAAATAAGTAAGTACTTTTAAACTTTCTATGTCTTAGTCTTATATCAGCAAATGAAATAATGTGGAGAGGCTACTCTGGATTTACTGTACTGGAGGTGGGAGGGAAGGGGGAAGTTTTATGTCTGATGTATTCCTTTGATACATACGGTATTTTTAAATTCACTGAAATTGTCTTATAAAAATGATGTGATTTCAAGGGTCCTGTGAAACATTGGCAAGCTTTTCCCACAAATCCCGATTAGTAAATCTTTTAAGCTTGCTAATCTAAATGGTGTCTGTTGCCACCACCTGACTCTGCCTTTGCAGTATAAAACTGGACACAAATGCCATGAAAATGAACGGGCTTGAGGGTATTCCAGTAACACTTTATTTACAAAAACACTTTGTTTATGAGCTGTAGTCTGGACTTGGCCTGCTCTCCGTAGTTTGCTGACTCCTATTGTACTTTTATACACGCTCTCCTAAACATCCTATGTTTAGCTACACAAGGAAAGGCCTTTAGGTATCTGGCTTTTGAGAGGGAAGGAGGATATTGGGAAAGTAAAATTATGAGTCAGTATTTGCTCATGTATGGTTAAAAAAAAATCTCCAGCTTTACTTAGAAGAGTATGTTAAAGGAACCTGAATTATAGACTTTTTACCATGTAAATACTTTGAAAATGAATTGATTATTAGTGTAGCATTTATTTATAACCACACATATGTAATGTATATACATGTATGTATTTGATTTAGCTCCCTAGAATGCATGCTTTAGAGAGGGCCATTTTCTTGTAAAGCATTAATTAGGCCAATAGATCCTATATTCTTTCCTTTTTGGGTGACTTATAGCTGTGACTTTGAGAGTATGACAGTGTCAGTAGCCAGATGAGTATAATGTAGTTTGAATTATTGGAGATTTTCATTCCATATGAATGAAAGACCATTGTCTCCGTATAGTTTGCCATGTAAATGAGTCATGATATGAATAATGAAAATAGTAATGAGATGATACAAAATGATAGCACCTAATATGCATTGTCTATTCATTAGTGTTAACCATTCTAAATGTTTTATCCATAGTTCTAGAGACAATATTAATTGGTGTTCACATTTCCCAGATGAGAAAACTGAGGGTTAGAAAAAGAGTCTATAACCTGAGCCTGGGAGTCTTTTTACTTAGTTCTATTTGGCTCTTATGATGTCAATGTTGATTTATTCTAATATTTCTTTCCAGCAAGGTACTGCTATCAGTGAATTACAGCCTAGCAACTTGGATAGGAAAGTTTCCTAGATAGGAAAGTTGAAGGAGTACTTTTATTTTCATCATTTACTTTTTTCACATTAGAATTAAGGAATGCTGTTAATGTATAGTGTATTTAATTCACTATAGCATTTATATTAAAGAGCATATCTTGTTCATTAATGAGACTTGCCTATGGCATGAATTTTTATTGGGGTCAGAGATGGGTGGGGGAGGCAATTCATTACTCAAATTTAGCTGAGGTGTAAGTTTTATATGTAGAGTTAGAGTAGACTTTTGTATTTTAGAAGATTTAGTTGATATTGTCATATCTACTATCCTAATTTTATTTTAAATTATATGTTCATTTTTCACATATGATTTGCATTTGAAAATTAGATGCTTGTATATTCTATCGTCTTTTATTTACTTCATCTTTATGAGAATTACATTTATTTAAAGGAGTTTTCCTATATATAATTCGTTATATATTCAGTATTCAAAATATTTCTCAAATATGTGAACATTTTGGTATTCTAATGTTTAGAAGTAGTTTTATAATAATTGTTAGAGATTGTAAATATATTTTAAAGTTATGACAGATATGTAAATACATTTTACAATTATGACAGACATTGAGATGTTGAGAGAGAGAAATCCTTGAAAATAGTCATCAGGACTATCAGTTACATATTTTAACCTCTGTTAGAAATGGCATGGGGAAAAATTTCATGGCTTCAAACACATTTTTAGGAGAAGAAATTGTTGAAATACAATTTCAGCAATAAAAGGCTCTCCTTTGTATGACTTATGTGTCACATTTCCTGTAAAATGTTTGGAGATTGTTTTTGTTACTATGAATCTCTGATGCTTTCTTTAATGAACAATAACTGTATTTACTTGCAACACATTGCTTGGAATTATTCTGAATTATTCTGAGATGAGTTTGATTCATTTGAAAGGGAAAACACTTGAAAATGTAAAGTTTAGTTTTTCAAAAGATTGTAATTAAATAGCTTAATTATTGATTGTTGGAGTCCTTGAATGGTATAAGTGTATTTGGAGATCAAGAGTTTAACATTTCCCTTGGTTTTCTTCACAATGGAAAAATTTGAAGTTTTGTTTTGTCTTAATAAAGCAGTCATGGCTCTTAAAACTCAAAATGTGTATTTTGACAAAGTATTTCAAGAAAAAGAAGTTGTTGTGATTCATTTGGCAGGTTGTTTTGGATGAGGTGTGAGAACAAGGTAGGATTCTTTTCCACGTCCTTGAAATTTCTTTATTCCACCGGAATAATTGTCTAAAATTTCAATAACAGCATCCTGTGGCACATGATAAACTAGGTGTGCAAATTGTCAGCCCCACTTCAACAGTGTATTGAAGGGGAATGTTGTTTTTTCTACTCTCAGTCAGCTCCTAGACCTAGACTATCCGTCTAAGAGGGAAGCTACAGGGCAAGGCTAGGTCACCCTGATCTCCTAGCAGCTTATCAAAAGAATTATATGGGCAAGTTGGCAAGGTCCCTGCTGTGAACGAAATCATCTGTCCATCTCAAGATGAAGATATTCCAACCTGCACCTATAAAGAAAACCACTGCTAAGGTAAGTGATTAGAATCCCGGTGTCATTTTGGGCAAGTGTTCATGTTCTAAACCGAGATATTTATGTGCTCTATATTTCTTCATAAATGATTTTCAGGGTACATTTTATTAAGAGTATGTCAATTACTTTTCCTTATCTGCATAAGAGAGTCTGAGAATATTCATTGAATTTTCAGGTTTAAATCAATAAATTATTATAAGCTTAGAATGAATGATTTTGTGGTTATTATACACATTTCAGGACTGTTGATTTTTTTTTCTGTATACATATAACATATTTTTGGTAGCGTAATTTAGGAGTGTGGGACATCTCTATCTTGGAAATTTTGTTTTGAACATTTTTTTCAAAGAATAAAAATGATTGCTACTTTTTATTTTACTTACAAACATAAAATTTTAATGAACTCCTAACAATTAGGGAAGGAACACACCAACCACTCTTTTGCAAGTAATTATAAACACGTATTAAGTATCATTTTAGTAGAATTTTTGCCATTTTTTTTCTTCTCAGATTTTGTTTATTGTGGTGTTGATGTAAAAAGGTAGATTTCAGATTTTCTTTCACCATTTTTAACATAATTTCTGTGTGTAATTTTATACATAGTATTATTTTGTAATAAACTTGAGAACTTCCTTTGAGTTTATTGTTCAGTCTTAGAGATTCTACAGAAATTGTATTTGTAGTTTAAAATATGTCCTTTACCTCTATAGGTTTATGGAAACTTAGGTAAGATACAGAAGTTAAAAGATAGAGCCTAAGGAGGAAAAATGTTTATTTTCTTCTCTACTTTGGAAGAATCAATAGGAGTTGTAATTTACTCTGTTCGATAGCATGGTAGCCACCATCTGTGTCTTGAATCAATCATCTAGTTATTCACATATATAAATATCAGTAAACATTTACCTGAATTCTTTTTTTCTTTGAGACAGGGTCTTGCTCTGTCACATGGGCTGGAGTGCAGTGGCATGGTCATAACTCACCGTAGTTTCCAGCTTGTGGGCTCAAGCGATCCTCTCACCTTGGCCTTCGGAGTAGCTGGGACTATAGGCGTGTGCTACCATGCCCAACTGATTTTTTAAAAGACATTTGTGGAGACAGGGTCTTGCCACGTTGCCCAGACTGGTCTGGAACTCCTGGGCTCAAGTGATCCTCCTGCCTTGGCCTCTGAAAATGCTGGGATTATAGGAGTGAAGAGCCACACCTGGCCTACCTGAAAAATTGTAATCATAGACTTTTGGAAAAAATATTAACTGAAATTTTGGCCACTCTGTAACCTGACTGGTATGAATTTGTTTACATGAAATGCTGTATAAAAATAAGTTATGGGCCGGGTGCAGTGGCTCATGCCTGTAATTCCAGCAGTTTGGAAGGCCCAGGCAGGTAGATTGCTGGAGTTCAGGAGTTCAGAACCAGCCTTGGTAACATGATGAAGCCTGATCTTTACTAAAATACAAAAAATTAGCTGGTTGTGGTGGTCCACATCTGTAGTCCCAGCTACTCAGGAGGCTGAGACACAAGAATTGCTTGAACCTGAGAGGTGGAGGTTGCAGTGAGCTAAGATCGCATCACTGCACTCCAGCCTGGGCAAGACCTCCTCTCAAAGTAAAAATAAATAGATACATAAATAAGTCATGATATTAGTATCAGAATACTAAATGTCTAAGATTCTCAAAGTGTGCCCAGTCAGAAAAACCTAAGTTCATCTATAAGTACTTTATTGGAAAGTTAATCCCTAATTGCTTTACAGATTGAAAAAAAAGTAAGAATATGCAGTTTGAGAGGTTTTTCTCTAACTAATTGTGAAGTTTTATGTATTATGGCTAGAAAAGGTTAAGCCATACTTACAATATGTTTAGCATATGAGTTCTCTAATATGTTCTAGATTTGTTAGTGCCAACATTTAAAAATATCCTTTTTTGTCCAATTTTATTTATATCTTTCGATTTTTATTTTTAAACTTAGTAATAGTACATCCCTTTTTGAATATTGTCTTAAATTCAAAGAAACTTTCAAATTTGAGTATTCTGTTAAAGAAAATAAATTTAAACATGTTAAATGAAAGTATAAAGACCCCATATATGTGTTTGCTAGAAGTAGAGTTGCAATTACTAGAAATTTATTAATTTAGAGTTTTGATTTTTCTCTGCAGTTATCCTTTGTATTAATAATTTCCCTTAGATAGAAGTAGATATACTTGTTCTGCTTTACATTAGAGGGAAAAACATTCATGTTGTTTACTAGAATAATAAGGTCGGTTGATTGGAGATCTTCAGAAAGACCCCCCTGGTCCAAGAAAAACCTGCTTTTTAGTTATAGGAGAGTTGATTATTCATTAGAGGCAAGAGTTTATTTTGTTGTTCCTTTTTTGGCATGTTGGGAAAAAAACTGTATTCTGTAACATGAAGTTACAGTTATTATAATAACCAATTTAACAAAACATAAACCATTATGTTACTACAGAGAAGTACCATAGGTGGCTGATCGCAGTGGCTTACGCCTGTAATCCCAGCATTTTGGGAAGCTGGAGTGGGGGGATCACTTGAGGCCAGGAGTACGAGACCAGCCTGGGCAACATAGCGAGACTCTGTGTCTATATTTTAAAAATTAAAACAATTAAAAGAAGTACCATAAGCATATGCTTTTTCTGTAACTTTATTTCTAGAAAAGCTGCTCTTCTACTCCTGCGATTTTTGTGATTAGCATATTTAATTTGTCAAATTTGGGTTCATATTCAACGTTGGTAGGTAGAAAAGTTAAAAATTTATGTTTCTTTTTTTGTTTAGTTCATTTATTTAATACATGTGTTTTGAGGACTAATAGGTGATGGAGATACAATTAAATTCAGAAGAAATATTCAAAGAGATAGCAGGAAAATACATTTTAAAAATGTTTCAAAGGGAAGATTGTGTTAAAGTATTAGAAGCAACTCTTTGTTAAGTAAAAGGGTAGTTATTTAGTATTTTCATTTTAGGTGACTATTAAAAAGTATATATATTTTAATATGCAAATATAAAAAGAATTAGATATTTTACATTGTTTTAAAAAGTCTCTGATCTTGGACTAGCCACATTTTAAGATTTTACTCTCCACAGTGGTTGGTGGCTTTCATCTTGATAAGGCAGCTCTAGATTGTCCTGTCTCACCTTTCAGATCCCAGCTTGCCATTTCTCAGGGAGCCCTTCTCTGATCCCCATGCCTGTCAGTTTCCCTTTAGAGCATTTATCACAGTTGTAATTTATATTTCAATTAATAGGATTGTTTGATGTTTGTCTCTTCCATTAGAGATAAACATGAGTGTCTCCCATTGTATTCTCAGTCACTGCACAAAGCTAGTGCTCAGCAAATAGTATTTGACTGAAGGAAGTGTGCAATTAGTGGTATCAGGTAACTTGTCCAAAGCACACATTTAATTTTAGAATCAAACACTAAATTATTTCTAACTTATTTTGCTGTGATGAATGTGTATAAAATACCACTAATATGAAAAGTGGTTTTAATTGTAAGTTGTCATTACCTGTAGTGGTGTTTTCCTTGGCAATAGTTCTGTAAGCTACCACATATTTTTAACTAGTAGGAAGCTTTTAAAACTATAAGCATATTTTTTAATTGATTTAATGTATCTGATAAAGAGGTTTAATAATTCAAACATTTTTAATTATTTAAATTCTTTAGTCTCATTCTGAAAATTATGAGGTTGAAATAAATTATGATAAAATTAAAGCATTTAAAATGAATTTCTATAAAGTTTTTAGGTAGACCTTACTGAAATAGTCCAACTTATTTTTAAAGAATGCTTACTGTGATAAGATGATTAAACCATGTGATCTACAGTATCTAATTACTTAAAAGCCAAAAATTATATTTTGACTATATTTTTAAAAATCCAAGATTATGGCATAGTTTTGAGTATAAAAGAGAAATTAAATACGATTCTCTAACATAGGTAAATTCACATTTTGTGTGTGCTGTGCAAGTAGAAAGGATGAGATGCTATTAAAGAATGGAGTAAGATTTCATTGCAAAGCTGATATTTGAGCTATATCTTGAAGGGATATCAGGCATTAAGAGTAGAAGGAGAGGGGAAGGATATTTTAAGTTAAGGGAACAGCACATACACAGATGCAGGATTTCAAAACACTGTGTGATGGTTCTTGTAACGAATTAGAAGCAAGTAATTCAGTCTGCCTGCAGAGTAGTATGTTCAGGCTGGGGCATAGACAGGAAAGGAGTCTAGTAGAACGACTTGACAGTAGACTCATAAAGATTCCCCACGGAGCACTCCTAGGAGCTTGAACTTATCCTGCGCAGTAGAGAGCAAAGGGATGGAAGAGAGACCTGAAAAATGTGATCAGTGAGGTGACAGTTACAGTAAAAGAAATAATGGAGCATGGACTGCCTTAGCGTTGGGGCATGGAGACAATAGTACAGGGATACCCTTGACCCTTCTCATCCCACCTTCTGTCCCCTTCCACCAAAAAGACAAGAAATGAAGAACAGGGCATAGATTTGGGTAAATTTTCTTCTTTAGGAAATAGATGTGTCTGTGTTTTAGTGACTCTGAATGGAAACTTAATTGTGTAATAAGTCTATTAATTACTAAAGGACAGAATATATTTTACAGAGTAAAAATGATTGTGATTCAGATCAGTGTTATTTTTCACTGCATGCCAAACCTTTTAATGTAAATTATTTCATCCTTAAATAATAGTGTGCTTTTGCTCTATGATCATATTAACCTTATTCAGCGTAAAAGTGAAAGAATACGAATTAATTTTAATAAGATTACCTGTCTTATTAGTGCGTTGGGGTTTTAATTACATTTATATTAGAGCCTGTTTTCAGTTTTGTTTTTATCAAAATTTAAGAAATAAAGTAGAAGTCCAAGTAGGATAGTTTGTAAAAGCGTAACTCTGTGTACCATGAACCAACACTGTCACCAGGACCAAGCAGCCCAGATAAAATACCTTTGAAACCATATCTCATGTTGCTTAGGGAGATCATCAGGACCAAAGCAGCAACATGAAAAAACTAGTATTCATTCTGGTCTTTGTCCCAATCAGTAATGTTCCTCAGTCAAAATTTATTAGAAACTCTTCCTAACCTTACTGGTTGCAGGGGTGTGTGGTGGGGACACTCGTATCTTTTTTTTGACAAAGCTCTCCCACTTTTACCTTCAGCAAAAATGTCAAACTGAGATGAATTCTATACAAACCTTTCTCATTTCTGCTGGCCCCTCACCTTTTTTGGAAAGGACAATGCAAAGTGAAGCCTTTTCTCATTTATTGATCCTTATGATTCTCATTGTTATCATATGTTACTTTGGGAGTGTCACAATATTGAGGTTGTGATGAGCTTTTCGTTATATTTATTTCTTAAGACTTAAGTGAGGTTTCAGTGTGGCCAAAAATGTTAATGTTTTGAAAACACGTCTGTCCTATGTTATTGATAATAAAACAATATATTTGATGAGTGCTAAACTTAATAAATATTATATTTAAATAAAGTTTATAATCATTTTATCCTTATAATTAATTTTGGTAACTTCCATTATTTCAAAGGACTGGATTATGGTAAATTTTTTAGATCTAATATTTTGCTTAAATGAATTAAAATATGTTTGTTTTTCAATGCAGATTTGAGTTCTGTGAACCTGCATTTGTTGTCGGTAATTGCCTCCAGATAGCATCTGACAGTCATCAGTATGATCGAATTTATTGTGGAGCTGGAGTCCAGAAAGACCATGAAAACTACATGAAAATATTACTAAAAGTTGGAGGCATATTAGTCATGCCTATAGAGGATCAGGTAACTTCCACTCCTTTTCTTTAGTGGCTTAGGAAGCAAGCACATTTGTTTAAGGTTGAGGAATTTTATTCAGTGAAAGGTACATTGTAACTTTTAAAGAAAAAATACTTTTCACCAGATCTGTCTTATTTGTTTAGACAAAACTTGAAACATCTTAATTATTTAAACAAAGGAGATAGAGAAAATATCTCTCTACTATGACGAGAGGTAACTTGGGCTTTCAACTCAGCTCAGTTACTCCCTGTGCCTGGTGTTCAGCAAGCTGCTTTCTTCTTTAGTTTGCTTTCCCAAAAGTTGGATGTGATGATCTCTACTAGCTGCTCAGTTTCCCATATTCTTCAGTTCTTTGAACGTGTCGAAAGGAAATCCTAGCCAGGCATGGTGGCTCACGCCTGTAATCTCGGCACTTTGGGAAGCTAAGGCAGGCAGATCGCTTGAGCCCTAGAGTTCAAGACAAGTCGGGGCAACATGGCAAAACCCCGTCTCTACAAACAGATACAAAAATTATCCAGGCATGTTGATGCACCTGTAGTCTCAGCTACTCAGAAGGCTGAGGTGGGAGGATCACTTGAGCCCGGGAGGTTGAGGCTGCAGTGTGCCATGATTATGCCTCTGCATCCAGCCTGGGGGACAAAGTGAGACCCTGTCTCAGAAAAGAAAAGAAATCCTCTTTGTGGTTTGATTTTGAACTATTTAACTTCATTAAGAAAACAAGTGAACTAAAAAAATCTTCATTATTACCAAGTAGACTCATTAGAAAATATTCTGCAGCTATTTATGAACATTATTAATTTTACTTTTTTAGCCTTGGTTTAGAATTATTAGGTATAATGTATGAAATACTAATTTACTCAGAAAACGGGTATACCTTTCAAAAGCAAATTACTTAAAAAAGTTATAAAAACACATTTAAAAAATATCTTTTATGTTTACATTAACTGAAATCTGAAATGTTTAAAATACCTGCAGTTTGTGTAGTTGAGGTAGAGTATCTAAGATGACTGGGTCCTAGCATGATAGTTGTGGAGTTTATTTTTATTTATCTTGGGATCCCTTAACATCACCATGTGTCATTTGCAGCTCAGTGGATCTCACTATCACCATGAACTGTGCTCTGTAGCAAATCATTTGTCAGATATTAAAAAGGGCAAGAGTATATCAATATTCATTTTTAAAAGTTCATGGAAAAATGTTATTAGAATGCTTCCAGGGCTTAGACTCCCAGTTAAACAATTTTTTTTGTTTTGTTTTCCTTTAACAATACATTTTCAAATATGTAAAATGTGACTTTCTCATCAATATTTTGTTAAACATTTACTGTATACTATTTTACAAACATCATATGTAGTAATGAGCTGCTTTTTGTGATAGAAGTTGAATATACTAATGAAACCTGAACAAGATGTGTATTGAGCTAATATTTTTTTCCTGTGACCAGTGATGGGCGTTTGCTGAAATGATAAAACTTCTAGTCTCTTTATAATTACATTGATTTGTGAGATATCAAGTTGGGGGTCGAATTAGAATCTGTATTCCATTAATATCATGGAAGAGCATGAAGTCAACATGTAGTCAAAATATGGTCTTATTAATATAATGCCTTAACCAAATTACTGAACCTGTCTCAGACATGTATTTTGAAAGGCAATGGCATGTATGGATTGTAGTGCTTCTTCTAGACACTGTCAGACCACAAATCTAACATTGCAGACTCACTTGGCCATATTTGAGTATCCCATTTGCATTAAAATATCTGTATTAACAGCAAATAGTTTCATTCCTTTTATATTTTATAGTAAATATTTAAATGGAATTAATTTGGTCACATTTAAATATAAGTGATTGTATAGCTCTGACTGGCAGTTGTTCCCTTAAAACAGTTTTGACTGTAAGGTGACCACATTGCTGGGATTAAGCTGTTCACTTTCTTTCTTTCTTTTTTTTCTCTAAATAGTTAACACAGATTATGCGTACTGGACAGAACACTTGGGAAAGTAAAAATATCCTTGCTGTTTCATTTGCTCCACTTGTGCAACCAAGTAAGAATGATAATGGCAAACCAGATTCTGTGGGACTCCGTAAGTAGCTCTTCATATTTTCTGATTGGATTGTGACTTACGGTGTTTGGCTTTTATGCTTGGGATTTAAAACTATGTAATTATGAAGAATTAAATACTTATACAGTAAGATATTTAGTGGATTTATTCAACCTTTTTTTTTTTGGAGACAGAGTCTCGTTGTGTTGCCCAGGCTCGAGTGCAGTGGTGCCATGTCGGCTCACTACAACATCCGCCTCCTGGGTTCAAGTGATTCTTGTTCCTCAGACACCCAAGTAGCTGGGATTACAGGTGTGCGCCACCACGCCTGGCTGATTTTTGTATTTTTAGAAGAGATGCTGTTTCACCATGTTGGCCAGGCTGGTCTCAAACATCTGACCTCAAGTGGTCTACCTGCCTCAGCCTCCCAAAGTGCTAGAATTATAGGCATGAGCCACTTCGCTGGGCCTCAGTTTTTTTTTTTTTTTTTTTTTTTTGGTAAAGTAAAGCCCTCACCTTATACCAGACACTGTTAGCTACCTTCATGGAAACATAAGAAGAAGGGGCAGGTCAAACCAAAACCAAATTTATTAATTATGGTTTGTGATGTGGCAAGTTACTGGTTGTGGGAAGGGTATCTACTATAGGTATGGTGGTAAGGAAGACCTTTCTGCCAAAGCAACATCTAAATTATGACCAGAATGATATAAAAAAACTTGCCACATCAAGATTTAGTGGCAGCATTTTTTCATACAGAGAGACAATAAATACAAAAGGCTTTATCTAGTCTGAAGAGAACTTGGTCATTCCCAGACCAGGCATAGAGTCCAGAGTGGCAGAAGCTCATTGGCTGGCTGTGGAGGATGGATTATCATAGGAAAAAAAGGCAGGCAGGCCAGTCAGGAGGCTTTTCTTACACCTACGGGAGAGTGGATGTTGGTGTGGATAGTGTTGTCTGAAGGCAGAAGAATAGCTGACTGGGGAGAGTGTGGGTGAAGGGAAAAGAGGAATTTGTTTTCCCTTGAGGCTAGCTGAGTGCTGGTGTTATTTACTATTGCTAGGAAGACTGGAAGTGGCATAATTTGGAAATAGGAATAGAAAGATCTGACATTTTCCTTTAATCGTGTTTGAGTTGTCTGTTACCATACAGACAAATGTCAGGTGGCACAAACCTGCTTCATGAGCAAGGTATAAATGGAGACCCCTCAACATGAACATGGCATTTTAGGCTAGGGATAGATAGAAATGGATGAGATCACTTAGCGGAGAGTAGAAATAAAGAAGAGATATTGGAGTTGGACCTGAGGTTCACCAATTTAGAGATAAAATGGAGGAAAATGGATTAGCGAAGGAAGGGTCAAAGGTGGTGGGGGCAAACTAGGGTCAGGTCCCAGGGTGTTGAAAACCAAGAAAGAAAAGTTTCAAGGAGGGAGTGATCAACGTAATGGAGCAAATGAGAGCTTGAAATGGAGAGGAGAGAGTGGTATTAATTGGTTTGGCTTAGATCATAGTATTTTTAACCATGAGGTAAAATTCTTTACCAAAAAGGAACCTCTTGACTTAGTTTGCCTGTTAAATGAATTTATTTCATAGGAACTTGGGTTTATAGAAAGATACAATTTTATTTTCAGTGTTCATTCTACTCTCTTTTGAGCCGCATGACTTTGGGACATTTGGAGTGTTTTTGAAAATTATATGAAGTAATGTTTGTTTTGTTTTGTTTTTACGATGGAGTCTCACTGTGTCACCCAGGCCGTAATGCAGTGGCACAATCTCAGCTCACTGCAGTCTCTGCCTCCTGGGCTCAAGCAATTCTTCTGCTTTGGCCTCCTGAGTAGCTGGGATTACAGGTTCCCACCACCATGCCTGGCTAGTTTTTGTATATTTAGTAGAGACAGGGTTTCACAACCCTTACATTAGACCCAACCACCCACCCAGTTTCAGGCAGTGGCGCCAGCCTGCCACCATGAGAGTCTACCTGTAAATATATGGTGAACAGAGCCTAGTCAATGTGTGTGAGTCCCAGACGAAAGTAGGCACATCCCAGAGGAAAAGAGAAAGGAATGACAGCCAAACATGGCCAGCTGCTTTTTATATACCTGAAATATACAAGCCTAGCCATTCCTCCACCCTTAGGAAGAATGTGTGCGATGATGCAGAGAGGCTGTCATGGCTCTATGGTGAGTGTTGCTTGCTCAGAGTGTTAGCGGAGTAAATGTTTCTTCAGCTTGAGCTTGGGAGAGTGCTTTGCAAGCATTTTTCTCTAATGGGAGCCACTGTCAAAGGTGATACGTTGACCACTCTTTACAGATTTGTGAGAGTCATAGATTCTGATTCTGTGCTGTTATTGTGATCTCATTTAGAAAGAAGTTAAGCAGTCAGTTCTAAAACAGTTTCAACCTTTCATAATTCAGAAAATGTTAGCAACCAGTTTTTCCAAATATACTTGTTAGTAATCTATACTTTCGCTACTTACAAAAAGGATTTTAATCCATATGTAACAGTCCATATAAAACAAAATTAAAGCTAAAATAAGAATGATAAAAAAACAAAGGATTATCATAAAGGAGACTGGAAACATGAGTTTACTGTGTTGAAATGTTTATTTAAACTTCCCATCTAGTCAAAAACAGGTATCACTGAGACACAGAAAAATATAGGACGTCCATTTCTTTCTAGCACCAGAATCAGTGATTATCACTTGGCTGTGTATGCATTATATGATTGTTTCCATGAAGTCTACTTTTTGGTAGACTACAGATGCTTCTCGACTTATGGTGGGACTATGGCCAGATAAACCCATTGTAAATCATGAACGTTGTTGAGTGGAAAATGGATTTAATGCTGGTAACACAGCACATGGTCCCCAGCTTAGGATGGTTTGACCTTACTTTGGTTGCAAGAGTGATACTCATTTAGTAGAAACCCGAACCCCATCGTGAGACATAAGGAGCTCCTCAGCGTAAGGTGGGGTTACATCCTGATAAACACATTGTAAAGTGGAAAAATCCTACATTGAACCATTAGAAGTCAGGGACTATCTGTATACTCTATATATTTATGCCATATTAGTACTATTTGCAATAGTAGGCTATACTGTAGTTACCAGTCCCTACTTAAAACTCCTTGCAACAATAATAACAAAACTATTTTCTCCTTCCTAGTTTTCAAACACTAGAATTATAGTTTATGATAATTTTGTTTTAATTATCCTAACTGGATGGGAAGTAATAAAAGGAAGTAATGAAAAAATTTTCTGACACAGCTTGGCTTTGACAGTGGCCCAACCATAAGTGTCATACCTAAGAATGCCTATAGAATCCCTTGTTGATTTCTGTGCAGCAGCTATTTAACTATTTTACTTTGACACTGTTAAAATCTCAGAATTCTATCAATAGTCATTCTATTTTTTATCTGATCGTTTTCTTGTTTATTTTAGAAGCATTTTGGTTGTAAATATGTTTTTATAATAACATAATTCATTAATGACATAGATAATATGCTATGAATGCACAATTTCCATTTTCCCTCATTTTAAGAATTTCAACACAAATCTAAGTAGCTGGTAAGACTGCTATTGGTTGGATTGAATGACATTTGTAACAGTGAATGTAAAATAGGAATAAATTCAATAGAATAGAGTAAAATGGAAAGGAGCCTAAATTAAAAAAAAAATCCATTATACCTCTGAAATATTTACAGACTAAATGATATGTCTAAATATTTCATCAAAATAATCTGGGGTGGTGATGGGAAGAGTGATAATTGTTGAAGCTGAGTGCCCAGATATATGGGAGTTATTAAACCATTGACTCTTTTCTGTGTATGCAGTCATCACTCCTTATCCTTGGGGGATATGTTCCATTACCCTCCAGGGGATGCCTGGGCCTGCAAATAGTACAAAATCCTGTATGTATTATGTTTTTTCTATCTGATAACTGAGGCAGCTGCTAAGTTACTAACAGATGGGTGGTATATATGGTGCGGAAATGGTAGACAGAGGGATGATTCACATCCCAGGCAGGACAGCATGAAATTGTACTACACTACTCAGAACAGCTCACAATTTAAAATGTATGAATTACTTCTTTCTCAAATTTTCCATTTAATATTTTCAGACCTTGGTTGACCGTAGAAAGCAGAAACCGTGGAAGGTGAAACTGCATAAAGGGAGACTACTGTACTTGAAATTCTACAATAAAGAGAAAAGTCATCAGTAACCAACAGTAACTTATAAAAAGTCAGGAATTATGTGAATTTCTAAAAAATAAAAGCTTCATATAGTAATAGTCAGAGCATGAAAAAAGTTTTAAAAATTAGTATTTGCCAAAATTTAATAGGATGTATGGAGAATAAGTTTTTGTGGGTGTATAGAAGTAAGTCAAAATAGCTTGCTGTTGAGAGGACATTATTCCTTAATTGTAGGGAATTAAAATATGAAAGAATGCGACTATAAAAAAAACCAAAAATAATATAGAAAATATTTGCCAAATGTATCTTGTAGTAATCAAATTGCTCATATTAAACAACTTACTAAAGTGGAGTCATAATTTTTCATCTTGGTTCGCCACTAATTTTATTAAATTTAAAAATCCTGTTTCTTTCTGTGGTTTTTTTTTATTGGGGTTGGGGAGAAGACATTCTAAAAAGAAAGATGCATTGTTTAAAGTTCAGGGACAGAAGAGACTTCATAAATTGTTATGAAAAATTGTTTCATAATTGGTGTATATATGCCACATTTTCTTTATCAAGTCTATCACAGATGAGTATTTGTGTTGGTTCCAAGTCTTTGCGATTGTGAATAGTGCTGCAATAAACATACGTGTGCATGTATGTTTACATGCACAGTGGAATGATTTATAATCCTTTAAGTATATACCCAGTAATGGGATTCCTAGGTCAAATGATATTTCTGGCTCTAGATCCCTGAGGAATTGCCACACTGTCTTCCACAATGATTGAACTAATTTACACTCCCACCAACAGTGTAAAAGCATTCCTATTTCTCCACATCCTCGCCGGCTTCTGTTGTTCCCTGACTTTTTAATGATCGCCATTCTAACTGGCTGGAGGTGGTATCTTATTGTAGTTTTGATTTGCATTTCTCTAATGACCAGTGATCATGAGCTTTTTTTCATATGTTTGTTGGCCACATAAATGTATTCTTTTGAGAAGTGTCTGTTCATATCCTTTGCTCATTTTTTGATGGGGTTTGTTTGTTTCTTGTAAATTTGTTCAAATTCTTTGTAGATTCTGGATATTAGACCTTTGTCAGATGGATAGATTGCAAAAATTTTCTCCCATTCGATAGGTTGCCTGTTTACTGTAATGATAGTTTCTTTTGCTGTGCAGAAGCTCTTTAGCTTAATTTGTACCCGTTTGTCAGTTTTTTCATTTGTTGCCATTGCTTTTGGTGTTTTAGTCATGAAGTCTTTGTCCATCCTTATGTCCTGAATGGTATTGCCTAGGTTTTCTTCTAGGGTTTTTATGGTTTTAGGTTTTATGTTTAAGTCTTTAATCCATCTTGAGTTGATTTTTGTGTAAAGTGTAAGGAAGGTGTGCAGTTTCAGTTTTCTGTATATGGCTAGCCAGTTTTTCCAACACCATTTATTAAATAGGGAATCTGTTCCCCATTGCTTGTTTTTGTTAGGTTTGTCAAAGATCAGATGGTTGTAGATGTGTAGTGTTATTTCTGAGGCCTCTGTTCTGTTCCATTGGTCTGTATATGTGTTTTGGTACTAGTACTATACAGTTTTGGTTACTGTAGTCTTGTAGTATAGTTTGAAGTCCTGTAGTGTGATGCCTCCAGCTTTGTTCTTTTTGTTTAAGATTGTTTTGGCTATGCAGGCTCTTTTTGGGTTCTATATGAAGTTTAAAGTAGTTTTTTCCAATTCTGTGAAGAAAGTCAATGGTAGCTTGATGGGGATAGCATTGAATCTATAAATTATTTTAGACAGTATGGCCATTTTCATGATATTGATTCTCCTATCCATGAGCATGGAATGTTTTTCCATTTGTTTGTGTCCTCTGTTATTTCCTTGAGCAGTGGTTTGTAGTTCTTCTTGAAGAGGTCCTTCACATCCCTTGTAAGTTGGATTCCTAGATATTTCATTCTCTTAGTAGCTGTTGTGAATGGGAGTTCACTCATGATTTGGCTCTCTGTTTGTCTGTTACTTTAGGAGTTCTTGATGTATAGGAATGCTTGTGATTTTTGCACATTGAATTGTATCCTGGGACTTTGCTAAAGTTGCTTATCAGCTTCAGGAGATTTTGGGCTGAGATGATGGGGTTTTCTAAGTATACAATCATGTCATCTGCAAACAGAGACAATTTGACTTACTTTCTTCCTATTTGAGTACCCTTTATTTCTTTCTCTTATCTGATTGCTCTGGCCAGAACTTCCAATATTATGTTGAATAGGAGTGGTGAGAGAGGACATCGTTGTCTTGTGCTGGTTTTCAAAGAGAATGCTTCCAGTTTTTGCCTATTCAGTATGATATTGGCTGTGGGTTTGTCATAAATATCTCTTATTATTTTGAGATATGTTCCATCAATGTCAAATTTATTGAGTTTTTTTAGCATGAAGGAGTGTGGAATTTTGTCAAAGGCCTTTTCTGCATCTATTGAGATAGTCATACGGTTTTTGTTGTTGGTTCTGTTTATGTGATGGATTACGTTTATTGATTTGCATATGTTAAACCATCTTTGCATCCCAGGGATAAAGCAGACTTGATCATGGTGGATAAGCTTTTTAATGTGCTGCTGGATTCGGTTTGCCAGTATTTTATTGAGGATTTTCCCATCGATGTTCATCAGGGATATTGACCTGAAATTTTCTTTTTTTGTTGTGTCTCTACCAGGTTTTGGTATCAGGATGATGCTGGCCTCGTAAAATGAGTTAGGGAGGATTCCTTCTTTTTCTATTTAAATTTAAAATAAGTTTTCCTAGCAGTCAGGATTAGTATTGTCTCATCTGTTAAATCCTAATCTCATAACTGGAGGCATTGGAAACAAGGTACTCTTAAGGAATAGACAATATGGAGGATGTTTGAATAATTAGGACTGAGACTTATCTAAAAGGTTTTGTGTCAGTCAAAAGAACTTTTTTATTTTATTTCTTAAATTTTTTGAGACAGGGTCTCACTCTGTTACCCAGGCTGTAGTGCAGTGGCATGACCATGGCTCACTGCAGCCTTGACCTACCCAGGCTCAGATGATCCTCCCATCTCAACCTACTGAGTAGCTGGGACTACAGGCATGTACCACCATGCCCGGCTAATTTTTCTTTTTTTTTGTAGAGACAGGATTTCACCATGTTGTCCAGACTGGTCTCAAGATGATGGGCTCGAGTGATCCGTCTGCCTCAGCCTCTCAAAGTGCTGGGATTACAGGCTTGAGCCATTGTGCCTGGCCCAAAAGAACTTTTAAATGAAGCACACATGACTGCTACTTTAGGAGTTCTGAGTGTTAGCAGCTACTAAAGTCAAGTCTGAATCTTTTTCCATGCTGGGTCCAGTTGGTCTTGATAAATTTCAGGTATTCCTCTGATGATTTAGGATTGAAAGATACATCGCTGGAATAGCATGCAGTATTGGCAAAGGAAGAACATAATTACAGTGTTGACAGAGAATACCAGTAACAGAAAAATTCGAGAGCCAAGATCAGCTGAAAAGACTGATACAGTTTCTATTTCCTAGCTCCTTTATAATTTCTAAAACTTTAGGGTAGATTTATTCTTCACTCTGTTCCTTCACAGAGCTCTCTCAGGCTTAGTTCTGGGTGCTTTCCTCTACTCTTGGTCTTTGCATGTCACGATGGGCTGCTGACATGGGATTAGCATCTCCAGCCCCGACCTTGCCCCTGAGCTCCAGAGTCGTGATCTTATGGTGGCTTATGGTGGGAAAGGCAGCATACCCTCTGCAGTCAAAACCTGCATTCAGTACGTAATCTCCTAACATTGAGTTATTACTTGTAAAACATTGAAAATGGTGACGAGTATGACATTGTAGTTGTTAATTATCTCTGAAATCTCCACTTTTGATAAATGATAGACAATTCACATCTAACACAAACTAAGTACATTTTAAAATTTTCTTCTCAACCTGTTCTCTCCTCTGTCTTTGTCATGTCAGTAACTGATACCAGCATCTGCCCAGTTGCTCAGGCCAAAACCTTAGATGTTTTCCTTGATTATTTTTTTCCCTCCCTCATCCCCTACAGCCAATCCGTTTCCATCCTATGTTCAGAATGTATTATACCTGGAATTTGTCCATCTCTCCCATCTATACTGCCACTCTCCATTAGAGTGTGTTCATATTTCAAGTGGATTACCAAAGTATTCCGGCTATTCTCATGCTCCGAACTTCATCTGCACTAGCCTTCCTTCAGCTCCTTTAACATGCTAAGCTCGTTTACCTTTTAGGGCTCTGCTGTTCCCTCTGCCTCCAAGATGTTTACATGGCTGTTACATCATCTAGATCTTAGCTAGGACATGATCTTCTCAGGGAGACCTTTATGACCACCCAATAGAAAGCAACCAGGGCTAGGTGTGGTGGCTCGTGCCTGTAATCCCGGCACTTTGGGAGGCCAAGGCGGGTGGATCACAAGGTCAGGAGATTGAGACCATCCTGACTAACACAGTGAAACCCCATCGCTACTAAAAATACAAAAAATTAGCCAGACGTGGTAGCACACGCCTGTAGGCCCAGCTACTCAGGAGGCTGAGGCAGGAGAATCACTTGGACCCGGGAGGCGGAGATTACAGTAGCTGAGATCACGCCACTGCACTACAGCCTGGTGACAGAGCAAAGCTCTTGTCTCAAAACAAAAAAGAAAGAAACCAGAACCCCACTTTTTCTGTCATATCATTGATGTTTTGTTTTTTTTCTAGTATTCCTTATTTTTCTTCTTTATAATTGATTTTTGTTTACCAACTCCTCCCTGATTATGTAAGTTGCATAAGTGCAGGGAGTGCAGACTTGGTGATCTAAATCATCCAGTGTGTCTACGTGGGTTCTTTAACAGTGCCTGGCAGATATAGGTTAATACTTACTTATTGATGAATGTTAAACAACTTAGTGAACAATTTTGGAAAATGGGCAGAGCAGATGGTTTTTGTTCATGTTTACATATAGAGGGCCGGGCATGATGGCTTACACCTGTAACCTCAATATTTGGGGAGGCTGAGATGAGAGGCTCACATGAGCTCAGGAGTTAAAGAGACCTGCCTAGGCAACATAGTAAGATTCCCTCTCTACAAATAATTAAAAAATTATCCAGGTGTGCTGGCGTGCACTTCTGTCCCAGCTACTTGGGAGGCTGAGGCAGGAGGATCACCTGAGCCTGGGTGGTTGAGGCTCCAGTAAGCCATGATTGTGCCACTACACAATCAGCCTGGGCTACAGTGAGACCTTGTTTCAAAACAAAGAAACAAAAACTATATAGGGGATGGGATCTCACTTCTGTTGTTATGAATAGGTAGTACTTTTCGTATGATTTATACATCAAAAAGTATAAAAGATATGCAGGATAGTCTCTCTCCTGCTCTTGTCTCCTAATTATTCCATGGTCATGTACCCTGTTTCTAAATTCTTACGCTTCCAGAGAACTTTTATGCATATAAATGCCAACACACAAACACACACACGCCCCTGTACATTTTAACTTCTGTGCTATCCATTGGTCCTTGGCATATGATGACTACTCCGAAACCTTTGTTAGATGAAAGGTAGAGTTTTTATATTTTGTGTATTTTCTAAAATGTGCTAAGAAACACATTTTGTTTTATGAAAAAAAGTGAACAATAGATTAATGTTTTCTTTCTTGTGTTTTGGGTTTGTTTTTAGCTCCCTGTGCTGTCAGGAATCTACAGGACTTGGCTCGTATTTACATTCGACGCACACTTAGAAATTTCATAAATGATGAGATGCAGGCCAAGGGGATTCCTCAAAGGGCTCCACCCAAAAGGAAAAGAAAGAGAGTTAAACAGAGAATTAACACTTATGTATTTGTGGGTAATCAGCTTATTCCTCAGCCTCTAGACAGTGAGGAGGATGAAAAAATGGAAGAAGATAACAAAGAAGAGGAAGAAAAAGATCACAGTGAAGCGATGAAGCCAGAGGAGCCACCTCAAAATTTACTGAGAGAAAAAATCATGAAGCTGCCCCTCCCTGAATCTTTAAAAGCTTACTTGACATATTTTAGAGACAAATAACTTAGATCAAGAAGAAAGAATGCCTACTGATAATTCCTTTAGTCTTGAAAATGTAGCATTTGTTAGGAGTTAAAAGAATTACTTCTTTCATCAGAGCAAATTATAGTGGAAAAAAATTATCACTTGTTTCTGTCAGTAACACAAATGATGTATTCAGTGAATAAAAGAATCCCTTTTATAAAATCTATTTTTCTTTAAATCTTGGTAAAATATTGTTTTAGCTTAGAGTGGTTTCAAAGTGGAATGCAACAGTAGTCAAGACTTGTGTACTATAAATCCTTTTCTGATTCCTTACAGATTTGTAGTGGTGAGGGTTAGATTTAATTTTATATAAGGTTTAAATAATTGTTAAGCTTATATAACCTGATCTGAATTGCAGTTGTTTGCATTTCCTCTATGAAAACTTCATTTATCTAATAAGGAAATCAAATGCTTTGTAGACCTATTTACCTTATTTGTGTTGCAATCACTGTTGCTGGGTTGCTGTATATATATTCCGGGCAATACATGAGTGCAATAACAATACAAGATATTGAATAATTTAGCTTTAAAAAAAATCCCACAAATTTTATGAAATATTACAGCCCTGCTACTTCTGCTTTTGAATCTCTTACCAAAAGACATGGGTAAAATATCTGCTTCTCTCATAGAGATTTTAAGAGCACAGCAAGTGAATTATTAAAATAGAAAGTATATACTTAATACAACTCTTTATATGGACCCTTTACACTTTCAGTATTTAAAGAAATGAGGTTATCTCAACTCTCTAGAATTTTAAAAGTATATTTAGAATTGTTTTTTCTGTAGTTCACCATATAAAGTATTTGGTTTTTTAAAAAAAGCAAAACCATTGTTTTGTGTGACTCTTGATAGGACACAGAATGAGTGAATGAGCATGAGTGAGGCCACTTTCTTGGATGGCTGTAAGTAGCAGGGCCAGGGTGGACCTGGTCAGCGGATGCACTTTAGCAGATGGAACTTATAGTTTATCTGAATATTTATCTTTGACAAGGTAGGGCTGAGCCTACATTTGCTTTGGATCTTTCTAGTATAAGAAATATTCACAGAAATTGTATGTAGATACCCTTTGTTTTGAAAATCCTGTTGAGAATCATAATGTAATCTTTGGGACCTATGCCCTGTTCATTTCACTTCTTCCCATATTTTTTGTGTTTCTTTTGGTAAAACTATAATGGTTTTCATTTTTTACTTAATGTCACACAATTAAACTGTCCATATTTGAACTTTATTGTAGCTTATGAATGATAAAAAACAGGTAGTAACTACCATTGTTTGTTTGTTTTCCTAATAAGGCCTGAAAACAGCCATTCCGGGTTAAGAAAGTGTACAATGTAACATATTTGCTAGAGTTACATGGCTTATATATTTCTTAAAGGGAAAAATTTGAGAGTATCATGGACTACCACCAGCATTATTATTATAGTAGTTGCTCAGATTTGGTTAAGGAAGCCCAATCAATGTATAGTGAAAGGATTATTACCTTTCTGCTAAGATTCAGATATTGTTTCAAAAATCTCAGCTCCAGTAATCCCACAGCATCTAAAAACAAGTGTTTGTGATCATGTAAGCACGAAATTGTTCCAAGTAAGTGAGGATATTTTAGTTACGTGAAAGACAGTTTCATGGAAGGTGTTTGTTTTATACCAGTGGCTGGGATGGTAGAATTGGGGTTATTTCTACAGTTATTCTTAGATGATTACTAAACTGTTAAGAAATGCCCCATATCATTTGTATCTAGGAAAGAAAAAAAATCAGTTTCATACTGTTTTCATCTGTCAGAAATGTTCATTTTATTTTGAATTAAATGCGGCTTTTGAAGTTACCTTGAATTCCTGGTGACCACATGTTTTTATCTGGAAAACCTGGAGAAAGTTATCTGTCCCATCTCCCCTGCTTTTTTTAAAAAATTTTTTTGGTTGGAGCTGCTGTTTAGATGATGCTTTTACTATGTAGGAGAGAGTTTTTGTTAAGGATATATTTGAAGATTGACTTTTCCATATTGTCTTTCATTCTTTGACCTTGGCAAAGTGTACAGTAGATTTTCATGATCGTTGCATATTTCTTGTCATTGAAGTGTATCTTTTATGTTTTTAAATGCATTCATTTTACACTTGTGACTTTATCATTGACTTTAAGAGGTAGAAATAAAAAATGAAAATTAGAGCTAAAGCCTTTTTATCTATTAATGCAGATAGAATAAGAATATTTTGGGTTTGTGTTTTTTTTAAATGAATTTATGTTTACTTGAGTATGGAAAATTATGCTTTATAGGTGGAAAATTAGTAAATAAAGATTAAGTAAAAGTAAGTGAAAATGATGGGGAATACAGTGATGGAATTTTATAGCCAGATAAAACAACAAGTATCATCTAATTTGGGTGTTTATTTTGCAGATGAGAAAACAGACCTAGAACTGTGGCATGTTTTGCCTGAAACATAGTGAGTTAGAGACAGGGCCTAAGATAGCTTCCAGCATCAGATTAATCCCAAGAAGCCATCAGCAACCTCAGAGCTACCCAAGAAGATAATTTAAATATATACTGCTTATTGGTCAATATATTTGGTTCTTAATAAAGAAAAATGTTAAAATAGCATACATAGTGGTAAAATACAATACAAAAAGTGTGTGTTGATTTCTAGCTGTTTGAGATGATAAAAGTGAAGCAAAGCCTGTTAAATCATTGGAAGACTTGGAAAATTATTTTAAATAAACAATTACGTATAATTAAGCATTGTTCTCCCATGGCCTGACTTTTATGTTTGTCTTCTTCTTTTTAAATATAGGCAATCTTAGTATACCTATGGATATGCTCAATTATGGCATACAGTTGTCTTTATTTGGACATCTCACTGTCTTTTGACTATTGCCATCTCTGAAGAGTATGGAAGTTTTTTAAAATTTATTTTTATGAAATATTCAGTAGATAGGGAAATTTATAAAATATGAAGTATAAGAAATAATTTAGTGTACATGTAGGTACATATGTGTGTACCCATTAGGTTCAACTGATAGCTTTACAGTCTCTTGTGTGCCCCTTCCCAACCACATCTTAATCCCTCCCCGCTCAGGAGGCGGGATTTTGTGTTTATCATAATCTGCCTTTTGTTCTCAATTTATCACATGCCTGCATCTCTAAACAATGTATTTGGCTTCATACATGCTAGGATCCTACTGTATGCATTCGGCAGCTCTCTTTTTCACATTACCTTTCTGCGATTGCCCCATGTCGTATGTTGTTCTGTTACATTCACACTTCACAGTTTATTCTACTGTTGGACATTTTTTGTCCCCTCATATAGTTCAGTTGTGAACATTCTTTTATGTCTTGTGCCTGTACATGTGTGAGTCTGCTTAGAGTGCACATCTAGGAGTAGAATTACTGGGTCGTAGGAAATCATTTCCATTCACTTTTACCTAGGTGGTGCAAATTTGTTTCCCAAAATAGTTTAACAGTATGTTTCTTCTAGCAATGTTTAAATATCCCAGTTATTCCACATCTTCACCTACACATGACAGACTTTTGCCTGTTTGGCAGTGTGAAATATCTTCTTAGGGAACTTTGTAACTCATGAAGGTTATTTATTAAGGGGGTTTTATCTTCAAGTGTTTGTTGGTTTTCTGCAAAGTGCTGTTCAAGTCTTTTGTAAAATTTTTTATTGAGTAATTTCTTTTAAAAAATTGTTTTGTGGGATTTCCTTTTGCAGTCTAGATATTATTCCACTGTCAGTTATATGTGTTGCAAGTATCTTTTCTCAGTTTATGGTTTCTTACTCTGTTTATGATGTTTTTTGATGAATTGACATTTTCAATTTTAATTGCCAGATTCATCTTCCTTCACCCTCAGTCTCAAGGTCATGGAAATATTAACCTATATTTTCTTACAGAAGGTCTGTGATTTTGCATTTCACATTTAAATCTGCACAATAGCTGGAATTGATCTTTGTGTATGGTGAGAAATAATAGTCTGGTTTCTTTTTTTACTTTATTGATCAACTGTTTGAGAACCATCTTTTGAAAAATTTTTTTTTTTCTTCTCTGATGTGCAGTGTTAACTTTGTTGTAAGTTTTCATGTATTTTTGATGTGTGTCTAGGCTTTCTTTTCTGTTTTATTAGTCAGATCATATAACCCAGTGCCAACACTACACAATTTTATTTACTGGAGGTTTACAATAATTCTTGATCTAGTACGATAAATCCCTTCACTTTATATGCTAGGAGTTTCTTGAACTTGTAGACTGTAGACTTTAAATTTCACAATTGGCTTCTCAGATTACATACACGCACACACACTCCTCTTTGGGAGTTCCTTGGGAATCACTTTGAATTTATAGATCAGTTTATGCAAGAATCAACATGTTTATGATATGGAGTCCCCCAGTCCATGAATATGGGACTTCTTTTTTCTTAGACCTTATTAAGTATGGTTTGGCTCTAAGGTCTAATATCTTTTGTCACATTTGGTTGCAGATATTTTATATTTTTCAGTGATGTAGTTTATTAAAATTGTATGTTATTCCTTTAATTGTTTTTTATACATTAATTAAATCCAATACTATCTCTTTTGATTATTTTAGTTTTCTTATAGGAAATCATATATTTGAATAAATTTTATACAGTTTTATTTTTTTCCCTCCTGGTTTTTTTATTTTGCCAGATTTGCCAGTTGTGGCCTCCAGTATAACTAAATAGTGATGAGCAAGAGCAGCCTTATTTGTTTGTTTAATTTTAATTTTTTTATTTTTCCATAGGTTATTGGGGTAAAGGTGGTATTTGGTTACATGAGTGAGTTCTTTAGTGGTGCTTTGTGAGATTTTGGTGCACCCATCACCAGAGCAGTATACACTGCACCCTATTTGTAGTCTTTTATTCCTCACCCTCCTGTCCTGACCTCCATGTCCCCAAAGTCCATTTTATCATTCTTATGCCTTTGCATCCTCATAGCTTAGTTCCCACATATCAGTGAGAACATAGATGTTCTCGTGGTATTTGATTTTCCATTTCTGAGTTCCCTTAGAATAATAATCTCCAGTCTCATCCAGGTTGCTGCAAATGCCATTAAAATTCCTTTTTATAGCTCAGTAGTATTCCATCATATATATATACACCACAGTTTATCCACCCATTGATTGATGGGCATTTAGATTGGTCCATGATTTTGCAATTGTGAATTGTGCTGCTATAAACATGCGTGTGCAAGTATCTTTTTTGTATAACGACTTCTTTTCCTCTGGTAATACCCAGTAGTGGGATTGCTGGATCAAATGGTAGTTCTACTTTTAGTTCTTTAAGGAATCTCCACACTCTTTTCCATAGTGGCTGTACTAGTTTACATTCCCACCAGCAGTGTAGAAGTGTTCCCTGATAACCGCATCCACAGCAGTATCTACTGTTTCTTTATTATGGCCATTCTTGCAGGAGTAAGGTGGTATCGCATTGTGGTTATGATTTGCATTTCCCTAATCATTAGTGATGTTGAGCTTTTTTTTTTCACGTTTTCATGTTTGTTGGCCATTTGTGCATCTTCTTTTGAGAATTATCTATTCATGTCCTTAGCCTACTTTTTGATGGGATTTTTTTTTCCTTACTGATTTGTTTGAGTTCGTTGGAGATTCTGGATATTAGTCATTTGTTAGACACACAGATTGTGAAGATTTTCTCCCACTCTGTGGGTTGTCTATTTACTCTGCTGACTGTTCCTTTTGCCGTGCAAAAGCTCTTTAAGTCCCAGCTATTTATCTTTGTTTTTATTGCATTTGCTTTGGGTACTTAGTCATGAAATCCTTGCCTATGCCAATGTCTAGAAGGGTTTTTTCAGTGTTAGTTTCAGGTCTTAGATTTAAGTCCTTAATCCATCTTGAGTTGATTTTTGTATAAGATGAGAAAAGAGGACCCAGTTTCATTCTCCTACGTGTGGCTAGCTGATTATCCCAGCACTATTTGCTGAAAAGGGTGTCCTTTCCCCACTTTGTTTTTGTTTGCTTTGTCAAAGATCAGTTGTCTGTAAGTATTTTGGTTTATTTTTCTGGGTTCTCTATTCCATTCCATTGGTTTATGTGCCTGTTTTTATGCCAGTACCATGCTGTTTTGGTGACTGCAGCCTTACAGTATAGTTTGAAATCAAGTAGTGTGACGCCTCCAGATTTGTTCTTTTTGCTTAGTCTTGCTTTGGCTATGTGGACTCTTTTTTGGTTCCATATGGATTTTAGAATTGTTTTTTCTAATACTGTGAAGAATGATGGTGGAGCCTTATTTCTTATTTTACTGCCTTTGTATCTTTATTTTTAAGTAAATAGCTTGGTGTGTTTATTTCTGTCTGCTTTAAAAATTTTACTTGACATTGTTAATATTCTTGTCTTGGCACAGTTAATTTTCTGTAGTTTGATATAATGTGCCTGGGTATGAATATCTTTTCATTTATTCTGCCTATTCTTGTAGCTGTGTGGGTTCGTCTCTTTCATCAGTTCTAGAAATTCTTGGCCATGTTTTTTCTTACAAATATCATCTCAACTTTATATTTCTCAGCATTGATTTCCTTAGATAGTATCTTCCTATCACGAATCTTCTCTTTAAGTGCTTTAAATCTGCTGTTAAACCCTTACATTGAGTTCTAATATTTGTTATATTTAAATTTGTAGTTCTATATTTTCAAGTCTGCCTAGTTGTTTTATAGTCTTCTACTCTTTATTATGTTCAATTCTGTAAACATACTGCCTAATTCTATTCTATGTTGGATTCCAGTATCTGAACGCTTAAAGTGGGCTCATGCTCATAAGGTTTGATGGCTAGCTTTCATAACACTGTTTGTTTCTTTTGTATTTTGTGGGTTTTGACTGAGCTTGTATTGTAAACTGTGGGAATTATTATAGGCCCCAGGTTGTTTTTGCCAGGAGCACTGCCAACTTATGACCTTTATAAATGCTCCACTTAAAGTTTTTTGTACCATTCAAGTAGAGTTGCCTGAAAATCCATGTAAAGGCTACCTTGGAGGTACCACGCCTCCAGGAAGATTTGTTTGCTGCCTCCCCATAGTAAGCTTTGAAATAGGTCATTTTCCTTGTGTCTTCTGGTTTGTGTAGTGAGTGGGTGGAAGTGGAGGCAGGGGGCAGAATTATTTCTAGTTCATCCTTAAGATGTGGCTGTGGCTTTATGCAGGAGATTTTTGAAATAAGACTCTCTCCTAAGAAAGGACTTTTCTTTTTCCTGTATCCCTGCTACTCCAGTTCCTGCAGTTCCTTTTCACATGGTTGGGCAGACAGTCTCAAGCTGCACCGACCTTCATTGTTTACCCACTTTACTGGCTACTCATGTCCACTTCATTTTTTGGATTCTTGTATACATCTTACTGATTTCCTCAGTAATAGCACATTGATGCATTTATACAATTTTAAAAGTATTTTAATAAATCTAGCACATTCAGTCGTTTTCAGCTGAAAAGTTGTCCTAAGTCACTGTCCAGAAGGACTTGCGATCATGAGCAGGGTCATGCCTTGCAGTTCTTAGTCCTGTACTGACAGTTGGTAATCAGTAGATTTTTTTTTTTTTTTCATTCAACATAAGTTTAGATTTCTAAAGTGGAAAGTTTTTTGTATTTTTTTTTTCCAGTAAAAAAGAAATGCATTATGGGCTGGGTTCGGTGGCTCACGCTTGTAATCTCAGCACTTTGGGAGGCCAAGGCGGGCAGATCACAAGGTCAGGAGATTGAGACCATCCTGGTCAACATGGTGAAACCCCGTCTCTACTAAAATACAAAAAATTAACCAGGTGTGGTGGCGGGCGCCTGTAATCCCAGCTACTCAGGAGACTGAGGCAGGAGAATCACTTGAACCTGGGAGGCAGAGGTTGCGGTGAGCTGAGATCGTGCCATTGCACTCTAGCCTGGCAACAGAGTGAGACTCCATCTCAAAAATCAAGAAAACTTTATGAATGCAAGATTTTTTTAAAATAATTTGAACTGACAACAAAGCACAAAAACTTGCAGGATTTCTTTCCTTCGACCTAATTCGTATACACCCTTAGCTCAATGACTTTTAGAACTGCATGTCTTGCCTTTATTTCCCTCCCGAACTTACATATTTCTGAGCCCCTACCCTTTGTAAGTCTGCTTTATGAATGCAAGGTATTTTTATGTTTTATATTGTTTATTTTTTTGTTTGTTTTTTATATTTTGAATTGCAAACAAGGGACAAACCTGCAGGTTTTGTCTATGTCCTCCAAATCACAGGCACTGCCAAGAACATAGTGATTGTTGGGGGGGATTTAAAGGAATAAATTTCCTTTATTGGCTTTATTGGTATACTTGGACAATAAAAGTCACGTGAACAATGTCAAACGTAAAGTTTAAATCATTTTTGTTCATGGAGATTAGTTTTTTTAGCTCTTTCTACATCTTAATCTCCCCAGAATCACATATTTAGATGTGAACATTTTGCCAAAAGAGGGCAGTATTCGCCTACAGTAGAATGTAAAGGGACTGAAAAATTTCTGCAGAGAGAAGGATGAACTTATTTTCCTCCTGACATTGGTCTACTAGTCTGATCATCTGGGATTGACCATGCAAGTTTTAATTTGTTTTCTATTACTTTTATGTATTTAAAACATTTTTGTTTGAAAATGTTAGTCTTTAAAGATAAAGCCAAAAATCTGTTTTGAAATACCTTCTTACAGAATGACCAAAAAGTAGATGTTTCCATATTTATTAAGTTTTCACACACATCCGCAACGAGGGGCTGCTCACTTCAGGGAAACATGACCAGTTCAAACTGCTGATGAAAAGTCTGCAGCCAGCAGGGCCACTGCTGCCAGCGTGTCCTGAGGGAGCTCACACCTGTTTGACTTTACATATACATACTTAGGTTTGTCCATCAGTTGTCTCCTCTTCAAGGAGGTATGTGAGTTCGTGGTTTTAAGCATATAAATTTAAATGTTAAATATTAAAAGAAGAAATCAGAAGTAGCCCGTTTGAGTCTTACATGAGTGAAATGTGTTGAGTTTCAGAAGCAGAATATATTGAAGGAAATGAAACCTTTTTTTTTTTTTAAAGAGCATAGTTTGGAATAAGGAAAGAATATGTGCACTTAGATGAACGGATTAGAACTCTGCCTGCCCTTTAGGGTTTGGTAATGTTACCAGATAAAAAAGAAGAAAAGCTGTTCTGCATTGTTTGAATACATTATTAATCAACTTGGGGCTTCAAAAGGACAGCTAGGGGCCAAGAGACTGGGGTTTTCATCAAATGTGCAGTGGAAGCAACTTTGGGAAAGTTTGTTTTCATTATGCTGCCTAAAACACATGGTGTTTTAGAAAGAGGCTTTTGCATTGACAAGCTTCTCAGTCCTCGCCTCTGGGAGTCTAGTGCCTCCTAGAGCCCCTTGTGCCCTCAGCCCTGTAATGTGATATCCCTCCTCCTGGATTGGTCAGAGGGGTGTCCTTTCCCTGGCCGCTTTCCACCACTGCTCCCAAACTTGGCTCAGCCCAACAGCCACCATCACCACCACAGCGGTTGCTGCTGCAGCTGCAGCTGCTGCTGTCCCTCCGGCTGCTGCTTCGCGTGGCCAGCAGTGAATGGAGCGATGGAGCCCAGACTGTTGTGCTGGACCGCTCTCTTTCTCCTGGCCGGATGGTGCCTGCCAGGGTTGCCTTGCCCCAGCCGGTGCCTTTGCTTTAAGAGCACCGTCCGCTGCATGCACTTGATGCTGGACCACATTCCTCAGATACCACAGCAGACCACAGTTCTGTAAGTTCACACAAATTCCCCGGAAACCCTCCGCAATGCTTCATTACTTCTCTGCTAGGACCTGTGTCCTTTTAATTTACGATTCCTAATGCTCTCCCTGCTTGTATACTTAGAAGAGGCTTCTCACTTTTCAAACAGTTTCATGGTTCTGCTCTGTTAGACTAGAAAAATGTGAGCAATGCTGAGTTGACATAAATATATTTGTTTTGGATTCAGTTCTCTTCCAGCATCTTCCAGAACTTACCATTGAGAATTTTCATCTTCAATCTTCCTTCAGTAATTTTCCTGCATACGTTCTCAATTTGTTTCTTTTCATCCTCTGCTCCCAAATCTTTGGGCCTCTTAATTGGTCAGTACATGTCAGCCCCATTTGGAAGGAACTAATTTAACTTTAGAGTGTGGTTTCAATTGATTATATGCTGACAAATTGTTAGGCTTTGTACTGTGTGTACCTCCTGGGAGGGTGAAGTCCTGAGCCCTCAGCACTTGAAGCACTGTCTGTCCCCAGAACAGACCCTCAAATAGTCCAGTTGAGTTCTTGAATGCTTAAAAGCCTTGTGGAGCAACCGCTTAGACTAATCGGCATCTAGGAGGCATTACAGGATAGCAGGGCAAACCAGAATTTGGGAGTCAAACAGGTCTGAGTTCAAATCCTGTCTTCTCATCTTTAATATTAAGGTAATAAACTCAAACATTTTAATTTATTTAGATTAAATTAAGTCATAATTAGATAATTAGAAGGGTAAATCACCACAAAAGAAGAAAAGGATCTGTTTCTAGGGTTTATTTAAAAAAAAAAAAAAAGACAACAAATTCAAAAATTTAAGGAAAAAAAAAACAGAAGAAAAGGAAAAATGCTGAAAGATGCAGCCTAAAGAGGTTTCCTGCTTATAATAAATGTTTTGTGGGTCGTCTCATGTTCATGGAAGACAAAACTGCTTGTGGTATTTCAAATCCATTCTTGGGCAGAGGGAAATAGCTTAAAATTTCTGGAATTCTGAGATATAAATGTTTAAGAGGATCATTGCCACACATTTGTCAGTCATAATCACAAAATGAGGACTTGGTAATAAAAAGTCCAATTTGATGGTATTTACATAGAAAATGACATTATCCATAGATTTTCATTTCTGTAAAGCATTTCATTAATTTTATATGCATGCACATATCAAAATAAGTCTTACTGTAATAACTAAAAAGATTCTTGAACTTGGGAGCACTGCTTATTGCTATGTGGACAACACAGTTCTGCAGGTGCCTTCAGACTGAGAACCAGCCATTTGTCCTTTTGTAATGACAGTTTTTTGGTAGATAGCAGCAAAGGCTTAGAGAAGGGGCTGCTTGTCTAATCAAGTGTCTTGGAGCTACCTGAGGTACAACTCGACCTAAATTTTGTTTCCTAAGTGTTTCAAAGAAGAGATTAGCACCCATTAGACACACACTTCTAAATGTAATGAGCAGAATTGAAATGATGTTGTCAGTATTGTCATGCAGAGTCTTCCACTGTGTTTATAAATAAAGCTTAATGGTGGATTCTCAGGCCCTTGGCCAGATCCCTGTCTGGGAGTCTTGTGCCACCACTTACAAAATGTGTTGCCTTGGACAAATTCTCAACTTCTTGGTGTCTCAGTTTCCTAATCTTAAATGGAGATGCTAATAGTGTTTGATATGGTTTGGATCTGTGTCCCCACCCAAATCTCATGTTGAATTGTAACTCCCAATGTTGGAGGTGGGGCCTGGTGGGAGGCGATTGGGTCGTGGGGGCGGATTCTCATGGTTTAACACCACCTCCCTTGGTGTTGTCGTGGTGAGAGTGAAGTAATCACAAGATCTGGTTGCTTAAAAGTATGTAACTCTTCTTGCCTCTGTCTTCCTCTTACTCCGGCCATGTGAAGTTCTTGCTCCCCCTTTGCCGTCTGCCATGATTGTAAGTTTCCTGAGGCCTCCCCAGAAGCCCAGCAAAAGTTGCTATACTTCCTGTACAGGTTTTTGAACCATGAGCCAATTAAACCTCTTTTCTTCATAAATTACCCAGTTTCAGGTATTTCTTTATCACAGGGTGTGAGAACAGACTAATGCAGTGTTCACCCTGTTGGTTATTTTGAAGATTTAATGAATTGATGGATTTTAAGTACCTAGGAAATTGTCTAGCTCTAGTAAACACTATGGAAGTTTTCGCTATTAGTATCATGTTTGCAATTCAGGACAGGAATTACTAACTTAAATATCTCTGGGAACCTGCCAGTAAATAATTTGAGGGAAGTGGGGTAGATGAAAGACAGACTACTGTGTGATGAATAGCAACTAGCCTGAAGCTTGGAGTATCTGGGGATGGTAATGAAGGCAGAGGCAGCTCTTGCTAATGGGGCAACCAGTTACTTAGCTAATTGATGGCCTTTGGGGATTTGGGCCATAGTTTCAAGAAAATATAGAAGCCAAAAGTGACATTCCCCAGCTTTTCAATATTAGCAGCTAATTACATTTTTAGAAATGGAAAGGCAAAAATACACAAGCCCAACCATGCGTATTTGTAGGTTGCTTTTTGCCCAGGACCTTCAGTGTGTGACTTCTACTAGAGAAATGATATAAAAGCTGAGAAGTATATGTAAAACCTGTAAAAATTGGTCCTCTACTCCTCTGGGGCTAAAAATCCTTGATGTAGGGTTGCATTTTATGTCAGCAATATCATGAAAGGTGACAATAACAATTATGAAAAAGAAAAAACCAATTAAGTTTTGAAAACTAAGGCAAATGTAAGCTGGGTGAATTTCTTACCAGCAGTAGAACCAGTAGTTTTTGTTAAACCACCCTTATGTATGTTTATTGTCACTGTAACATGGAAATGATGTAAATAATATATTTAGCTCTGCAAATGACCAACATGCTTAGTAAATGCTAATTAGTAGTATTGTTAAAATTAGTAGTATTGTTAAAATGGATTTTTTCCATTTTTACATGTTTCAAAATTTTAACCTGAATGCAGAAAATATTTTCCTAAATCATAGATAAGAAAACTGTATTATTTTAAAGACTGGTTACAGTTGATCAGGGTTTTAAGTTTAGAAAAATGCAAAACTGTCCCTCCAAATTTTAATTTCATTCCTACTATAAAGATATCATTGTGTTTCTAAACTAATAGCATTTACCAAAAACCCTGTTGCCATTGAGAAAATTTCACTCTTCATGCTGTGGATTTTAGTAAAACAAATCTTTCAGAATTAGAATTTGCAAACAAAAAAATATCCAGTAACGAACACAGCATCTTTAGGGAGCCTGTTCAGTAATCAGAAGCAGTGTATGGTGAGTGTGATTTGACTCTATCCTATGCCAGGATCATTAGGTTGCACTTTCCTAATTTGCTTAGTTACTGGTTAAGAAATGGACTCAGTAACTGCAAATTGAACATGCTCTAAAAACCACCTTGATTATATTAGAATACGTTTTAAGCTTAGGGCTGTTTTAATGATTGAGGATTTTCCTGAAAGTCATAAATACAAAAGTATTTACAATGTGAAATTCTAAGCATTTAATTTAAAGGCATTTTATTTATGTGGAAAGCTTTCTTTGCTGTCCAAATAATACAAAACTCGAGGAATAAGATGGCGGTGGGGAATTGGAAAATGTCTTAAGCTCAGTCATGAAAAAGTGTGTCCAGCTGATAAAAATTTCACCTTGTTCAAGAAGAAAATAGAATTCCTTCAGCTCTTTCCAATTTCCATTCATTATATATATATATATACTTTAATATATATAAATGAAAAATGATGTGTTATGGAATAATAGGGAGCAGCCGCAATCTGAGGCAGCAAACACATATATATATAATTTTATAATTTAAATTATATATAAAGTTTTATAAGTTATATATAAAATTTTATAATTTAAATTATATATATATAAAATACAACTTAATAGGAGTTACTTTTACCTTTGTTACAAAATTTTTTGTAGCTCGTTTGTAACTGACATAACTTGCTGGCTTTGAATGATCACTTGGCAGTAATGAACAGGCCTGAACTCCTTGGACCTTCACCCACCTGGCATTGTTGAGGGGAAGCACAATGGGACCCAGATGAACTGTGTCAACATTCAAACTTCCCCCAGTGGTTGACTTGTTGGGGAGAGAAATGAAACTGAAAGTGGCTGTCACTGACCTCCTGACTCAGGCCAGTGTGATCCTGTGGAGAGGGGCTGGAAGAGGCTGTTCTGGAAGGAAGGGCAGGTGAGTGTGGATGGGGCCCAAGCAGGAGAATGGACGCAGGGACAATGTGGAGGGGACAGCTTGAGGAGGTAGAGGAGTAAAGGCCAGCACCACTGGCTGAGGTGTAATGTACCCTAGAGACTTGGGAGTCATCCTTCAAGAAATCTGCATGTTGTGCATAGGTACCCTAGAACTTGAAGTATTAAAAAAAAAAAAAAGAAAAGAAAAGAAAAGAAAAACAAATGGACAGACAAATTGCTTTAGAAGGTCAATGGAGCCAGGATATCCTACAATCCTGTACTTAGATGGCATATGCTGATTAAATTATTAGAACAGTGTTCCCTACACTAAGCACTGCCTTTCAACCCTACTGTAGATTCTATAAATGAAGTGAAGAGATGTGTTATGGAATAATAGCTTTGTGGGGAGTAGCCACAACCTGAGGCAGCAAAGCTGTGGTCCCTGTGCTAGTTGGAGAGCTACTACACATGGGAAAAGTTGAATGACAGTACAAGTCTGGTGTTAGAAGGACCAATTCTGCTTCTGTATTCATGGAGTGAAAAGGGTTGGTGAATGTCCTCGTTTGTCAACTAGATGGGCAACAAAGACAGAGAAATGAGTGAAAAAGAGGAGAAAAAAATTGAATCATTGAGAGTGTGAAACCAAAATAAATCCTGGGGCCCCCAAAATCACTAAGCTAAAGGGAAAAGTCAAGCTGGGAACTGCTTAGGACCAACCTGCCTCCCATTCTACTCAAAGTCACCCCTCTTCTCACTGAGATAAATCTGTATCCGATTGCCTCCTTTGGAGAGGCTAATCAGAAATTCAAAAGAATGCAATCATTTGTTTCTTATCTACCTATGACCTGGAAGCCACCTCCCCACTTCAAGTTGTTCTCCTTTGCTTCAAGTTGTCCCACCTTTCCAGACCAAATCAATATTCATCTTACATAAACTGATTGATGTCTCGTGTCTCCCTAAAATGTATAAAACCGAACTGTGCTCTATCATGTCATCAGGACCTCCTGAGGCTGTGCCATGGGAGTGTGTCCTCAACCTTGGCAAAATAAACTTTCTAAATTAACTGAGACCTGTCTTGGATATTTGGGGTTCATACATTGTTAAATTTTGTTGTGTTTTACCTGGGCATTCTGGTAGAAAGGGTAGGGGCTCAGAAATATATAAACTCAGGAGGGAAACGGAGGCAAGACATGCAGTCTTGAGTCCTTATCTCTACTGCGTAAGACAGACTCCCAGAGCAGCCGTTTATGGACCTCCCTCCAGGAATGCAATTCTTTTCCTAGGGTCTTAACATTTAATATTCCTTGCTTGGAGAAGAATTTAATGATATCTCTCCTACTTGCACGTCCGTTTATGGGCTCTCTGAACAGAAAAATATGGCTCTATTCTGCCCGACCCCGCAGGCAGTCAGACAGTTGGTTGTCTTCCCTTGTTCCCTAAAATCACTGTTGTTCTGTTTGTTTCCAAGATGCACTGATTTCATATTGTTCAAACACCCATGTTTGACAATCAGATTTCATATTGTTCAAACACACATGTTCTACAATCAATTTGTACAATAGTGGTCCTGAGGTGACGAACATCCTCAGCTTATGAAGATAACAGGATTAAGAGATTAAAGTAAGACAGGCGTAAGAAATTATAAGAGTATTATTTTTGGGAACTGATAAATGTCCATGAAATCTTCACAATTTATGTTCAGAGATTGCAGTAAAGACAGGCATAAGAAATTATAAAAGTATTAATTTTGGGAACTGATATGTGTCCATATTAAAATGACATCTTCACAATTTATGTTCCTCTGCCACAGCTCCAGCTGGTCCCTCTGTTCAGGGTCCCTGACTTCCCACAGCAGTTTTTCCTGCCAGGAATGCATCCATGGCCATTTTCCCCACATTGAGTCTACTCCTGCTTGTTCTGCAGAAGCAGCTCAGAGCTCGCCTCAGGGAAGCCTTCCTTTTCCCTGTTACTCCCAGGCTGCATGAAACACTTTTCCTGTCTTATCTGAATCAGGGAACATACCATGTGGAATTAGCATTATTAACTTGTGTTTCTGAGAGACTGAGTTCCTTCAAGGCAGAGAACAGAGAAGATAGACAATATAAAATATATTAACATAAAATATTTTACATACCAACATATTTTATGTTGGGATATTAACATAACATATGTTGCATGCAGGAATGAGCCAATTGGCCCAGTGAAACTTGAGGGGTGCTGAAAATAGTGCCCATTTGAAAGTTTGACATGGGGCAGGCCCTCCATTCTAAGAGTGCTGTGGACCACTCTGTGTTTAACAGGGAGTTGCCTGGACTGAAATGATTTTAGTTGTAAGCCTCACCTACTATCTCACCTGTGTTGACTACTCTTACAGAAAAGGCTTGTGGCATGTGCCTGTTCAAAGAGGAAAATAGATTCCAAAGGCAAAAGTTTCTAGGGAAAATGAGGTAAGGGAGAAAAGAGAATTAGAGGCTAAATATTCTGACAAGCAGATATGAGAAATATTTGAGTGCTGATGTGATGGTTAATCCTGTAATGCTGTGAGGGGTGGGCGTGGGTAGGGAGAAACGTACAAAGATCTCCATCTCTCTAGTTGGCACCCTTGTTTTAAATCAGATGTAGGGGCACAGTAAAACGGTTTGTTCTTCATACCTAGATCAGAATGCCTCCCTACCTGGAGCCGTTCCCTTCCTGGCTCACCTTGCCCTGTTAGAGAGAGGCTGATTTTGCCATGGTCTATGTTTTCGCCAACTCTAAAGACAAGTATAGTTGAAAAGCTGTTGCAGTGTTTAGAACTTATTTTTAAAATGTTCCAAGTCAGCTAAAAGCAGCCACCAAGTAGGGACTATAACTCTGTTTGCATGGGAATCCTAGACAGCTCTCATGGCACCAGCCCAAGACAACAATCAATTATTATATTTTTAAACTTCCCAATGTTGGTTATAGTAATAATTATTTTATTTACTTATGTCTCACATTTTCTCAGGAATAATATCTTTTTTTTAAGATTTAATTTAATTTTAAGTTCCAGGATACATGTGCAGGACTTGCAGGTTTGTTACATAAGTAAACGTATGCTATGGTGATTTGCTGCACCTATCAACCCATCACCTAGGTATTAAATTCCACATACATTAGCTGTTTATCCTGATGCTCTCCCTCTCTGCCCTGCCCTCACAGGGTCCAGTGTATGTTGTTCTCCTCCTTGTGTCCATGTGTTCTCATTGTTCAGCTCCCACTTATAAGTGAGAACAAGTGGTGTATGGTTTTGTGTTCCTGTATTAGTTTGCTAAGGATAATGACTTTCAGCTCCATCCATGTCCCTGCAAAGGAAATTGTCTTGTTCCTTTTTATGGCTGCATAGTATTCCATGGTGTATGTGTACCACATTTTCTTTATCCAGTCTATCATTGATGGGGATTTGGGTTGATTCCATGTCTTAGCTATTGTGAAGATATATGTGCATGTATCTTTATAATAGAATGATTTATTTTCTTTTGGGCATATGCCCAGTAATGGGATTGCTGGGTCAAATGGTATTTCTGATTCTAGGTGATTTATATTCCTTTGGGTATATACCCAGTAATGGGATTGCTGGGTCAAATGGTATTTCTGGTTCTAGGTCTTTGAGGAATTGCCACACTGTCTTCCACAATGGTTGAGCTAATTTACATTCCCACCAACAGTGTAAAAAGGTTCCTGTCCACAGCCTTGCCAGCGTCTGTTGTTTCTTGGCTTCTTAAAACCCTACCACTCTGACTTGCATCAGATGATATCTTATTGTGGTTTTCATTTGCATTTCTCTAATGATCAGTGATGTTGTATCTTTTTTCATATGTTTGTTGGCTGCATAAATGTCTTCTTTTGAGAAGTGTTTGTTCATGTCCTTTGCCCACGTTTTAATGGGGTTGTTTTGTTTTGTTTTTCCTTGTAAATTTGTTTAAGTTCCTTCCAGATTTTGGGTATTAGGCCTTGTCAGATGAATAGATTGCAAAAATTTTTTCCCATTCTGTATGTTGTCTGTTCACTCTGATGATAGTTTCTCTTGCTTTGCAAAAGCTCTATAGTTTAATTAGATTCCATTAGTCAATTCTTGCTTTAGTTGCAATTGCTTTTGATGTTTTAATCATGAAATCTTTGCCTGTGCCTATGTCCTGAATGGTACTGCCTAGGTTTCCTTCTAAGGTTTTTATGGTTCTGGGTTTTACATTTAAGTCTTTAATCCATCTTGAGTTAATTTTTGCATAAGGTATAACTTTTGTATAATGAGTCCAGTTTCAATTTTCTGCATATGGCTAGCCGGTTTACCCAGCACCTTTTATTAAATAGAGAATCCTTGCCCCATTGCTTGTTTTTGTCAGGTTTGTTGAAGATCAGCTGATTATAGGTGTGGGTCTTATTTCTGAGATCTCTATTCTATTCCATTGGTCTATGTGTCTGTTTTTGTATCAGTATCATGCTGTTTTGGTTACTGTAGCCTTGTTGTATTGTTTGACGTCAGGTAGCATGATGCCTCCAGGTTTGTTCATTTTGCTTAGGATTGTCTTGGTTATACAGGCACTTTTTTGGTTCCACATGAATTTTAAAGTAGTTTTTTTTCTAACTCTGTGAAGAATGTCAGTGGTAGTTTAATGGGAATAGCATTGAATCTACAAATTACTTTGGGCAGTACAGCCATTTTCATGATATTAATTGTTCCTATCCATGAGCATGGAATGTTTTTCAATTTGTTTGTGTCCTCTCTTATTTCCTAGAGCAGTGGCTTATAGTTCTTTTTGAAGAGGTTCTTCACATCCCTTCTAAGTTGTATTGCTAGGTATTTTATTCTCTTTGTAGCAATTGTGAATGGGAGTTCATTCATGATTTGACTCTCTGCTTGTCTGTTGTTGGTTTATAGGAATGCTTTTGATTTTTGCACATTGACTTTGTATCCTGAGATTTTGTTAAAGTGGCTTATCAGCTTAATAAGCTTTCAGGCTTAAATGATGGGGTTTTCTAGATATAGGATCATGTCATCTGCAAACAGAGACATTTTGACTTCCTCTTTTCCAATTTGAATACCCTTTATTTCTTTTTCTTGACTGATTTCCCTGGCCAGAACATCCAATACCATGGTGAATAGGAGTGGTGAGAGAGGACATCCTTGTCTTGTGCCAGTTTTCAAGGGGAATGCTTCCAGCTTTTGCCCATTAAGTATGATATTGGCAGTGGGTTTGTTATAAATGGATCTTTTTATTTTGAGGTATATTCTATCAATACCAAGTTTATTGAGAGTTTTTAACATGAATCAGCATTAAATTTTATTGAAGGCCTTTTCTGCGTCTATTGAGATAATCATGTGGTTTTTATCTTTAGTTCTGCTTATGTGATGAATTACATTTACTAATTTGCATATGTTGACTAGCCTTGCATCCTGGGGATGACACCAACTTGATCACAGTGGATAAGCTTTTTAATGTGCTGCTGGATTTGGTTTGCCAGTATTTTATTGAGGATTTTTGCATTGATATTCATCAAGGATATTGGCCTGAGGTTTTCTCTTTTTTTTGTATCTGTGCCAGGTTTTGGTATCAGGATGATTCTGGCTTCATAAAATGAGTTAGGTAGAAGTCTCTCCTTTTCAATTGTTTGGAATAGTTTCAGAAGAAATGGTACCAGCTCCTCTTTGTACCTCTGGTAGAATTCAGCTGTAAATTCGTCTGGTCCTGGGCTTTTACTGATTGGTAAGCTAAGTATTTCTGCCTCAATTTCAGAACTTATTATTGGTCTATTCAGGGATTTGACTTCTTCCTGGTTTAGACTTGAGAGGGTGTATGTGTCCAGGAATTTAACCATTTTTTCTAGATTTTCTAGTTTATTTGCATACAGGTGTTTATAGTATTCTCTGACGGTTGTTTGTATTTCTGTGGGGTCAGTGGTGATATCCCCTTTATCATTTTTTATTGTGTCTATTTGATTTTTCTCTTTTCTTCTTTATTAGTCTAGCTAGTGGTCTATTTTATTAATTTTTTTTTCAAAAAACCAGCTCATATATGCATTGATTTTTTGAAGGTTTTGTTGTTGTTGTTGTTGTGTGTGTGGTCTCTATCTCCTTCAATTCCACTCTATGATCTTGGTAATTTTTTGTTTTCTGTTAGCTTTGGATTTTGTTTTCTCTTAGTTCTCTGGTTCTTTTAATTGTGATGTTAAGGTGTCAATTTGAGATCTTTCTAGCTGTGGGGGTTCATTCAGGCTGGTAGGAAAAATATTAAAGATAGTTATAGTAATAGCCACAAACCTTCTTGGAAGGCTGAGAGGTTTGCATAGCTTTAGCATGGATTATAGCTGAAGGCAACCTGATCCTCACCTTAAGTAAAAAGCTTAAAGTGAGTACAAAAGGATGTGGGGAGTTTACCTAATAAACTTATTTACTCATGTGGTCTTAAGAACAACCTTTGATCATTTGCGGGTGCATGATGTCTCTCTCTGGGGTCGGGGGTGACCAGGTTAATTACCCACAGGTGTGTTTACTCATGACCTTCGTCAATTAATCTTTACTGAATAAATGTGAGTCTCGCTGGCAAGTCGAGGCCATGGTTGCAAATAGTGGCCCAGACACTCAGCTGAACTGACAAAGCAGAATATCTGTGTGTCAGTGTACTTTATTCATCCATCGCTGGGTCATGGTCTGTGGGACAGACCCTTGCATCTAGCTTTTTGGGCATTTAGTGCTATAAATTTGCCTCTTAACACTGCTTTAGCTGTGTCCCAGAGATTGTGGTGCATTGTCTCTGTGTTCCCATTGGCTTCAAAGAACTTCTTGATTTCTTCCTTAATTTCATTATTTATTCAGGAGTCATTGAGGAGCAGGTTGTTCAATTTCCATGTAGTTGTGTGGTTTTGAGTGAGTTTCTTTATCTTGAGTTCTAATTTGATTGTACTGTATTGTGAGATACTGTTTGTTATGATTTCAGTTATTTTGTGTTTGCCGTGGAGCGTTTTACTTCCAATTATGTAATTAATTTTAGAGTAAGTGCCATGTGGCACCAAGAAGAATGTATATTCTGTTGTTTTCTGGATGGAGAGTTCTATATCTATCATGTCCGCTTGATCCAGAGCTGAGTTCAAGTCTTGAATATCCTGGTTAATTTTCTGTCTTGATGATCTGTCTAATATTGACAGTGTGTTGTTAAAGTCTCCCCCTATTATTTTGTGGGAGTCTAAGCCGCTTTGTAGGTGTCTAAGGGTTTGTTTTATGAATCAGGGTGGTCCTGTATTTTGTGCATATACATTTGGGATAGTTAACTCTTCTTGTTGAATTGATCCCTCTACCATTATGTAATGCCCTTCCTTGTCTTTTTTGATCTTGGTTAGTGTAAAGTCTGTTTTGTCAGAAAATAGGATGCTTTTTTCGACTTTCCATTTTCTTAGTAAATTTTCCTCCATCCCCTTATTTGAAGCCTATCTGTGTCTGCACAAGATGAGTCTCTTGAATACAGCACACTGATGGGTCTTGACTCAATTCAGCTTGCATTCTGTGTCTTTTAATTGGGACATTTAGTCCATTTACATTTAAGATTAATATTGTTATGTATGAATTTGATCCTGTCATCATGATGTTGGCTGGTTATTTTGCAGACTTGTTGATGTAGTTGCTTCACAGTGTCATTGGTCTTTGTACTTCAGTATGTTTTTGCAGTGGCTGGTAACAGTTTTTCTTTTCCATATTTAGTGCTTCCTTCAGGAGCTCTTGCAAGGCAGGCCTGGTGGTGATGAATTCCCTCGGAATTTGCTTGTCTGAAAAGGATTTTATTTCTCCTTTGCTTATGAAGCTTAATTTGGCAGAATGAAATTCTGGGTTGGAAATTCTTTTAAGAATGTTTGATATTGTCCACTAATCTCTTCTGGTTTGCATTGGGTAAGAATATGTTCCTTTAGCTCAGCAAAGTTCATTATTACCCACTTTCTGAAGCCTACTTCTGTTAATTCATCCATCTCAGCCTCTGCTCAGTTCTGTGCCCTTGCTGGAGAGGTGTTGTGATCATTTGGAGGAGAAGTGGCACTCTGTCTTTTTGAGCTACCAGCATTTTTTTTTGTTGATTCTTTCTCATCTTTGTGAGTGATATTATCTAGTTTTGATCTTTGAGGCTGCTGACCTTTGTGGGGTTTTTGTGGGGACTTTTTTGTTGATGCTGTTGTTGTTGTTGTTGTTGCTTTCTGTTTGTTTGCTTGTTTGTTTTTCTTTGAACAGTCAGGCCCCTCTTTCAAAGGTTGCTGTGGTTTGCTGGGGTTCCACTCCAGACCTGGGTCCTTCATGCAAGTGTCATCAGTGAAGGGTACAGAATAGCAAAGATGACTGCCGCTCCTTCCCCTGAGCTGTCTGTCCCAGAGGGGCACCGACCTCATGCCAGTGGGAACACTCCTGTATAAGGTCTCTGGCAACCCCTGTTGTGGGGGTTCTCACGCAATCAGGAGACATGGGATCTGGGACCTGCTTAACAAAGCACTCTGGCTGCCCCTTGGTGGATAGGGTGTGCTGTGCTGGGGGACATCCCATTTGTCTAGACTGCCTGGTTCTCAGAGCCCACAGGGGTAAAGACTAAGTCTGCTGATTCATGGAAACCGCGGCTGCCTCTCCCCCAAGGAGCTCAGTCCCAAGGAGATCAGAGTGCTGTCCCTAAACCCCTGGCTGGAATTGCAGAAACTCCTGCATGGAGGCCCCGCCCAGTGAGGAAGGCTGGTTCAGGGTCTGGCCTAAAGAGGCAGTCTGGCCACAATCTACCACAGCCATTATCCTGTGCTGTGGGAAATTCCTCCTGGGTCCAAACCATCCAGTCTTCCCAGCACCAGCAGGGGAAAAAATGGCAAACTGGAGCTGCAGTGATGGCTGCCACCCCTCCCCTGGGAGTTCAGTCATCTTAGGCAGCAGGCAGCTGCAGTGATGATGAACACCTCTCCTTCCAGGAATTTGGTAGTTTTAGGCAGTCTCCAGCTGAGTGGTTGCTGAGAATCTGCACAGCTCTATGCTTGGGACCCAAGGCTCTGGTGGTGTGGGCTCATGAGGATCCCCCAGTTGTATAGATCAGTGGAAAAAGCATGGTTTCCCAGGCAGGGTAGCATGATCACTCATCACCTCCCTTGGCTGGGGGTAGGAGCTCCCCTTGCCCTGTGTGGCTCCCAAGTGGGCTGTCACACTACCCGTCTTTTTCTTCCTCTCCGTGGGTCATGCCGACCACCTAGTCAGTCCTAGTGAGAGAACCTCGATACCTCAGTTGTTGGTGGAGAATTCACTCGCCATTTTCATTCTTCTCAGTGGGCGCCTCTGACTGCATCTATTTTTACTTGGCCATCTTGGCCCCTGAGGAAAGATTTCAAGTAGTTGATTGCTCTTCTTAGTTAAGGGAGAAGGTAAAACTCAATGTTTTCCACCTACTTTTTCTAAATCATTTATTTTCTTTTTTTTGTACAATTTCTGATTATATTTTTCTTTTAATATTTGTTTATTTGAACTTTTTGAATGCAAAAGAAGGGAAAAAGATTCTGCAAACAGAAAATAATGTATTTTCTCTAAGTGGGACATCATCAGATTTACAATCTATTGCAGAATCTTACCTGGGCATCTAGGTTCTTGTACTGAGAATAGAGCCTATACAAAAAATCTAACTTTCAAGAACAGCCTCTATAATGATTAAGCATTGAAGGATTTTATATCCACTATTGAATTTTTACTTGCCACTATCTAGTAAAGCAGGACAAGTACTAACCTGAACTGTCTAGAGAGAGTGGGAAGCTAACTCTACTAAGGGGAAGCTGTATGAACACCTGACTTTTAGGGTTGCATGCACCAGCAGGGATAAGTTATGCAAAACTACTTATGTACCCTTCCATACTTTTCTCCATCCAATGAATTTGACCAAGATGATGGAACTAAGGCAGCAGAAAGTCACCTGGATGACATGGTCATAGCTGCGTTGGGTTGACCCAGTTCCTGGGTGCTCTCTCACTGTTAGAGAATGGCTTTTCATTTCATGACTTTCAGGCTCTGAGCAGTTGTTTGTTAAGGGTGTCTTCCTGAATGATTGCAGGTCACCTCTGTGTAGTTTGAAAGGCACTGTCACCCACAGTCCTGGCCAATTTGGACTATACAGTTGTGAATATGATCTGAGTCTCACAGAATGAATCATATGGAAGTCATGTGACCACATGATCTGTTGGTCTTTCTCTGTGTAAGAAGATGACTCTTGGCAAGCTTAGGCTTTGCCTACAATGTATTTCTGGCTCACAGATCTAGTTGAGGGGCAAGAGAGTTCAGTAGTTAGGACCCTGGATCCCAGAGCCTGACTGCCTGCACTTGAATTTCCCCTTCACAGTTTATGAGCTGTGTGTCTTTGGGCAAGTGGCTTCAATCCTTTGGTGTCAGTCTCCTCACCTATAATTTTGTGTTTATTTACCATGTACCAGGAACTATTCAAATGTTAGCTTCACCTATAAGTACTAGTATTATTGTATCCATTAAAATGCAGAGGTGAAAATGGTAAATTCTAAAAGATTCTGGATCTCTTTTTAAAAAATAAGGCAGGGTACAAAGAAATACATTTACAAAGATTACGAAAATGATCAACTAGTGTCTCTTGAAGCCAAAAAGTTACTTTTGTAGAGAAAGCACTGGAAACACTCACTCTTTGCCTGACTTTACTAAGATTGCACGTTCCTGAAATGATGATTTAACGTTCAGAAACATTCTTTTTTCCCCCGCAAACTAAAGTTTTTACTGGGTGTGAGAGATACGTGAGATACTGGAGAGTATGTTTAGTAGGCAGGAATCTAATAAATTCGTAGATGGGGTTTTCAGTGCAGAGGCACACTTATTTTCATATAATTGTCATTGTGCTCATATCTTGCTCTGGTCCCAAACCACCACTGTATTTTAGCAAGCATCTTTGTGTAATAGAGAGGGGGCAATTCTTCCAAGTCGTTACTGAACACAGGAAAAGTTCCTAGTTCTCCAAGCCATGATTGTCAAAGTTCTGCCCAAAGTTTCATACCAATTAAAACCATAGCTGGTAAATCGTAGTATTTTTCCCCATCTCTAGTTTGTATTTATCAGAATTCTGAGATTTGTGCTGTTGGAAAATTATCCCCCTCATCTTTTCCTTGAAAGATATGTGTGGGGAAGGAGACTTAAGGGTTTTATTTGTTTTTGTGCACACACAGCTGTACGAGCCTGGAGCTTTAGAGTTTTTAAAAATAAAAGGGAATCCCTGGGGAGGTAGAGGGTGGTGGTCCAGAAAAAATCAGAAAACTCTGGAGATCTAGAAAGTTCCTAGAAGCAAGGGAGAAGGAGTAGATTGGGAAAAGCTTTCACTTTTGAGTTAAAATCTCTTGGGTATAGAAGAGGAGTGAAGCCAGCATTAGCTTTGGAGAGGGAGCCCTGGACAGGGACTGCCCTGGCAAAAAAATAGAGGAGACCTGCAAGGAAGGCAGGCCTCCTGGTGGGGCTGTTTACATGGCTGAACAGGCAGGCCTCAGGATTTGGAATTTGAGAATCCCATACACAAATGTTTTAACAGGTTGGGTCCCGCTGCTCTGTGCTTCAGTGGCATGCTGTGTACTTGTTTTCTGACAACTTTAATCAACGTTTGTATTATTTAACGTTTTCCCCATGACATTATAAGCTCCACAAAAGGGATCATTCTGTCTTCATGAGCACTCCATCCCCAGCTCATAACACATGGTGCCGGGAATACAGGATGTGTGCAATAAGCATTTGTTATGTGAAGGCTCTGGCCGCATTAATGATGCACTGGTAGTTTTTTTTTTTTTTTTTTTTTTTTTTTTTTTTTTGCAAGTGTTTCTTTCCTGTGTGCCTGGCGCTTGACTAAAGGCAGGAGGACACAGGCACACAGATCAGTTCTCACGACTCCCGCTGGGAAGCAGGTAGCATCTTTAGGGTTCCATCACTTTACAGATTCATCTTTGCACCTGTTCCTTGCTGGGGCCCAGACAGGCAAGGCCCTGCCCCGCGGAGCTCTCCTTGTAGCAGCAGGGCCTGATGAGATGCTTTTCCCTGGTGCTGGGGATGTGAGACCTGGGGTCGGGGCGGGAGGATTCCCTGGTCTGGATGCATTGAGAGGGTGTTGGCCCTAGGATCTCAACCGCAAGAGGGAGCAGTCTTTCCGAGTTCCGTACTGAGCGCGGCCACACAGGCACACAAGGTGGGGACAGGCCGGGCACGAGAAGGGTGGACCTGTAGAAGCAGACGAGGAGGGGAGGCGGGGGCCTACCCACACCGGTCCAGGGGGTGGCTGTGCTCTAAGTGCAGAGGGAGCCTTGCGTACCCGCGAGACAGGCGATGTCGTGACCCGAGACCTCGCGGACTGGGGCAAGGAGCGCAGGTGGAGACAGGGCGGCACGGAGACGCCTGGGGCCTGCGGCCTAGCGGGTGGGACAGCGGAGCTGGGCAGGAACTTTCCCCATGCAGCGCGGGGCTCTCCCTCGCCTAGGAGCCAGCAAAAGGGAGCTGCGCCCGCCGACCCTCCGGGAGCTCCACCTAGCCTGCTCATCTGGCTTCCCCGCAGCAGCGGGTTCTAGAAATGGCGGTCATCCAGTTCTTCCTGACATGGGGCGGGTGCTTGGGAACAGTTTGGGTTTAACAGATCATTTAAATGCCATTTTTAAACTCGGCAATTGAGAACTTACAAGAGGGATTCTTTTTTTTTTTTTTTTTTAAATGAACACATTTTCCAAATGAATTTTTTTTTGTAGTTACTGTTTATGTACCAAGAAAGATACAAAGTTAGGGCTTTTTGTTTGTTTGGCTTTTTTTTGGCGGGGGGGGGGCTTGTTTTATATTTTTTTTAAAAGGGTTTGTTAATTTTTCTAATTTTACCAAAGTTTGCATCCTATACCTCAATAGAACGGAGATATTTTAAATCACATACCTGCAGGCAAACTGGAGCAATGTTATTTTTAAAGAGTTTTTTCGCCTCCTTATTCTGTATGTATTCTGTACAGAATTCTGTATTAGGGAAGAAATAAGACAATTTGATGTAGGCTTTTTCTAAAGCCCAATTTTTTTTTTTTTTTTTTTGGTCTAGATTTTAGATTCCCAGAATAAATGTTTTGCACATATTAAAAAACAACAACAACAAAAAAAGAGTGGCAGCCCTCCTCAACACAGCAGCAGGAGTAAGGGCTGCTGGCACCTGGGTCTGGGCCCACCCACACCTCGCCCCGGCTGCCCTCCGCCGTCCTCCGCTGTGTCCAGGCCCTTCCCTCGCCCATCAGTGCGGACAGTGTCGCAGAGAGCTGCCCCTCCAGCATGGGCCCACGCGTAGGCAAGGGAAGAAAGGGATCCTGGAATCTCTGTGCCTCATAGAAAAAATAATGCTGCCCTAGTTGCTCCTGGATGCCAGAAGAGAAAATAAGAAAAGGTTTGCAACTCAGGACCTCGTGTTAGAAAAGAGAAGGCTTTATCTTAAAAAGGCGACAGAACCTTCCATGAAAGTATTAGCAAACGGGATAGGAATTTAAAGGCAAAATTTAAGGTAATTTAATGTTTCTTTGAATGTTCATTTTGGGGTCTGTGGCCAGCTGTACCTCACTTCGTGGTGGAGAAAATCCCACACTTGCCATTTGAATGCCTGTGTGGTTGACAAAGAATCGTCCTCCTCTTCCTTTTGAATGGTATTTCATTTCATCTCTCTTTCAAAATGGGAGTTTGTGCAAAAAAAAAAAAAAAAACTATTAATGAAAATTAACATGAAAAAAATTTAACTTGTGACTTGTTCCCATGCCTATGTCTAAATAATTTTGTTCTTGTACCATAGAGTCATACTGTGCTTTTTTTTTCCCTTTTAAAACGTCACATTTAATTATCCTTGAATGATCTCATAGATTTCAATGCATTAGAGACATTTTTTAAAAACAAGCGTTGGATTGCTCATTGTAAGTCTTGTTACATCTTAGATTGACGGCTTAAACTTCCAAGACTTGAAAAATAGTGAAAAAAAACTTACTAGAAAAATATTTTGCATATATATTTAGGGCAATAATAACAAATACAATGATTCATTTTTTAAAAATAACTGAGTCTAAAGTAACACAAGTTCCCTTTAATTTCCTAATATTTGTTCTTCCTTCTAAATTCTAAACTTCTTTGTGTGCTCTTTCCCCTGAAGGATACTCCTTGGGTGGATTTTATCTTCTAAACGTAAGCCTTGTGTCATTCAAGTCTGGTGTATGTTTGGAAAAACCAGGCCAAGTGCAGGCACAGTGCAAAATAGAGGATAATGGCTACAGTTTCTTTTGTGTTATTTATCGTGATGTGATTGTCATTTGCACAGGCATGATGTCATGGAAGGCCGCCAGTCGGAATGCCTGTTTTCTTCTGGCACTAAGAAGGTGTATGATCTTGGGCAAATCATTTAAGCCCCCAGCCTCTGGGTTTTCCTTTTTTTTCTCCATCTATGTAATGAAGACTATATCCAATGGCTGCCCTGGCACTACTGAGTGCCCCTCATTGGTCATCCCTGAAGACTCGTGTCATGCCCGTCTCACCTTTGTTCACCATCTGTGCTTGTTAATGCATATCCTTCCTGGAAAAGAGAAAAATTGAAATTTACCTCTTTGGCAGGGCATTCTGAGGACAAATCTTTTCTAGAAATATTCTTGTATATATCAATCAAGGATAAATCTCCAATTTGGAGTGAACTAAAACATCACCATATGAGTAACACAGGCCGGGCGCGGTGGCTCAAGCCTGTAATCCCAGCACTTTGGGAGGCCGAGGCGGGCGGATCACGAGGTCAGGAGATCGAGACCATCCTGGCTAACATGGTGAAACCCCGTCTCTACTAAAAATACAAAAAACTAGCCGGGCGTGGTGGCGGGCGCCTGTAGTCCCAGCTACTCGGAGGCTGAGGCAGGAGAATGGCCTGAACCTGGGAGGCGGAGCTTGCAGTGAGCCAAGATCGCGCCACTGCACTCCAGCCTGGGTGACACAGCGCGAGACTCCGTCTCAAAAAAAAAAAAAAAAAAAAAAAAAAAATGAGTAACACAAAAACACAGCAAAAAAAGGAAAAAAAAAATGGGCACAATGAAGAGAGAAAGCTGTGGGCCACTCTTTGCAACATTGTCTAGTGACTATTGAGAACCTGCAATTTGTCTTGCAGAATAGGGAAAGTAGGAAAGTGTTCAGTGAGGCTGCCCTAAAAAGGATGGGCAGATAGCACTATGTCCAAATAAATGGGGTATTTAAAAAAAAAGAAAAAGGAAAAGGAAAGGTACTAGTGGTGTGCATTCCCAGGGAGAAATCAGGAATATTAATTCTGGATCCACAGGACAGAGAGTATTGTAGTTCATTTGACTTGGCCCTTGTGGAGTAATTGGTGCCCTGGAAGGCAGTTAGTGCAGAACTGAAGCATAGGGCACTGAGTCCTAAAGCCTTGGGAGCCAGAGCTTGGAACACCCCTACTTGAGATCAAGCAATGTGAGAATGGGGTCGCTCTTTCCAGAAAAGCTGAACTGAGGCCAAGAACACATCCCAGCACTGGGACTATGAGCTGTGGGACTGTGAGCCCTCAACTTCACCGGTGGTCCTGACCAGTAATGAGAAAGGGAACCACTGGTTCGACTAACTCCCTATGGGGCAGGAGTTTTGACATGTAGGGGGAAGAGGGAGCCCTGAGAGAGATACCAGACTCCCTGCTACAAAGATGTCTTAAGTCTAAGATTGTGAAGCAGCTCTTACTAGTTACACTCCGTAGGACTTAAAGTGCAAATACATCTTTATCTAATACATTTCTACTCCTGGTTTTTCATTTCATGTCCAAGCTGGAATGATTACTGTCTCTTCCACTCCAAAGGCTGTTCCTTGAACAATTGAGTGGTGGCTTTTGCACCCCCACCACTTTCCCAGCAGGGGACTTTCCTTTGGAGAATTCATCCTTTCCCCGTTCTCAGTCACTCATTCTGGATGACAATAATTTCATTCCTAGCTCCAGAGGAGGAATACCTCCTAGTCCTCTAAATCATTAATGGTTCTCAAAATTATTAGCTAATTTACATACAGTCATTACAAAGATATTGCAGGTTTAGTCTCAGACAACTACCATGAGGCAAATATCGCAAAAAAGTGAGTCACACAATTTTTTTTTGGTTTTGTGTGACATATAAAAGTTATGTTTACACTATATTGTAGTCTGTTAAGTGTGCAATAGCATTATGTCTAAAAAATGTACACAGCTTAATTTGAAAACACTTTATTGCTAAAACATGCTGATGATCATTGGCGCTTTCTCCAAGTTGTAAGCTTTTTTTTCTGGTGGAGGGTCTTCCCTCACTGCTGATGGCTGCCGACTGATCAGGATAGTGGTTGCTGAAGGCTGGGGAGGCTGTGGAATTTTCTTAAAACAAGACAAGGAAGTTTGCTGCATTAATGGGCTCTTCTTTTCACACAAGATTTCTCTTCTGCGTGTGAGGCTGTCTGGTAGCATTTTACCTACAGTAGAACTATTACAATTGGAGTAAATTCTCTCAATCCTTGCTACTGCCTTATCAACTAAGTTGATGTACTATCCTAAATGCTTTGTTGTCATTTTAACAATGTTCACAGTATCATCACCAGGAGTTGACTCCGTCTTAAGAAACTACTTTCTTTGCTCATCCATAAGAAGCAAGACCTCATTTGTTCAAGTTTGATTATGAGATTGCAGCAATTCAGTCACTTCACAGGCTCCACTTCAAATTCTAGTTTTCTTGAGATTCTCTACCACACCTGCAGTTACTTCCTCCACGGAAGTCTTGAACCCCTCTAAGTCATCCCCGAGGGTTAAAATGTACTTTCATCAAACTATTGTTAATGTTGATATTTTGACTTTCTCCCATGAATCACAAATGTTGTTAATGGCATTTAGAATGGTGAATCTTTTCCAGAAGGTTTTCAGTGTACCTTGTCCAGATCTATCAGAAGATTCACTATCTATGGCAGCTGTAGCCATAAGAAATGTATTTCATAAATAGTAAGACTTTTTATAAAGTCTTTTATAAAGACTTTTATAAAAAAGGATGAGTTTGTGTCCTTTGTAAGGACATGGATGCAGCTGGAAACCATCATTCTCAGCAAACTATTGCAAGAACAGAAAACCAAACACCACATGTTCTCACTCATAGGTGGGAACTGAACAATGAGATCACTTGGACTCGGGAAGGGGAACATCACACACCGGGGCCTATCATGGGGAGGGGGGAGGGGGGAGGGATTGCATTGGGAGTTATACCTGATGTAAATGACAAGTTAATGGGTGCTGACGAGTTGATGGGTGCAGCATACCAACATGGCACAAGTATACATATGTAACAAACCTGCACGTTATGCACATGTATCCTAGAACTTAAAGTATAATAATAATAATAATAAACAGAAAATAATTTTTATTTTAAGGAATTGGCTTATGCAGTTGTGGGAGCTGACAAATTTGAAATCTGTAGGATGGGCCAGCAATCTGGACATTCAAGTAAAAATAGAAGTGATATTTCTGTTCAAATTCTACTGGACAGGCCAGCTAACCATAATCTTAGGTAGAGTTTCTATGTTGCAATTTTGAAGTAGAATTGTTTATATTTTGGTAAGCCTATATCTTCGCTCTTAATTTCCTTACCTGATTGCATGAGGCCCACTCATATTATGGAGGGTATGCATAATATGCTTTCCTCAAAGTCTACTGATTCAAAGATTAATCACATCCAAAAATATATACTCACAGCAACATCCAGAATGCTGTTTGACTAGACAACTAACCTAACCTAGCATAGCAGAACAAGTTGACATGTAAAATTAACCATAACATTGATTCCTTGTAAATTTGAGAGACTCCACATGTCCTTAAACCATGCATAAATCTCTAAATAAAGAAAATGACGAACTCATCCCTCTGCCTAACATGATACGACTATCCTGAATACAACCAAACATACTAACCCTTTCCACAGAAGAAAATGCAACATCTTAACTGATGCTCACTCTTCCTGGTATCCTGTAACACAAATATTATGATGTAAGTTAATGATGCTTAAATATTATGGTGTGAAGTAAATGTATCTTATGTCATGTAATAAGGAGATTCAGTAGCTGGAATGCTTGTGTCTTCCCAAAATTCATATGTTGAAATCTAATCCCCAATGTGATTGTATTTCAGAGAGGTTCTTTTGGAGGTGCTAGCTTATGCAGGTAGAGCCCTCATGAATCATATTAGTGCCCTTATAAAAGTCCCAGCGAACTCTCTTTACTCATTATGACAAGTAAGGACACTATGAATCAGAAACTGGGCCCTTATTAGACAGTGAATCTACTGGTACCTCAATCTTGAACTTCTCAGTCTCCAGAACTGTGAGAAATAAATTTCTGTTATTGTTAAAAAAAAAAAAAAAAAAAAGAAAATCAAAATTACTTCTTGATCCAAGCTTGCAGAATGAATAATGTGTTAGTAGGCATGAAAAACACTGTTAATCTCCTTATACATCTCCATCAGAGCTCTTGGGTGACCAGGTGCATTCTAAATGAGTGGTCATATTTTGAAAGGAATCGTTTTTGTTGTTGTTTTTTTTTTTCCTGGGAAGTAGGTTTCAGTGGTAGACTTAAAATATTCAGTAAACCCTGCTGTATACAGATGTGCTGTCATCCAGGCTTTGTTGTTCCATTTCTAGGGCATAGGCTAAGTAGATTTAGCATCGTTCTTAAGGGCTTTAGGATCTTAAGAAGGATAAATAAAATTTGGCTTCAACTTAAAGTCATCAACTACATTAGCCCCTGACAGGAGACTTCATCCTGTCCTTTGTAGCTTTGAAGCCAGGCATTGACTTATTTCTTGCTACAAAAGTCTTACATGGCATTGTTTTCCAATAGCAGGCTGTTTCCTTTACACTGAAAATCTGTTGTTTAGTGTGGCCAGCTTCATCAGTGATTATAGCCAGGTCTTCTGGATAACTTGCTGCAGCTTATAGATCAAAACTTGCTGCTTCACCTTGTACTTTTATGTTATGGAGATGGCTTCTTTCCTTAAACTTCGTGAACAACCTCTGCTAGCTTCAGTGTGTCACAATTGCTGGCTCTTCTTCTTCCCAGGGCACAGAAACGCTCTCAGCAATGTATTGAAGGGGTGGGGGTGAAGATGGGGGTAGGGGAATGAGGAAGGGGTGTTGTCAGTGATTCAAGAATATTTTTCCACGCTTTGGGAGGCCAAGGCACGTGGATCACTTGAGGTCAGGAGTTCGAGACAAGCCTGGCCAACATGGTGAATTCCTGTCTCTACTAAAAATACAAAAATTACCTGGGAGTGGTGGCAGGTGCCTGTAGTCCCAGCTACTAGGGCGGCTGAGGCAGGAGAATCGCTGGAGCTCAGGAGGCCGAGGTTGCAGTGAGCTGAGATGGTGCCACTGCACTCCAGCCTGGGCAACAAGAGTGAAACTCCATCTCAAAAAAAAATTTTTTTTCCTTAAAAAGTAAAAAGAACGTTTTTCCTACCTCTTCAGTGCCTCTTTCAGTATATCAAGTTAAAACCAGGGAATGTGAGTGCTCACCTGATTTTTGGTTCTTACAAAGGTGTTTTCTTCCTGTAGATAGTTGTTTAATTGGTGTCCTCGAAGCGGGAATGGTCAGTGGAGTCTTCTGTTCTGCCATCTCGCTCCACGCCTTCTAGCTTCAAACTTTTCTTCTCTAGCCTCCTCATCTCTCTCAGTCTTCACAGAATTGAAGAGAGTGAGGACTTTGCTCTGGTCTAAGGTACAGAGCCCTATCTTGGCTTTTGACATGCCTTCCTCACTAGTTTAATCATTTCTAGCTTTTGTTTTAAAGTGACAGACTGGCGATTCTTCTTTTCCCTTGGACACTTAGAGGCCACGGGAGGGTTATTAGTTGGTCTAATTTCAATAGACCTCCCAATAATTTCTCAGGGAATTGGGAGGCCCAAGGAGAGGGAGAGAGATGGGGGGAACAGCTGGTTGGAGCAGTCAGAACACACACAACATGTAAGTTCACCATCTTGCATGGCTGTGGTTCATGGTCCCCCAAACAATTACAATAATAACACCAAAGATCACTGAACGCAGACCACTATAACAGATACAATAATAATGAAAACGTTTGAGATATTGGGAGAATTACCCAAATATGATACAGAAACATGAAGTGAGCACATGCTGTTGGGAAAGTGTCACCAATAGACTTACTCCACGCAGGGTTGCCACAGACCTTCAGGTTTTAAGAAACACAGTATCTCCGAAGCACAGTAAAGCAAAGCACAATAAGACAAAGTCTACCTGTACATGTATTGCTAATGTGCATTGTATGAATCATCGTAATAATAAAATGGCATTTGTTCCTTTGAAATATGCCTTCAATGTGTATGTCCTCAGGCGTTATCTAATGAACCATGTTAATCATTTCATTCAAGTTTTTTTTTGGCAGGTACAAACAACCAGCATTGTATTTTTGGTAATAAAATCAAAACAGTGGATTCTGGAGTTAGAGTGAGGACAAGTTTTAGAAGACCGTAAAGGACCATCATCAAGTGCACCCTAGAAACAGCTTGTTCCATCTAAAATGTTTAATTCCACGAAAGGTATTGATGGTAAGCCCAGGAGTTTCACTGGAGACCATTTGCCTGAGAGAGATATATAACCACTGATGCTTAAAATGTGTCTTTGTTGTTTGTTTATAATTTTATGATAACGGAAGCATTGCTTTCTAGGGCATTTACATTATTTCAATAAGCAAAACCTAAATATGAATATATTTTAATTTTAATAGAAATATAATTTTCCCTGCTAAGAAGAGGGGAGTTAAATGAATGATTTTGTGTTTTCAGTTGCTTTGGGTACTAAAGTATTATATTATTTTTTTCTACACATATTATTCTATGCTATGAAATGTATAGCAACATCGTAAAGGGAAGCAATGCAGAATGATTTTTTTTCTAACTGCAGGAAAAATTTCTGTGCCTCTTAATAAGTGCCTCTCTGATGAGCAAGCACACTCTTTGTTGTGTGTTCAGGCATTCCTTTATCTTTTATTACTAGAAACTTGTTGCACTTGTTTCCATGCGACGTCGATCCAATTAGGGGCAATGCTAAGATTGACTATAATGAGAGGAGTACATCAACTCGATTATCCAACTATTGTGTTTTCTATTTAATGTTTATGAACTGTCTAAAGGCCCTATGGTTACTCTGCTACTCACAATGATTTCACATTGCCTTTATGGCAAATATGAAAGAAACATATAAAGTTCATGAATGAGATTCTGGTATGAGTGTGTTATGCTAATTGATCTGCTTAAGAATTCATAAAAACAATAGAAAAGCATAATTTGTCAAGGCGAAATAATTTGTTTTGACTGGTAAAATATGCAGTTTGGTTCCTTGGTAGTTTTACAGGGATCTTGCACATTAACAAATATAAAAGTGATGTCTCATTGAAATGTCTTGTCAAGAGTTGACGGAGAAAGTAAAATTATTTATCAAGTATGTCCACCTCTTGCTAGAAAAAAAAGGAGTCTTGTATAATTCTTGGTCTCACAAGACTTTACAGTTTGCTAAACTAAGAGTATGTTGAGCAGAGATTTCTGAGTAGTGTTGTTATGCCGTATTTATTCTATCAACATATACCTGCTAGTTCACATGTTTTTCAAATTGTTTCTTTTGGGGGGAAAGAAAATATTTAATCACAGTCGATATATCTTTCAGAAGATATGAACAAGCATGACTTTGGAATTTCAAGAACTGAACCTCCAAATCTATCTAAAAACATAATTTTAGCCCTATTGACTTATAATGTTTAATTCCATTTTACCAATTTCTTTCCAGTGAGACTACTTCTAAGCCTCGCTAAACATATCCACAGTTTTGTGGGAGTGCTGTGGTAGGAACTTGGCTATCTGGCTAATACGCCCATTTCATTCAAAATTCCTGTTACATATGGACTTTCTCACTGTTGCTTAGAGATCACCTTTCCCCCAAATTCAGATGTGTGTATTTCAGCAATGGCTTTCCAGTAGTTTATCCATTGTTTGTTCCATATCAAAGGTAGTAGAGCATTATTTTTATGTGGTTTAGTTGAAATAATGCATGAGTAGAAAAAACTGAAATTCAAAGTATCCTGTGTGATCTTTTTGGCTTCCATCTCCTATACTGCTGGGGTGAACTCTGCAAAGTTTTAAAGGGATGTGAACATTCCAGAACACCAATCAAAAGCATCTAGCTGGGTTAAGTTATCCAATTTCCATTCTGTATGTCTTCCCTAAGGACAACTATTTGGAACCACTTTATTCTCTGTTAGTAAAGGCATTACATGTTACTGGACTCAGCAGCAGAAGGAGGTTTTCTGCAGTGTCCAGTAGTTGCTTGCGCTTCGGGCTGTGCATACAGCCTGGTGGACGTACTAAGCACTTCACTTGATGATGTTTGGGTTGTGCACAGCTACATGATGCCAGCTGGTTTCGAGGCACCAATTGCTTACAACTTATGAATTTATCCTGTAGCAAAAGAAACTGGAATAATATGGTCTCCAAGTAAAACGACACTGATTTTAAACCCATCTTGACACTTTTTACCCAAGAGGAAGCTATTCTCATAATTATGCAATAATACATTTTAACTCAAATTTCATATAATTATATGCATGTCTGGATATTGCCTATTGCCTAAACCATTAGCCACTGTGGATGCAAGAATGCTGTACCCTTTTTGTAAGTCAATTTGCCTTATTAATATTAAAATCGCAGATTGTTGTGCTTCTTAAATTGAGTACAGAGAGAATGCTCAGTAGGGAAACAGTCTGACATGTTCAGGACATTCATAAGCCATTAAAGTGAATTTTCTGCCTATAAGAGAAATTTTATGGGATAAGGTTATGTTAACCCCAGAAGATTGTTGTTAGATAACTTGGCTTCATGATAAGTAGCATGACTTGGAGGCGTTGGTTGGAAGCCATGCCTCATAGACTGAAATTCTTCCTTGCATTTAGCATGCCATAAAAGAGTGAGAATATGCTAGACAGATTATTCAGTGTAAGTCAATACATATGAGAAGAGATTAAGGAGCATTTGTAAGTATTCTTGTGTGGAACAATTTGTTCAACAAATATTTTATCAGTGACTACTATGTGCCCTGCACTGTAGTAATAATTAGGCAGAAGATGATGAATAAGTTATTTAAGGAGCTGATAGTCTATGGAGAATGAGAGTAAACCTTCCAAAGGCTGTGATTAGTCCTGCCATAGAAGGGAACTGATAGGAGAAGCATTTATCCTGATATTAAGGATTCGACACTTCTCTTTCTTGGTGGCTTTGAAACATGGTGGCTGATTCTTTGACCCTCTTGTCCTTGAGCTTGGAACTGAGCCCTTCTCCTTGAACCTGGAGGTGCTGTGACTGCTTTAATCAGCACAATGAGGGGGAAGCCCAAGGCATCTCTGAAGGCCAGGCAGCACTGCTCTATTTGCTAGAACACTCACTCCTGGAGCACTGGGCCCCTTGTAAGGGTCCAGCCCTCAGAGGCTGTGGGTGGGCACTCCTGGCAATGGTCCTGTGAGGTCAATCTTTCCTTCTTATCATCTGAGCCCCTAGACACCAATGGACAGGGGCCAACCCACCCTACTGTGTTTTGCCCAAATTCCTGACCTACACTGTGGTTAACTGTGTAGCAGCAGGTCATTGGAACACATGTGGTGAGGAGGTGATAGCTAAGGATGAACTGCAAGTCACCATGAGGATGGTGGGGCGGTGTTCTGGGCAGGAACAGCCTTGGCCAAGGCTGGCAGTGAGAGTGCACATGTGCCTGTGTTCCAACAGGGGTTTTGCTTTTCTTGCTCTGGATTGGATTATGTCGTCAGAGGATAATATCTGGATATTCAATGGATATTGAATAGTGAGGATCAATGAGTTCATGAGCTCATGTGAGCAGCAGACATCAGGCACCTCTTGCCAGCCTGGACCACTTTGTTTCTCCCCTGTGCTAACATATCTTCCTTGGCCTTTTCCTATGTCTGGCAGCGGAGGAGCCCAGGAAACATGTTTTATGTGAATGCAATTATGCCACAGTTTCCACTAAAAGGAAGATTATGAGTAGAAGAAAGTAAAAATCAGAAAAATTGTAAAGTGAATCAATATCAAGAGACCAAACCCTATGTAACTAGATGAAGAGCCACAGGGAAACTGATGTGTTCCCAGAAAACTGATGTATCTCCGTGCATTGTGAAGTCCCAGCTGATGGTGACTTGGCAGCCCAAAGCCATTTGAATCAGCAGCTCTTTTATGATGGCTGCAAGATTACTCATTCTTCAACACTTTCAGACAACATGGCAGAAAATAGCAAATCAAAGCCACATGCATGCATGTGCGCCAAGCATCTACACAAGGCATACAAAGTCAGAGAAATAAGAGGCTGCCTGCTTCCTCTCCCCCTTTTCATTGTAGAAAACATTCGTCACCAAGGAAACACCCTTCTGATTTATAGAGGTCTCATTTCCATAATGCATGTCTATATAATGTAAATATTTTATTTAGCCTATGTGCTGTAGACCCCTAAGTGTTTGTGATACACAGAATTCATATGTTGAAATCCTAACCCCCAATGTGTTGGTATTTGGTGGTGGGGCCTCTGGGAAAGGATTAGGTCATGAAGATGGAGGTCTCATTAGGTCATAAAGGTGGAACCCTCATGAATGGATTTAGTGTTCCTATGAAAGAGGCCCAAGAGGCCAGGCGCGGTGGCTCACACCTGTAATCCCAGCACCCTGAGAGGCCGAGGCAGGTGGATCACCTGAGGTCAGGAGTTCGAGACCAGCCTGGCCAACATGACAAGACCCTGTCTCTACTAAAAATACAAAAATTAGCCAGGCGTGGTGGTGCACACCTGTAATTCCATCTACTAGGGAAGCTGAGGCAGGAGAATCACTTGAACCTGGGAGGTAGAGTTTGCGGTGAGCTGAGATCACACCACTGCACTCCAGCCTGGGTGAAAAGAGTGAAACTCTGTCTAAAAAAAAAAAAAAACAAAAAGAGAGAAAGAAAAAGAAGGAGGCCCCAGAGAGCTTGGCTATTCCATTATTTGAAGACACTGTGAGAAGATGTTGTTTATAAGCTACTCAGCATATGGTAGTTTATTACACCAGCCCAAACTGACTGAGAAACTCCCCATCCATGAATTTTAAAGGTTTGTCAGTGTAGGATAAACAAGTATGTGCGTGGTCTCCTAGAACAGTGTTTCTTGACCTGGGGTTCTTGGAATCATGGGAATTTACATATGTATTTTGGGATGTCTGAGAATTTTCTTTGATAAAATCTATATTATTTCATTTTGGTGGCATTTTCAACTACCTACATTAGTGTCCCTCAAACTTTATTGTGCATGCAAATCACTGGGTTATACAGCCTGTTCGGAATCAGCAAGTCTTAGGAGGGCCTGAGGCTCTGCATTTCTTTTTTTTTTTTTAAGACAAGAGTTTCACTATATCGCCCAGGCTGGAGTGCAGCAGAGCGATCTTGGCTCACTGCAACCTTTACCTCCCGGGTTCAAGTGATTCTCCTGCTTCAGCCTCCTTAGTAGCTGGGATTACAGACACCCGCCATCACGCCCAGCTAATTTTTGTATTTTTAGTAGATACGGGATTTCCCCATATTGGCAGGGCTGGTCTTGAACTACTGACTTCAGGTGATCCACACACCTCAGCCTCCCAAAGTGCTGGGGTTAAGGGCATGAGCCACTGCGCCAGGTGGAGGCTCTGCATTTCTAACAAGCTCGCTGGTGACTATAGTGTGAGTGTGGGAACAGTGCTTTGAAAAGCCAGGCTCGAGATGCCCCCTTACAGCCTGCAACTGCCAAGTGATGTCCCCGCCTGCCTTGTGTTTGTGTGTGATTATATTTGATCTCAGTTGTGCTGCTATCATTATCACAGCTGAAAAGGGATGAAGACAGCCAACTATTACTTGACAGCCTTCTGGTTACCAAGAACATGCACTGTTGTCAGAGCAGAATCCATGAGATAGAATTTATGGGCACACGTACTTGGTGGACCAGAACTGGGAGTTCTGTGCCATCAGCACTCTCCATCTCTGCTCTTCCTTCCTTTCTGCTGCCTGAGCCTGACTTCTCTGGGCACAGGCTTTCTCCAGGTAACGCACCAGTTGTCAGTGGCAGCCTCATCCTCTCCTTCTCTGCCCCATGCATGACTGTACTGTGCCGTCTCCACTGGGCTTGTTTTGATTCCTTTCCTCACTCTTTACCGTTAGCGGTTCCCAACATCTGGGATTTTGTGACAGGCTGTTTGGATTGGATGGCAGTTCTCTCTCAGACACCCCGGAAACTCACATAGGTGCCCACAGGGACTTCGCCTTGCTGTCAGATCATGATATGTGTGGCCTTCCCTTGCACACAGCCTTGGCCTGGAGGACACTTGGAAACTGGTGAGGTGCATAGGGGAGGAGGGCACGTTTTAATCACATAGAGCTTGTGTACTGATGGAAAGCTGTCAACCTATAAACATAAAATGTTAATATCTACGCATAGTCTCACTACAGTATTATCTTTTCTACTCTACCCCCTTTTGATTAGTGGTTATTTATTTTAACATGTTTCTTTGTTTATGGTTATCAATGGACATAGTGTTTCACAATTCTGTGAGAGCCGGGTAAGGTGATGTCCCTGAAGTGGAAAAAAGTCAAGATCCAGCGAAAAGTCATCAGCAACATAAAAGTTCCTCCTAGATTGTCAGTTCTTAAATCTCAGAACTGTAAATAGCAAAATTCAGTGTGTTCTTTAGAAAGTAAAAGAGCATACTGTTGGAAAGGAAGGATACTTGCAAGAGCTGAATCAGAAATAAAATATAGCTTCTGGCAGCAATTGCAATGTCAAAAAGAAGACATAGCAGTTATTTTAAGAATCATCATTATCTTTCATTTAAAAGTGAAAGCATGAGAGGCTCCAAAGCAGAGAAGAACGAGCTGGATGTTAAGTCTAGCCGACTTGAGCTTGGATCATGGCTCTGCCACTTTCCAGTCCTGCCATTTTGGGCAACACATGCAGTCTCTTGGAGCCTGTATCTTCTTCTGTAATAATAATAATAATATCCAACTGGAAAAGTTGTGAGTAGAAAATAAATCATGAGCATAACATCCTTCAAGAGCTCCTGATCCATAGTAACTGCTCAATTAGCAAACTATGTCTTAAAAAATGTGTGTGGAGAGGAGTGATGAGGATATTACATAGGTTAAGTTAAGAAACAGCCTGCCATGTGGGAGACAGGAAAGAACTGCCTAGTAGCCCCCTCCAAAGTTGCTGTCATGAAATTCATAGTAGTGAAAAATGTTTTGAGAAGGAATACAAGGTCACACTGGTTTTGTTTATTTATTAATTTATTGATACTTTGTTTGTTTGTTTTGAGACAGAGTCTTGCTGTGTCGCTCAGGCTGGAGTGCAGTGGCGCGATCTTGGCTCACTGCAAGCTTCACCTCCCGGGTTCACGCCATTCTCCTGCCTCAGCCTCCCGAGTAGCTGGGACTACAGGTGCTTGCCACCACGCCCGGCTAATTTTTTGTATTTTTAGTAGAGATGGGGTTTCACCATGTTAGCCAGGATGGTCTCGATCTCCTGAACTCCTGATATGACCGCTTCAGCCTCCCAAAGTGCTGGGATTACAGGCGTGAGCCACCATGCCCGGCCTATTGATAAGTATTTACTTCAGGTCTTGAGCTTGTGATCATTTGTTAGTATCTATGGCTTTCATCCCTGGCTCTATATTTCTGTTCCTTTCCTGTTTTCCAATATACACCAAAGAATAACTTCTTCATTGTTGTTGTTTTGTTTTGTTTTTGAGACAAAAACAGGAGTTTTGCTCTTGTCTCCCAGGCTAGAGTATAGTGCCACAATCTCGTCTCATCGCAACCTCCGCCTCCTGGGTTCATGTGATTCTCCTGCCTCAGCCTCTCGAGTAACTGGGATTACAGGCACCCACTACCACACCTGGCTAATTTTTGTATTTTTAGTAGAGACGGGGTTTTGCCGTGTTGGCCAGGCTGGTCTCAAACTCCTGACCTCAGGTGATCTGCCCACTTTGGCCTCCCAAAGTGCTGGGATTGCAGGCAATGAGACACCTTGCCTGGCCGACACCAAAGAATAACTTAATGACATCCAGTTGACTTCATGAAGGCTGTGTACTTGGTACTGACTAAATTTGTGTTAAAAATTCAATGAACTGAAACTTGCGAACTGAACGTAAAGTTGGAAAATAAATGGACCACTTTCTGTGAATGGCTGATGATGATATTTTATCTGGCAGTTGGTACCCAGTGGCAACTATGGTTTCACTTTCTCCTTCTGATTTATTTTTGTGCAGTTTTGTTGATCGAGAATTCTTGCATTCCAAGTGTCATCCCAAGCACTTGGTGTGTATTGACACATTTAATTATCACAGCCATCTTATAAGGTAGATAATAATGTTATTCCTGCTTTGGGGATGTGGAAGCAGGCTTAGAGGCATTAAGTGACTTGCCACAGTCACCCTACTGGGTCAATGTTGGAAGATTGGGACTTGTATTCCCACCATGGGAGGAAGCAGTGATATTTAACAGGTTTTAAAGACTATCACCCATTTCACATATATTAAATGGGCATGTGACTCTAAGACATCATATAGGAAATGAGTAGCTAAAGCATTTTACTTTGTATACTTGCTTTGCTTTTACTTTAATATGAAAATATTGGAAGTTTGAATCTGGACTTTTGTAAACCCATAGTGACATATCATAAGTTGCCATCTGTAAGGTGTAGAGGGGCCATCTGTTGTTGATTGTCTAGTCTACATTTGTTCCTGGGCTAATACACTGCATTGAAACCAGAACAAAACAGAAGGGAGAGTGTTAGAAGAAAAAATTATTCAGGACTATTGTGATATGTGTCAAGACCATTGCAGTAGGGGAAAGAGATGGGACTCAACTTTAAATAAGCCAAGACAAGTGGAAAATTACACCCAGCGAGCAGAGTGAGGGAATCATTGGATGGAAAATGACTTAAGAGGGGACATCAAGGGTGGGGGGAATTCATGCTAAAAAATCCAACTTAGCAGTATTCTTGCTACCACTGGGCTAGCAGGCCAAGAGCAAGGTGCCAGGTCAAGGCCTCGTTGAGAAGAGGGGGTCAGAGGAGCCTGTATAAGGTTTACTCAAGGAGAGAGACTTTGTCAGAGTGACACTGATGAACCCTGTAGAGAATCAGAGAGAAATGTATTCCACATGGACTTGAGAACGTTACTCATTGGAATGGCAATAGAACGAGCTGTTTAAGTTGGTTTTGGTATTTTTGATTAATTTCATGATAAAGTTAATAAATATTAAGACAACTGATTTTCTGCTTATTCTCTACATAGCTTCTTCTCTTTGGGGGTTGCAAAATTACATTAGCTTTGTTTTCCCTCTTTTTTTTTTTTTTTTTGAGACAGAGTCTCGCTCTGTCGCCCAGGCTGGAGTGCAGTGGCCCGATCTCAGCTCACTGCAAGCTCCGCCTCCTGGGTTCACGCCATTCTCCTGCCTCAGCCTCCCGAGCAGCTGGGACTACAGGCGCCCGCCAGCTCGCCCGGCTAGTTTTTTTGTATTTTTTAGTAGAGACGGGGTTTCACTGGGTTAGCAAGGATGGTCTCGATCTCCTGACCTCGTGATCCGCCCGTCTCGGCCTCCCAAAGTGCTGGGATTACAGGCTTGAGCCACCGCGCCCGGCCTGTTTTCACTCTTAAACTACGGAGTCTTCTTATTTTAGTAATCAGATCAGCCTATGAATTTGTAGTAATGGCCTTTGTGGATGGATATATAGTCATTAATAAGCAACTTACCTAAGTGAGTAACAATTGTATAAATATATGTTCAATGTATTTAATGGGAGAACAAAGCCCACTATATTATACTTAGGTACATATTTAATTTTAGAAGGAAATAAATCATTCTGTTACCATAGACTTTCAGAAACCTCTTGATTGGGTGAATTCTATGCAGAGTAAGATTTCACAATAACTTTAAAATGTATCATGTATCTCAGGATTGTATTCTGAGGATTGAAAATGTATTATGATATTAAATGTATTTTTCTTGCCATTTTATGTAAACTTTATAAAATAACATAGGGGAATTATTTTTTATTTTTATTTTTATTACTGTTTTTGAGATGGAGTCTTGCTCTGTCGCCCAGGCTGGAGTGCAGTGGCGCGATCTCCGCTCACTGCAAGCTCCGCCTCCCAGGTTCACGCCATTCTCCTGCCTCAGCCTCCCAAGTTGCTGGAACTACAGGCGCCTGCCACCAGGCCTGGCTAATTTTTTGTATTTTTAGTAAAGACAGGGTTTCACCATGTTAGCCAGGATGGTCTCGATCTCCTGACCTCATGATCCACCTGCCTCAGCCTCCCAAAGTGCTAGGATTACAGGCCTGAGCCACTGCGCCCAGCCCCCTAATTTACCTTTTTAAGCTTCTTGTGTGACGTTACATAGTCAGAAGGTTTATATGGCTAAACACCTACTCAATCTAAAGTTGTTAATATTTTAATCTTCCTCACCATGGATAATTTAGAAAAAGTAACAGTGAGCATACTTCTCTGGAAAGCAATAAAGAATAACCTTTGAAAATGGCAGTTAGTAAAAAATATTTTATTAACTGGTGAGTACCATTGGAAGTTACATTCCTTTTAGTCCTAGGAGGTGCAATATTATTGCTTTTAAGTGGGGAGAACTGTTTTGATATTCCTCTCAAACAGTAGCAGAAACAGAATGCAAATCACAGTTTAAACAGTCACTTAAAATTTTGAATATTATAAAATGAAAGAATCCTGTTGTTTCAACTACCATTAAACACTTAAAATTGCAGAATTTTACTTAAATGACTTTCTTCTAAATTAGACTAAATAAAAACATTCATTTCAAAGTGCTGAAATTACACTGACAATTAGTATTTAATGCTCATTTAAAATTCTATTCTACATATTAGCTATCTTTTCATTATCTCAATTTACATGTCCCTAAGATTTTCTAAATCTTAATCCCTGTAGCAATGCTAATGTTTAAGCTAGTATTTCATGAAAGAAAGAAAGAAAGGCTACAAATCACTTTTTCATATATTACACATGAAGATTCAGTTTAGTGGAATAATCTTGAGGAATGAGTTGTGCAAATGGATTACTGTTGAAAATGGTAAATTTTGTATGCTTAATTAAAGGAGGACTTTTCAATGTGAAAGTTTGAAACCATTGTTTCTTAGCAGAATGTTAAACTTAATAAATGTGAATAAAAGTAACTATCATTGTAAAACTGTAGCAAAGTAATTTGACTTCATTTGACTTCTAAAGAGGAGTCCCAGTACAAAAATAAATCTGCATTGCCTTTCTTGTTTCCTGAGGTGGAAACTTGGGAACAAATTCTAGAAGGTGATCATGGAAAGAGTTGGGCTATTGGTCTGCCTTTTCCGTGTCTAGTTCACCCTGAGTCTGTTTCTCTGCACTATGACGTCCCTCCCTGCTCATTAGTAGCATCATGCAGTGAGACTGTTTTACAGCCCCTTCTTCTCCCAGAGGGGCCGCAGAAGCCTGTGTCTGTGTCCTGTGGCCAAGTGAAAGAATGGCTGTGATGTGGTGCTTCCCACGGTATGCTCTAGAGCCAGAAGCTGGGGCTGGCTCCTTGCCTTACTAGCACTGAACTTGAATATGATTTTTTTAAAAAAGGAGGGTGGGGAGGGGGGTAGGAAAACTACTTACCTCCTTGTTTGTCATGAGGATTAAATAAGATAATATATGTAAAGGCTAAGCATGGTGTCTGACATAGAGCAAATAGTCAAATGTTAGCTAGCGCTTTTGTTTTCAAATGTGTGGGTTTGCATTTATCCATAGTTGATCTTATTATCATCCTGCTATTTCTGACCCTCTTTATTCCAAACTATTTTAGCCCATTCTCTTCATATTCCAGGCTACATCTTATCTTTGAAGCTCTAGAGCATAGTTGTGTTGCTGTAAGGGTTGAAGTAGGTATGTATAATTTACCTAGAGCCATAGCAGGCACATTAGTGTGCAGTAAATGCCGTGTCTAGTTTCCTTGCTGTTGCCTTTAATGGGGTCAGTGCCTCTCAGTTTTCCAAGTTGGACCCTCCAGGGCACTCCTGTGGCACTCCCTCTGGTTGGTTCCCTGGTCCTCTTGGTTCTATGGTGACTCTAACTTCATTAACTCTGCCCCTGACCTTTGCAGGGCAGAGCCATGCTACCTTGTCTCAGTCCCATGTCTTCAGCCTCTTCCTCCTTCCCACCTTCCACTCAGACTTCATACAACCCCAGTCACTGGGGTCGCCCCAGCCTGAAGGCAAAATAAGATCAGTCCTGAACTTACGATCCTCAGCCTCCCTCTGCTCTGAGCGAATTCCCCCAGAGCCTTCCTGGAGTCCTCAGGGCTGACCTGGCCTGGTGGCTTCTGTGCCTCCCTGCTCTGCCCAGCTCGCTGATGACCACAGCAGCTGCTTGAGGTCTGCCCAGACGAGCTTAGGCAGCCTTGGCTCCAGGCTTTCCCACCCACCCTCAAAATAGTTTACCAGAATCTTCTGAAAAAACAAATGGGATCCTCAAAAGTCCATGAGGTTCTCTGACACCACACAATTTTCCCAGAAAGCACAGGTATCCAGCCAGAAAAGAGAGAGTGGGGCATGTAAGGAGGTGTGGTCCAGTGGAGCAGCCATATATATATATATATATATATATATATATATATATATATATATAGAGACACACAGAGAGAGAGAGAGAGAGAGAGAGAGAGAGAGAGAGAGAGACCCAGAGCCAGGCAGTGCTGCTGGTTCATCAAAGAGAGTGAGAAACAGGAGGGAGGTGAGACGTGGTGTGCAGGGTGAGTAACCTACGAGCTGAGCAGGAGAGGGAGAGACACCGAGGGGTGGTGTGGGCATGGAGGAAGAGGGACCACAGTGGACCCTCCCAACTGCTCCACTAGGCCACACCTCCTCACATGACCCACTCTCTCTTTTCTGGCTGGATACCTGTGCTTTCTGGGGAAATCGTGTGGTGTCAGAGAACCTCATGGTTTTATATATATGTGTGTGTGTGTATATATGTGTATATATGTGTGTATATCAGTGCCACAGCTGGAGGAGAGGCAGGCAGAGGAACCACGTGTGTGGACCAGTGGCCGAGGTGTGGAATCACGGGAGCACTTGCCACCCACAGGCAGCGCCATCTGGTCCAGAAGCTTCATGCCCAGCTGCTTTCAGGTAGAAGAGCCCTGTCTCTTTCTCTGTGTCTCTTTCTGTCTGTCTCTGTTTCTGTTTCTCTGTCTCTCTCTCTTTTGTTTGTCTTTTTTCTTGTTCTCTGACTTTCTCTGCTTCTGTCTGTCTTTTTCTTTTTCTCTCTGTCTCTGTCTTTATTCTGTGCTCAAGGACTACCCCAAAAGCAAGTGATATACTTGCTGGGTCATCTTTCCTTAACTTCCCCAAAGATAGGGGTCTTTGGCATCTGAGGGACAGCTGGTTAGGGAGCAGGGTCAGGAGCTGTCCCTGACACACCAAAGGGCACTTTGCATGTCACTGCAGGCCATGTGAAGATTACAGTAGGTAGATTGTGTTATTATTCATAATTTATATGTTTATTTTTCCTCTACATTATAAGCTTCTGGTGTAGATAGAAAAGTGTACTCTTTATAACTCTCCTAATTCAATGTTTGCTGTAAATGAATGGATAAATGTAGTCTTTGTTTGCTGAAATTTGTCTTATAGGACTGCTGTGGATTGGCTTTGTTTGTTTTGAAACGTTCCCTTAACATTCTCTGTGGTGTTGAGATTTATCAGGAGCACAGAATGTTTCTTGTGTCACTTGGCAAATTTGGCTAGACATATTTTTATTTTGGACATATTTTTGAAAATCAAACTGTAGGTCCATGGTTTTAAAACACTCTTCAGTTCTGCTATTGTTTTTGGCTTCCAGAGACAAGACTGATAGCAGCATGCTATGGAATGTGTGTCATTGTCTTTAGGATTCCAAGATTCTGCCATCGCTGCTGCTGCTGTCCATGTGTCTGTGATGGCTGGCGGGAACAGCACTTACGTTTCGTGGGAAGATGGTGTGGTGTGCAGTAGTGGTCACTGTTGGAGAGATGTTTATGTCTTGTACATGAAGAGCTGCCCTCCCTCTGACAGCTGCCTGCCAAGCAGATCCATCTATCATTGACAGCAGGCAGCACATGGCTCACTGCCCCAAGGTATCCTGAAATATTTCTCCTAACTTTAACATGTTCATTATCTGCACCTTAATGTGCTATGAAGATATCTGTCTCACTGGTGATATGAGAGTGCGTAGCTGTTTTGACTTTAAATTAGGTGAGTAGTTCACATCTCAGATCCTGCTGAAGGCCTGTGCATTCTGATCAAGAGACAGGAGGAAACAGCAGGAGACACGGAAAGGATTATATAAAGACTGTTGCTTCCTGGACTCATGGACCAATGGGGAGAAAAGCCAGTTACATCTGTAACAAGCAAAAAACTGGAGGAAAAAACTCCTTCGGAGCAGAAGTCTGGACACCTCCGTCCCCATGCTGAGCCCCTCCAGCTAAGCCAGTGTTCTTGCAGCCCTGTTTTCACTTTACTATTAGCTCCATGAAGGCCAAAGCTGTCTTTGTCACCTTGATCATAGCTATTCAATCAGAGCTTGTTGAAAGAATGGTGTGTGGTGGTTCTGTTCCAAACTAGGCTCATTCTGCCTGTTGCACAGTAAGCCAGTTGCTGACATGACAAGTTAGCAGTGGAGAAAATATTTTATTCACACGGCAGTTGAGTGAGGAGATGGGAGAACAGCTCTCAAATCTGTCTCCTTGGAGATGGGATTTTAGGAATATTTATGGGATAGAGGAGCAAGGTGATCTGAAGCATGGTGAAAGGTGATTGGGTATAAGGAAAAATGAGGTAATCAGGGATCTGTGCAAGTATAGTTGAGCTTCATAGCTCTTCATGGGATGCATGTTCGCAAAATAACATCATTACTAAGAGCTGAGGGTGGAGATTTTGGCCCTCTGACCTCAAAAGGTCACCCATTGGACATTCATTCAGGTCCGGTTGAAGGGTCAGTGGTCTCAACTGGGTTGAACTGGACAAGAGCTGACTCCATGTTCCTGAAAAACACCTTAAGCAAACATTTCCATGGTGACCTATGCATCAGAGATATTGTCTATAAGAAAGATGGTGGAAGTTTAGTTATAGATTATTTAGATACATGACTTTTAGCTACATGGTTTTTAAAATGAATTAAAAGCAAGTGACTGAGAACAAGCAAGGCAGGTCAAGTTTGGTGAGCCTAATCAGATTAACTTTCAGTTTCAGTTCTAATACATGGTGGTTCTAAGTTTGTGTTAGTATGAAATAGCTATGATTACATGTCAAAACATGTATCACAGGAAAAGAAGGCATCATTGAAGAAGTAGGACACAATGAAATTCTTAAAGGCACATGAGAGAGAACAGGCAAAGGCTTCACAGCAGGGTAATCAAGACTACCCGGAGGCTGGGGCTATTAGCTGTGAAGGCAGCATCAACTATCAAATATCATGAACCCGAGTGAAGTCTACTCAGCCACAAAGCCAGAAGTGGGAAGCAAGCTAAAGGTTAATCCCATCATGAGTTGGGGTAAGAGCAGAGGCAGGTGGCAGGAGCCCAGAGCTTGCACAGATTTGAGTTCATCAAGCTTTTCCAATATTTGAGCAGCATTTTGGAGTAATGATAACTGTTGGACCAGTTTTATGAGAGTGGATGCAGGGCTGGCTGAATCTTCATGTGATTCTGGGTCTCAACTACAAATTCTGAGTAGCAGTTAGCATTTCTTCCCATATGAACTGTTGGGCACATAGTAAACCACTAATAAATGTTTAGTGGAATGACTTTGATATGACTCAAATAGAAAATGTGCAGTTCATTCCACAATTTTTCTGTTTACCAGTGATGTGCATTCCTTTTTTTTTTTTTTTCTTGTTTTTTGAGACGGAGTCTCCCTCTGTCACCCAGGCTGGAGTGCAGTGATGCAATCTTGGCTCGCTGCAAGCTCTGCCTCATGGGTTCACGTCATTCTCCTGCCTTAGCCTCCCGAGTAGCTGGGACTACAGGTGCCTGTCACCATGCCTGGCTAATTTTTTTTTTTTTTTTTTGTATTTTTAGTAGAGATGGGGTTTCACTGTATTAGCCAGGATAGTCTCGATCTTCTGACCTCGTGATCCACCCGATTCGGCCTTCCAAAGTGCTGGGATTACAGGTGTGAGCCACTGCACCTGACTGATGTGCATTCTTACTCATTCTGTTTTGGCCTAATTTATAATACATAGAATGGTGATTGTTGAACATGCCTCACTTCTGTGTTTTGTAGTTACAATGTGAGTATGTGTGCACATATCTGCATATAAATGATTCAATCCAGCTTAGAGCTCACAGGTTCCTTTTCCTTTTCTCTTTTAAATTATTCATGGCTTGTTTTGAATACCGAGAAAGCTGTTCCAGCCTTGTGTTAATATAATTATCTGAAAATTTAGAACTTGGTTGTTATTGACATCATGAGTTTTCTTATGAGTTCTTTTGTTCCCAGAAATTTCACTCTTATATAAACTTGAATATAATGAAGTTAACTTCCTATAATTTATTTACTCCTATTATAGCAGAAAGGTCACCAAATTTGACGTGAAACTCAGTTCATGTAAAGACTCAATTATCAACTAGCTGTTGATCTTAAACAAGTTAGTTGAATTCTCTTGGCCAGAGGAAACACTTTTGGAATGGCAGAGCAAGGACTTTCAAAAATCCACTTCTCCACAAAAGCAAAAACAAACAAAACAAAACAAAAAAACTCTGGTAAAATCTGATAAAATAAATTTTTAAAAATCAGAAGTCTGGAAATTAAAGGCTTGCAACAGTTCAAAGAACATTTATACAAAGTGACTGAATCTCAGTAAGAACAGCGAGCTTTATTCCCTGCTTTGTGATGTTTTAACTTAGTTGATTTCCTTCACTTTCTCTCCAGTTCCGCAGTAGCCTTGAAAACCAACAGCCTCACAGCCATGGCAACTCTGAAAATCAGGAGCCTAGAAACCACTAAAAGGAAAGAACAGGTTTGGAGATCCTAAACAAAGACCAATGATTGTCATTATTTGTCCTATCTGGAAACTTTCTGGAAAATTCGGATTCACAAATGTCTTTACTTGACTTCACTCATAACTATCTCTGCAACACGGTATCCTCAGGGCTTTGGTTGAAAACATCAGCAGCAATTATTTAATATATCAAAGTAGCCCATGACAGTGATACCAGTTAGGGCAAACAAGAGGATGGCCAAAAATCTTAAAAGGAAAATCTAGAAAATGAAATACCTCTGTAACAGGCTTTGAAAACATGTTTCTCTGACATATTCCAGAGGATCTAGAAGACCATGTAAATATGCAGTAAAGATTTGAAAAGAGTATCTGTAGGTGACCTTTGAGGCCCTACAAAACAGGAAGTGAAGACTAAGGCACAGTAGTAAGCTTTCAGAGTGTTGAAGGCATGCCTCAGGACATATACATATACAGCCCCTGAACAAAACATGGGAGACTGATTGGTTCAAGGTGTTTAAGGAAATCTCGGTCCAATAATTAGCTAACTAACAATTAGCTAACTGAGTAGAAACTTCAGTGACCTCACATGACAATACAGACTTTACAAAACTCATCCAAGAAAATCACTAAACAAGCAGCAAAAACATGAAAACTAGGAAGGGGTTCAGATTTTTAGAGTTGCCTTATTATATTATGTTAAATGTTCAGTTTTCACAGAGAAAGGAGGAGGGTAGAAGAAGGAGAGGGAGAGACAGAGAGAGAAAGGCAAAGAGGAAAAAATATAGGAAAGAAGAAAGTATAGCTCAAGCTTGGGAAAGGTAATCAATAGGAGCTATCCATAAGAAAACTCAGATGTTGGACTAACTAGATAAAGACTTTAAATCAGCTGTTATAAACTTGTTCCAAGAACTAAAGGAAATTATATCTAAAGAATAGCAGGACAGACATAGGAATGATGTCTAACCAGATAGATAACATCAATAGAAGTATAAATTATTTAAAAAGTGTGAAGAAAAATGCAGAGACTCTAAACAGCTCTATGGGGTACCATCAAGGGCACCAACATACACATGATCATAGTTCTAAAAGGAGATGAGGGAGAGAAGGGGACAGAAAGAATATTTAAAGAAATAATTCTGGCCGGGCGTGGTGGCTCAAACCTGTAATCCCAGCACTTTGGGAGGCCGAGATGGGCAGATCACGAGGTCAGGAGATCGAGACCATCCTGGCTAACACGGTGAAACCCCGTCTCTACTAAAAAAATACAAAAAACTAGCTGGGCGAGGTGGCGGGTGCCTGTAGTCCCAGCTACTCGGGAGGCTGAGGCAGGAGAATTGTGTAAACCTGGAGGGCGGAGCTTGCAGTGAGCTGAGATCTGGCCACTGCACTCCAGCCTGGGTGACAGAGCGAGACTCCATCTCAAAAAAAAAAAAAAAAAAAAAAAAGAAATAATTCCAACAAATTCCAAAATTTGATGAAAAACAATTATACACATCAAACAAGTTCAATGAACTCCAAGTAGGATAAACTCAGAGATCCATCCCTAGAAACACCATACTCAATCTGTTGAAGATACCTTTTTTTTTTTTTTTTTAAAAAAAAGATGTATCACAAATAAAATAATCCTCATTAAAACTAATAGCTGATTTCTCATCATAAACCATGGAGACTTCAGGCAGTGGGATGACATATTCAAAGTGTAGAAAGAAAGTGACTGTCAACCAACAATTGCATATCCAGCAAAATTATCCTCCAAGAGTGAAGGAAAATTAGGACATTCCCAGATAAACAAATATGGAGAGGATTAATCACTAGCAGACCTGCTCTACGAGATATGCTAAAGTGAATTTTTTAGGCTGAAATAAAGGACTCTAACCAGTTCTTCAAATCCATACAAAGAAAAAGCACTGCAAAGTATACTACATAGGTAAAAGTGTAAATGTATTTTTGTTAGTAACTCTTTTCTTCTGATTTAAAAGAAAACTGGATAAAATAATAATGACAAAATGCTGTTGATGGATTTTAAATATACAGAGGTGAAATTTGCATGACAATAGTAATATAGAAGAGTGGGAAGGGAACAGAGCTGTAGAGTGAAATTTTTTCTATCCTATTAAAATTAAGTTGGTATTAATGCAAATGAGTTGTTTAAAATGTTAACTGTAATCCCTAAGAAAACACCTCCAAAACTATAGTAAAGGAATACAGGGGAATTAAAATGCTACAGTAGAGAATTTTGATTTAACAAAGAAGTAGGCAGTAATGGAGGAATAGAGGAACAAAAAGATATGAGACATACAGAAAACAAAAAGTAAATGGAAGGTGTAAATCCCACTTTATCTTTATTTATAACAATATTAATGAAATATAATACAAATTAATATAATCAAACCTTATTAATAGTTGTATTAATTATTTAGTAATATAAATGGATTAAACTTTCTAATCAAAAGGCAGAGATTGGCAGAATGCATTAAAAAGCATGAACCAACTATATGCTATTAATGAGACACACTTTGACTTCAAAGACAAATAAGTTGAAAGGAAAAGAATGAAATAGTGTTGTATTAGTCAGTTTTCATGCTGCTGATAAAGACATACCTAAGACTGGGTAATTTATAAATGAAAAGAGATTTAATGGACTCACAGTTCCACATGGCTGGGGAGGCTTCATAATCATGGTAGAAGATTAAAGGCATGTCTTACATGGTGGCAGGCAAAGAGAATGAGATCCAAGCCAAAGGAGTTTCCCCTTATAAGACCATCAGATCTTATGAGACTTATTCACTACTACAAGAATAGTATGGGGGAAACCACCCCCATGGTTTAATTATTTCCCAGCAGGTCCCTCCCACAACATGTGGGAATTATGGGAGCTACAGTTCAAGGTGAGATTTGGGTGGGGACACAGCCAAACCATATCAACTGTGCAAATAGTAACCAACAGAGAACTGTAGTGGCTGTAGTAATATCAGACAACAAAGAATTGAAGACAAATTTATGCTAGAAACAAAGGACACTGTTTTAAAATAATGAAATGGTTAGTTCATGAGAAAGACACAATAATTACATATGCACTCAATAACAAAGCCCCAAAACACATGCAATAAAAACAGATTGAACTGAAGGTGAGAAATAGACAATTCAACAGTAATAGTTGGAAACTTCAATACTTCAATAATGGATAGAATAACTAAGCGGAAGATCAAGTAAATAGAAAACTTGAACAACACCATAACGCAGCTAGACCTAACAGACATCTATGTAATGCACCATTCAGCTACAGCAGGGTATACATTTTTCTCACTGCACGTAAAACATGCTCTAGGATAGTTCGTATGGTAGCCCATATAACAAGCCTCACTAAATTAAAAAGGACTGAAATAATACAAATGTAAAGTATGATCTCTAACTACCTGGAATATAATTTGAAATCAATAATAGAAGGTAAATGGGGGAATTAACAATTATGTGGAAATTAAACCAAAACACATCTTAATAAACAATGATTCAGAGAAGAAATATTAATGGAAAATATTAATGGAAATATTAATAGAAAATACTTTAAGATGAATGAAAATAAAAACATAACAACATGTATAGGGTGGAGCTGCAGTCACGGACAGAGAGGTATTTGGAATTGTAAATGCCTATATTAAAAAAAATGACATCAAATCAATAAACTTTCACTTAAAAAAAGAATTAGAAAAAGAAGGGCAAACTAAACCCAAAGCAAGCAGAATGAAGGAAATCATAAAGATCAAAGCTGAAATAAATGAAATAGAGACTAGAGTAAAATAGGGAAAATCAACAAAACCAAAAGTTTGTTATTTAAAAAGATCAAAAAATAGACAAATCTTTAGCTAGACCAAAAAGGAGAGAGAGTGAGAAGACTCAAATTACTACAAATTACTAGAGTCAGGAATAAAGAGAGGACATTATTTCTGAAATTATAGAAATAAAAGGGATTATAAGGCAATATGATGAACAAATTAGATAATTGAGATGAGATGAACAAATTCCTAGGAAGACACAAACTACCAAAACAGATTTAAGAAGTATTAGAAAATCTGAGTAGATATAACTATAACAAGTAAAGAGATTAAATTAGTAATTTCAAAAATTCTCATAGTTATATCCCAGGTCCAGGTGGCTTTGCTGAAGAATTCTACCACACATTTAAAGGATAATTAATAATTCTTCACAAATTTTTCCAAAAAATTGAAGAAGAGGAAATATGATTTGGCAATAAACGGTCGTAAGTATTAATTCATGCTACAACATGGATAATATTTCAAAACATTTTGCTAAGTGAAAGAAGCCAGTCACAAACACTACATATTTTATGATATCATTTATATAAATATCTGGAATAGACAAATGATAGAGACAGAAAAGCAGGTTAGTGATTTTCTAGGGCTGGGTATAAGGGACAATGGGGGAATTTCTGCTAATGGATATGGAGTTTCTTTATGGGTGTTGGAAATATTCTAAATTTAGGTAGTGGTGATGGTTGTACAACTATGTCAATATGCTAGAAATCACTGAATTGTACATTTTAAATATATAAATTTTATGCAAAGTATATCTCAAGAAAGCTGTTACACTTTTTTTTTTTTCTTTCTTTGCCTTGTTTTCTCATTTGAAAGATGAGAGGGCTGGGTTGATTATCTATATAGCTTCTGGTGATTAAAAGCATCAAACTCTGTAAGATGATTTTAAGTGATTTATTCTAAGGCAAATATGAGTGACGATGGCCCATGACACAGCCCTCAGGAGGTCCTGAGAACATGTGCCCAAGGTGGTCGGGGCACTTTGTTTTATTTATCTTAGGAAGACATGAGACATCAATCAAATACAGTTAAGAAATATATTGATTTGGTTCAGAAAGGTGGGACAACTCAAAGTGGGGGCTTTCACGCTATAGGTAAATTTAAACATTGTCTGTTGACAATTGGTTGAGTTTGCCTAAAGACCTGGGATCCATAGAAAGGAATGTTCAGGTAAAACATAAAGGATTGTGGAGACCATGTTTTATTGTGCAGAGGAAGCTCTCAGATAGCAGACTTCAGAGAGAGGAGCAGGTTGTAAACTGTTTGTTATTGGACTTAAAAGCTTGCCTGGCTCTTAGTTGATTATCTCCCAGATCTGGGAAGAAAGGAAGGAAAACAAAGGGGAAAGGGGATTCTCTATAGAATGTGGAGTTTTCCCGTAAGAGACTTTGCAGGGTAATTTCAAGGTATGACGAGGAAATATATTTTGGGGTTAAATATTTTTTTCCTTGTCTCTTAATGTTATGCCAGAGTCAGATTGAAAAGTAAGTCACAATATGTATTTGGTGAGAATTTTTATGATTTATAGAGCATGACTCCCAGGCCCCTAAGAATTTAGGTAAGATAAAAAAAATCAGAGCTATAGTCCTCATTTCTTCCAGCTCATTTATTCGATGGATGTATGCCTTTGAAGTTATACTGACATAAATCTTAAAAGTAGAGCTCTATTTACTCATTGTTTTATTTTCAGTTTACTTTTGTTTCCCATGTTCTCTGTTAATCCTACACTCTAAGATTCTCTATCTCCCAGTTGCTCTGTAGAGTACAGAAACATTTCACAGCTTCCAAAAAATGCACACTTATTTAGAAATTAGTGTGTGTGCATGCAATACATTCTGAGTTTAAAAGAGAATTTTAATCTAGCAAGAGAAATGATTTAAATAAGGTGAATTTTTCCGTTATATATTTTTTTTCACTAAGCATCTTTGGAATACCTTTTCTCAGACAATAAACTCCAGAGGCACTAAAGTAAGTGGAATATTTCAGATAAGGTAAGTATAGTCATCACAAGTGGAAGTACATTTTAAAAAAGAATACCAGAAAACCTCGCTTTAAATTTTAACTCTGACATGAGCAAGTCTATTAAGAGCTTTAAATCTTAGCTTTTTGTTGTAAATATACATTATATATGCATATTATACATATTTGTATATGCATACATAAAAACTGTGAGGCATACCCTTAATATTTATCAGGAGTAATAATAACATAATGGCTGACAGTTATTGACCACTGGATATGAGCTAAGAAATTCATGCATACAGTCTCATTTAATCCTCAAAAGAATCCCTTATAGTAGAAATTATTTCTCATCCTGTTTTACAGATGAGTAAAACCAAAGCCATTCGGTTAGCAAGTATCAGGAACAGAGCTGTTAGCTTCTAGGAAATGTTCTTCATAATACATTCTCAGCAAATGCCCTGAGATTTTGGGGAACCCTGTTGTTTGTAAATATCAGGTAATGCCTCTCATTTAATTCAAGGACATACTAAAATGTTTAAGTGATTTCAGGCTGGGCGCGGTGGCTCAAGCCTGTAATCCCAGCACTTTGGGAAGCCGAGGCGGGCAGATCACGAGGTCAGGAAATCAAGACCATCCTGGCTAACACAGTAAAACCCTGTCTCTACTAAAAACACACAAAAAAAAAAAGAAGAAAAAAAAATTAGCCAGGCGTGGTGGCGGGCGCCTGTTGAACCAGCTACTCAGGAGGCTGAGGCAGAAGAATGGCATGAACCCAGGAGGTGGAGCTTGCAGTGAGCTGAGATTGGGCCACTGCACTGCAGCCTGGGTGACAGAGCGAGACTCCGTCCCAAAAAGTATAAAACAGAAAAGTTTAAGTGATTTCCTTCAGGCTAACCATGAACCTGGCTGGGAACAGGGATTTCACCATGAACTAAGGCACACAAGTATTACTGTCATAAAGAGACAAGGGGAATTTCAAACTTACTTTGGAATCCCAATGTGCACCAATGACTATGGGCACTCTTTGCTGGTACAAATAGTGGATGTTAAATGCTAAAGTTTTAAAATGCCACCAGTTCACATTATTGTAAAAACTGCTTTATAAATAATGTGCTATTCAAATAGAAGGTGATCTAAATCTCATTGCAATACATTAATATTACATGGAGTTAGAAAGTTCAAGCACTTCATCAAACAGCAAAATTTGCATTTGAGTATATGAGTAAGTCAGAGTACATGTTTGTCTCATACCCTGTGACAAATTTCCAAGGGAGGATTTATTTTATTTCTGTGCTCTGAATGTTTATTTGGAACACAATGCTACTCACTGTAATTTCACAATAGCTCTTCTTTTTTAAGCTCAATAAACCATACTACTTTGTGAGCTTTACTAACTTCACTAACTCTCTTATTCCTTCCTACTGGTGTAGCATCTTACACTAAACACCAGCTAGAATGTGGAGTTAGGCAATCAAGTGTGAAACTTAACTTGTACTTGTGTAAATATTAATATATACTTTTACTCTTTAAACTTGTTAAGGATGAGAGATTTTCAAATTAGTCTTGACAAGGAGTCAGTTTTTGATGGACTTCAGAGTTTTAACATATGAAAGTGCATTTTTTTGTTTATAAAATATAAATACCAACAAGGATAGCTTGGGTTCTGAGCTGATTGTTAGGAAATTTGAGTTTCTTCCTTTACTTGGAGAAGAGTAGCCTCAGAACTGGTAGAGAAGTTTGCCAGGGGCCTTAAGTGGACCCCCAAGAAACAGCACCTGAGCGTTTGGGGTGGCTGAGGTCAGCAGGATTTACTGAGGACCATTAGGTGCCCTGAGCACATTGCCTTGGCTAATTCATCCTTGTAACAACCCTGTCACCAAGCAAGATATTTCACTGGGCAGGAAATGAAAACCCACGTTAAATTAAATGTTCAGACATCTGTCTAGGAAACTGGAGCAGGTGGGGAACTCAGTTCCTTTGACGTTCGGTCAAGTATAAGAATGATGTAATTTGTGTTCTTCTTGCTTATTGCTATTTAGTTTCTTGCAGCACAGCTATTAAAGCATGACAAATGAATGGTCATCTCTGGAAGTATTTTTAAATGGAGAACTAATCCATCAGTCATTCTTGCCTGAGGAGAATTCTCTGCTCTCCTACCCTCTCTCTCTCCCTCCAGTATTCAGGGCTTGCCTATTTTGTGCTGGTCAGAGTGCTTCATGGCCCTTCCCTGTGGCTCTCACACTCAAATCGGAAACATAGATAATCAAGAGAAAACGATCAAATACAGAGTGCAAATTCTGAGACGTCCTATGCAGGAAGCGGAGTGCACTGAGGGGACACTATTGGCAGGGGGATGAGCTTATTTAGCAACTTCATCAGGGCTGGACTGCCAGAGAAGGTGGCATTTAAATTGACGCTTTCAGACAGAGGAGGCAGCCAAGCAGAGATGTGAAGTCTAAGGCAGGAATAAATTTGGACAGAAAGAGGGCAGGGAGGTTGGCTGGAGCTTAGTGGCTGTGGAAGAGTATCACAAGACTGAGTAGATGGGGTACCTTCTTCAACCTACCCAGGGCAAACAAAGAACTCCTGGGAGCCTGTGTACATCAGGTCCAGTGCTTGGTGCTGGCACAGAGCACCCTGAAACGCTGACTCCTATTCTCATGATCCATTCTATTCCAGCCCCAAGAAATGCTTCTCCCCATGTCTTGCTCTTTGTCCTCAAAACAAAAGTGATATTGAGTTTCTAAATCTGTCAAGATTCATGGCAGATTGTAGCAGTGGCAACACTGGAGAGAGTCACTGCTTTGGCGCTCAGGGAGTTTTAGAGCTGTGGAAATTTGTAGGTAAGAGAAAACACAAGCACATTAACTAGCTGTATGATTCCATTTTTACACTTCTGTAGAGACCTGCCTGAGACTGGGTGATTTATAAAGGAAAGAGGTTTAATTGACTCACAGTTCTGCATGGCTGGGGAGGCCTCAGAAACTTACAATAATGGTGGAAGATGAAGGGAAAGCAAGGCACCTTCTTCACAAGATGGCAGGAAGGACAGTGCATCCAGGAGGAACTACCAAACGTTTATAAAACCATCAGATCTCATAAGAACTCACTATCACGAGAACAGCCTGAAGAAAACCACCACCGTGATCCAATTATCTCCAGCTGGTCTCGCCCTTGACACATGGGGATTATAGGGATTATAATTCAAGGTGAGATTTGGGTGGAGACACAAAGCTTAACCATATCACTTGTCAAATCCCTTCCCTCAGATAGCGTGAAATAGCATTCTAATTCTTGCAAAGTGTTTTTTCCATGTATTGTTGAACATCTATTTCCTTGCATTTCTTTATGAACCAAATATGGTCGGGAATTACTCATACATTAGCATGGAATTTGTGATAGTTGCACGTGGTGGCTAAGGAATATTAGACAATTCATCTTATTCTTAAATTCACAATATTCTTACTTTCATATATATGTATGTTTAGCTATAATATGTGTGAGATGAGATACAGATTCTCTCCACCGGTGACTATGAAGACCTTGAAAGTTTAATTACAAATAGCTTTACTTTTGTAAAAATATTTAATAAGATGTAATTAAATCTTCATAAGAAAAAGATTTTCGGCCGGGTGCGGTGGCTCAAGCCTGTAATCCCAGCACTTTGGGAGGCCAAGACAGGCGGATCACGAGGTCAGGAGATCGAGTCCATCCTGGCTAACACGGCGAAACCCCGTCTCTACTGAAAAAAAAAAAAAAAAAACTAGCCGGGCCAGGTGGCGGGCGCCTGTAGTCCCAGCTACTAGGGAGGCTGAGGCAGGAGAATGGCATAAACCCGGGAGGCGGAGCTTGCAGTGAGCTGAGATCCGGCCACTGCACTCCAGCCTGGGCGACAGAGCTTTAATTTGTCGGTAGTTTATATTATTTTAAAAACTTTTCAAAGAATATATATGAAAAATATATATTCAGTTTTTTACGTTTAATTGGTATTTTCATGAGAATATATTCAAATTTTGTAGTCTTTGGATACAATTACAGTTTTAAAAGTTCTTTAGATCACTAAGAATAAGTTCATGTCAAGATGGGGCTAGAAATAGAAGACAAAAATAGAGCTCAGAAAAGGGGCGGAAGCAGCAGAAAAAAAACCAAAGAAATTCAGAGGCAATCTGCTTACATTTTTAAATTCCTGAAACAATGAAAAAAAGAGTAGGCTTCTGTCAAGCATGACCCATATAAAATTTGCAAAGAGTACATAACACATTTTCCAGATTTAATTACTGATCAAAGTAACAAAAACAAGCCAATTGGACATTGCAAATTATTTAGACTTTTGCTACTGGCCATAACAATGGAGATGAGCAAGAAAATTTTTCTCATCATATGCCATGTAATCAGGTCTGATAAACTCCTTTATATTTTTTATAAGCAAAGTTTGAAATATTAATCAAAATCACAAGAATAAATCAAAAAATTGTTCCCATCTAATTTCCAGCTTAGAAGCAGCAAAGGCAGCTGGGCCAGCTGATAGACAAGGAACGCTGTCCTCCCAGAACTAGCCACGGGTGCAGATGATGGGCACTACGGAGCCTGCTGTCTTACAGAAGCTGATCCTGGGGGGTGCCTTTCAATCCTCAGTATCAGCAGGATTTCTTTTAGAAAGCAATCTGATTCAGATTAATGACTGCAATTTTTCACTGGATGGAAAACAAGTCTAGAGGAATTGACCTTTATTTTAAGTTCAAAGATAGTATATCCTTGTTACTACAGTTACATGTTTTATAGCCAATCTTCAAGGCCAGCTTTGGGTAATGAAGTTCTTTGTGATGGAAGCACTTAGGTTCTTGATAAAGTGAATATTTAAAAAATCACTATCAGAGAAAAGTATACCTGATACAATGACTAGAACTGAAAAATTATGAACAAATAGCAAAACAATTAGTACCATTTGATGAAAAGAAGTAATAGCCAATATAAAACTTTGGTATGATGTTCTAAACATACAAATGTCCAATATTTAGCCAAACATAATGATACTTCTTTTGACATTGACTATCCAACATTTCTTGAGAAGAATGGATAGTTTCTAAGTCTAAAAGACATGGTTTTGGAATTTGAGGGTAGAATGTCTGAACATGTAGTACAGATTAGAAAAATAAAACAAATTAAAACTATCTAAAATGGCAAAATAAAAATGAAACTATCTTTTAATGCATAATGAAGTGAGAAAAAAAATTACACATAAAATGATTTTTGAAGATTTTTTTTTCTAAATTGGAAGATATTTCATGTGATACATCTAAAGTAACATAGCGGTAAAATATAAGGATATTAGAAAAAGGAAATGGAGATATTTGCATTACTATGAAGCTTCCTGTAGAAATAATTCCAAAACTAATTTATATAGATACTATTTTCTCACCACTATAGACTGAGATGTCTTAATTACAGGTTTTCTATGAAATATTTCAGCAAAGAAAAATTTGAAAAAATTTGGAAGTATTGTATGGGTTCAGGCATTTCTTTTTCTTTCTTTCTTTCTCTTTCTTTCTTTTTTTTTTTTTTTTTTTTCTGTGACAGGGTCTTACTGTGTCACCCAGTCTGGAGTGCAGTCATGCTATCTGGACTCACTGCAACTTCTGTTTCCTGGGCTGAAGCCATTCTCCCACCTCAGCCTCATGAGTAGCTGGGACTACAGGTGCACCACCTTGCCCAGCTAATATTTGTATGTTTTGCAGAGATGGTGTTTTGCCTTGTTGCCCAGGATGGTCTCGAACTCCTGACCTCAAGTGATCTGCCCACCTTGGCCTCCCAAAGTGCTGGGATGACAAGGGTAAGCCACTGCGCCCAGTTGAATTCAGATTTTTTTAAAGAGATGGTGTGATTTATAATACATGTGATACTCATGTATTATATGATACATTTTAAAATATTGTAGTTTTTTCCTAGGATAATGATAATTTTATTTGCAACCTGTCCTTAGAATTTCTAATTCCATTGAAAGTAATAGCAAAAACCGCAATTACTTTTGCACCAACCTAATATATGTAAAATCTGATTTTTTCTGAGTCTAAATATTGCCTAAAAATAAAGAATTTTATTGACAGTTGCTGCTGACTTAGCAGAATGATATTTCTCTATGCTGAAATAAACTACCATGATGCAAGAAAGATGGCCTAGTTTTAGCACTGCTCTCAACAGAACAAAATTACATGGAAAATTTTGACTGTGAACACACAGTGACTTTGTTAATAAAAAGGAAAAATATAAATTTGACAAAATATATAGATGAACATTTATGAGTTGTGTGTGTCTTGATTTTCTTACTCATCTACCGTCACAGCACATCATAGGGACGTCTCAAAACCGCATAATAGGCTGAGCATGGCGGCTAATGCCTGTAACCCCAGCACGTTGGGAGGCCGAGGCGGGTGGGTCACCTGAGGTCAGGAGTTTGAGACCAGCCTGACCAATATGGCAAAACCCGTTTCTACTAAAAATACAAAAATTAGTCGAGTGTGGTGGTGGGCGCCTGTAATCCCAGCTACTCAGGAGGCTGAGGCAGGAGAATTGCTTGAACCCAGGAGGTGGGAATAGCAGTCAGCCAACATAGTGCCCCTGCACTCCAGCCTTCCAGCCTGGGCGACAAGAGCGAGACTCTGTCTCAAAAAAAAAAAAAAAAAAAAAAAATCATTCTATTCCATCATCATGAGTATTTGACCATGACTCTACCATTTTAACATTTTGTCATTATGAAGGTATACTTCTCAAGATAGGAGAATAGAACATATTTTATTTACAGTTTAATTTACTACATTTCACTGCTTAGATGTATGGTATGGGGTCCATCTGTCCTTTTGTTCAGACTCTACAGATGTTAGAGGCCAGCCTGAATGGTGGAACTTTCATCATTTCCTGTGTTCTCTCTTGTATTCTCTAGTAACTCGTGCAGAGTAAGCATTTAATAAGTGTTTGCAGTACAGGGTGCCGCGGGTCATGCCTGTAATCCCAGCTACTGGAGAGTTTCAGGCAGGAGAATCCCTTGAGGCCAGGAATTCGAGGCCATTATAGACCACATGGTGAGACCACATCTCTCTAAAAAAAAATTTTTTTTTAATGCTGAATGAACAAATATTGCCTTCTCCTTTTCTCTAAAAACTACTTGTTAAAAATCACCTGTCAGAATTAACTTGACTTTCGACTGGGTGCGGTGGCTCACGCCTGTAATCCCCGCACTTTGGGAGGCCGAGGCAGGCCGATCAGGAGGTCAGGAGATCGAGACCATCCTGGCTAACACGGTGAAACCTCGTCTCTACTAAATATACAAAAAATTAGCCGGGCACGGTGGCGGGCGCCTGTGGTCCCAGCTACTCAGGAGGCTGAGGCAGGAGAATGGCATGAACCCGGGAGGCGGAGCTTGCAGTGAGCCGAGATGGCACCACTTCAAAAAAAAAAAAGAAATGACTTGACTTTCAAGGCTTAGATGAACTAGCTCATTCTCAGGGAAACCTTTTTTATTCCCTTCAGCCAGAAGCCATGGCTTCTCCCCTGCCCTTGGGCAGGCTTCACATCGGGGTAGCATCCTACGGTGGGTTTCTTTTGTGTACTCTCAGCACCACCCGCAATGGGATCAACAGCCCCTGAGGGCACACACAACCACACTTCCCAGTGCCCACAGGATTTGCCACCTGGGTATTCATTACATTTTTTTTCACTGACAATCTACATTTTAAAGAGATTGGTATGAATAAATTCCTATAGTAAAATCCTCTTTCCTCCAGATATGTGAAATAAGAACTTCCACTTTTATCTTGTTGCATCTAGGCTTTGAAAGTCATTTTGTAGCCTTGTATTAAATACACACATAACAAACACTGTACATTTTCTGAGACTGAGAATAGTTTTGACAAAACTTTCTGTATAAATCCTTGGGGCTTGTTATCAAAATAGCTAAGAAAAGAATGTAGAACTATGCATCAGGTCTCTAGAGGCTTGATAATCGAGATACGTAATTTCAGGGCCAGAGGCGTATTAATCGGTTGAGGTTAAGTGGGACTTTCATCAAGTCAGAAAAAAGAATGCCCACTGTATGTAAGGGGGCCAAGCTGCAGTGCAGCCAGGCTGTGGGTCAGTATCTCTCAGCCTTCCTGATTTAATTGTACATCTGCTTCTGGTACCACCTTTGCCCTGTTTGCTGTAGATGATCAGCTTTCATCTGCTATAATTTCCTCATGAAGGTTTATTCCCCATTATATACTGATTTCTTTTTCATTTTCCTTCTTTGTAAGGGAATCTTCCCAATATGACCTTAGCTGAATTTATCTCTGTTCTTTTTATTCTGCTTGTTTCAGGCAAAATATATCTATATATATATATATGAACCGGATCACCAATAAACCTTTTAGTGTGAGACGCACAGGTTAAAGTATTTCATTGAGTTCCTGTTTAAGGATGATCGTGCGATACTACGGATCAGAATGAACACATAAAAAGATACTCTTCTTTTTGATTAAAAGGCAATTCCAAATGAATTATGTCCGTTTACTTGAAATACATTCTCATCCTCCAACTGATAGAATGAGGGATTATTATAATTCTTGTGGCTCCCTACTCTTTCCTTCAGTACACTCTTTGTTAAGGATTCTGCCTAGTATTCATCAATCATCTCCCACCTGGGAAATCATGTGACAATAGCTTAAACAGGGAAATGAGTGATTCGTATTCAAAAATACCTTTTTTTTTTTTTTTTTTAAATAGCCATAGCACATTATGGCTTTGGATAAACTGAAATGGACAATGGAAAGGGGAATTTGACTTCTCCAGAAACTATATTCCCTGTTAGATGTTATGCAATCAAGAGAAATCCGTTTGTAGGTCAAATCTGTGCTCTGAATAATAATTGTGCTATTCCATATTTACTGTTCCATTGTAAATGGCCAAATACTCACTGATGTGCAGGACGAATGGCACCGGCTGGAGGCAGCCGCATGTTGGCAGTCGCCGCGAAGCCTTTCCCCAGGACTCTGGCAGACACCTTGGTCTTAATCTGAGACATCACAGCTACCCCATTTGTAGACATTTGTGCCCCTGGGTATGCCTCACACCTGCTCATTCTCTGTGAGCAGACTTTATAATGTGGAAAGTATTCACGAGGAGCTGAGAGGTGACCACCAAATTAACTTCCATCTGCCATCAAAGTCAAGATTTTTCCTTCAATGCCAAACAGATTCCCTGAGGTATAACTTGATGCTTTCTTATAGTACAAATATCACTAAAGGCGTGAACAGTAATTTTAAATAAGAGGGGCATTGGGAAAATGAACAATGAGGACAGTACAACTTACTGTGGAGGTGTGGGCACACCCAAGCCCACCCCACATCCTTTAGTCAGGAGATTGTAGGTGACAGAGGTTCACGATGCTGGAATACATGATCTGCATTACGTAGCCCTTCTGTGGCAGGCCAGGTCTCACTAACGTAGGCCTCCATAACAACTGTTTCAGCACTGACTGAGGGGTTAAATATTAAAAGCTGAGAGAGCCAGTGCCCTTATACAAAGGCTGAAATGTAACAAAAGCCCACCAAGAGTCTTGCGTAGGCCTTTCCTGGGCCTTAAAGCATGGTAAGATAATGAAGGCATTCTTAACAGGACCCATTTAGGATTAAACGAGTTTTATTGGGGGTCTGAAGAAACTCCCCAGGCCTCCACAAACAAGTTTATGAGGGGTCCAAAAGAACTCCCCAAACCTCTGTGATTTAACAAGAGACAAGATAAGGGTAATCACTCCAGCACCTGGACCCACTGAGTTTAAGTAAATTTACTGAAGCTCCAGAGGAAGGTCTTCAGGATTCAGACCTTAGTTATAGATTAGAAGAAATTAATCACTTATTTGTTGTTTAGATGAATGCACACTTACATGTAGACATATAGTTTAGAAGGTGTATAAACCCTGGAAAACTTTGTAATTTTGAGTTGATCTAGCGATAATTTCCAGGCTTTCTCCTTGTAACTGGTGGCAGAAATAAAAACTCTCTTCCTCCCCAGTTCAACTGCATCTTGTTATTGGGCCACAAGAAATAGCAGCCCAACCCTCCGTTTGTTTCAGGAACACTTCTACGCCTGAGTTGAAGGACAGAAGTATTTCTCTTAACTGATAAAGAGGGGAAATTAGAAGGAAAGTATAATCTTACAAGAGTTTAGTTTTCTAAACCTTTATTTTCTTTTAGGATTATTGAGGACTGGGTAGAATTATGAGGAAGTCAGAAAGAAAAAGTATTAAAGCACACGTCTGTTTCCCACCCCAGCTTCTTATAGTTTGTTCACTGTGGAATCTGGGCATGATCAGATGGCATGATTGGAGGACTTCGTTTTTAATGAGACCAAATATTCTAATGCAAATTCCCTTTTTTCTGCTGAGACCTTTCGAATCTATGGTGACCTGGGGTCAGACAGTCATCTAATATCTGAAGTAATTGTGTGAGATATCAGAGAAAACATGAGCTCCAGCATAGTGTAAAATAAACACGCCAATTCACTTATTCATTTTTCACAGATAAGTCATGGATTGGAAGTGGTGGTAAAATTTTAGAACAAAATGAAAGATACTTTGATAGGGACAAAGTGTATAAAGGAATTACTCAGAAATTTTACATATATATATATGCATTTTTATTATACTTCAAGTTTTAGGGTACAAGTGCACAACCTGCAGGTTTGTTACATATGTATACATGTGCCATGTTGGTGTGCTGCACTCATTAACTTGTTATTTACATTAGGTATATCTCCTAATGCTATCCATACCCCCTTCCCCCACCTCATGACAGGCCCCGGTCTGTGATGTTCCCCTTCCTGTATCCAAGTGATCTCATTGTTCAATTCCCACCTGTGAGTGAGAACATGCGGTGTTTGGTTTTCTCTCCTTGCGATAGTTTGCTGAGAATGATGGATTCCAGCTGCATCCGTGTCCCTACAAAGAACACGAACTCATCCCTTTTTATGGCTGAATAGTATTCCATGATGTATATGTGCCACATTTTCTTAATCCAGTTTGACATTGATGGACAGTTGGGTTGGTTCCAAGTCTTTACTATTGTGAATAGTGCTGCAGTAAACATATGTGTGCATGTGTCTTTATAGCAGCATGATTTATAATCCTTTGGGTATATACCCAGTAATGGGATGGCTGGGTCAAATGGTATTTCTAGTTCTAGATCCTTGAGGAATTGCCACACTGTCTTCCACAATGACTGAACTAGTTTAGAGTCCCACCAACAGTGTAAAAGTGTTCCTATTTCTCCACATCCTCTCCAGCACCTATTGTTTCCTGACTTTTTAATGATCACCATTCTAACTGGTGTGAGATGGTATCTCATTGTGGTTTTGATTTGCATTTCTCTGATGGCCAGTGATGATGAGCATTTTTTCATGTGTCTGTTGGTTGCATAAATGTCTTCTTTTGAGAAGTGTCTGTTCATATCCTTGATCAAGTGGGCTTCATCTCTGGGATGCAAGGCTTGTTCAACGTATGCAAATCAATAAACATAATCCAGCATATAAATAGAACCAAAGACAAAAATCACATGATTATCTCAATAGATGCAGAAAAGGCCTTTGACAAAATTCAACAGCCCTTCATGATAAAAATTCTCAATAAATTCGGTATTGATGGAACATATTTCAAAATAACAAGAGCTATTTATGACAAACCCACAGCCAATATCATACTGAATGGGCAAAAACTGGAAGCATTCCCCTTGAAAATTGGTGCAAGACAGGGATGCCCTCTCTCACCACTCCTATTCAACATAGTGTTGGAAGTTCTGGCCAGGGCAATCAGGCAGGAGAAAGAATTAAAGGGTATTCAATTAGGAAAAGAGGAAGTCAAATTGTCTCTGTTTGCAGATGACATGATCATATATTTAGAAATCCCCATTGTCTCAGCCCAAAATCTCCTTAAGCTGATAAGCAACTTCAGCAAATCTCAGGCAATAAAATCAATGTGCAAAAGTCTCTAGCATTCTTACACACCAATAACAGACAGAGAGCCAAATCATGAGTGAACTCCCATTCACAACTGCTTCAAAGAGAATAAAATACCTGGGAATCCAATATACAAAGGATGTGAAGGACCTCCTCAAGGAGAACTACAAACCACTGCTCAGTGAAATAAAAGAGGACACAAATAAATGGAAGAACATTCCATGCTCATGGATAGGAAGAATCAATATTGTGAAAATGGCCATACTGCCGAAGGTAATTTATAGATTCAGTGCTATCCCCATCAAGCTACCAACGATTTTCTTCACAGAATTGGAAAAAACTACTTTAAAGTTCATATGGAACCAAAACAGAGCCTGCATTGCCAAGACAATCCTAAGTCAAAAGAACAAAGCTGGAGGCCTCATGCTACCTGACTTCAAACTATACTACAAGGCTACAGTAACCAAAACAGCATGGTACTGGTACCAAAACAGATACATAGACAAATGGAACAGAACAGAGCCCTCAGAAATAATACCACACATCTACAGCCATCTGATGTTTGACAAACCTGACAAAAACAAGAAATGGGGAAAGGATTCCCTATTTAATAAATGGTGCTGGGAAAACTGGCTAGCCATATGTAGAAAGCTGAAACTGGATCCCTTTCTTACACCTTATACAAAAATTAATTCAAGATGGATTAAAGACTTAAATATTAGACCTAAAACCATAAAAACCCTAGAAGAAAACCTAGGCAATACCATTCAGGACACAGGCATGAGCAAGGACTTCATGTCCAAAACACCAAAATAAATGGGAACAAAAGCCAAAATTGACAAGTGGGATCTAATTAAACTAAGGAGCTTCTGCACAGCAAAAGAAACTACCATCAGAGTGAACAGGCAACCTACAGAAAGGGAGAAAATTTTTGCAATCTACTCATCTGACAAAGATATCCAGAATCTACAAAGAACTCAATCAAATTTACAGGAATTACTCAGAAAATAAAGATTTAATAGCATTTGATCTTAAAAACATGATCTTTAATTCTGATGTATGTCAATAGAGTCTCACGTCATTGTAAATTATATTTTATCAGTAATTTTGAGCTTTCAGATAATTAAGATTAGAGCACATGTGCTTACATATTTAGCCTTGTAAGAATGAGAATTTTGTTACCCAGAACGTGTTGATATGACCTATGATGAAGTATCTCAATTTTTCTTGGCAAAATAAGAGCAATGATATTTCTTTTTTTGAAAAATCTTTGCAACTGTCTGAAAGCACTTTTCCTCTATAAAGATTAAAACTTTGAAAAAAAAAAAAACTGGCGTTTTCTCTGGATAGACTTTGTATTTTTTCCCTGCCTCAGCAGAAAATTAAAAACTACCAAAGCATTTGTAACTTTTGTCCCTAGCTAGGGAAGAGTTCTCTGTCTAAACTGTCTGTTTACAACCATCCCCGCTTCTTCATGGGGGCATACATGGTGAGGCCCCCAGTGGATACCTGAAACCATGGATAGTGCTGAACCCTGTATGTACTATTTCTTCCTATGTGTACATACCTATGATAAAGTTTAATTTATAAATTAGGCACAGTAGATATTAGCAATAACTAATAAAACAGAACAATAATAACAATATGCTTTAATAAAAAGTATGTGAATGTGACCTCTCCCTCTCTCTCTGTCTCTCTCCCCCCTCTCTCAAAATAGCTTATTTTACCGTATTTACCTATTTCCCCACCATGGCTGACCACAGGTAACTTGAAAGCAAAACCACGGTAAGCAAGGACTACTGTATTAGTAAAGGCAAATTGTGCTTTTGAGAAGGTTGTCTATGTTGAGCAACAACCTAAACTTTGGGTAGATAATGCAGTAAAAAGGGATTTTGTTTTCAGTTGGCTCTTCCGTCATGTTTGCTGGGAAGCTGACGTGCTGGGCTGGATCTAGGCAATTTAGTCCACTTGCAGCCTATAATTCAGATCTAAGCTCCGAGATAAATTATGAACATAAATATTGATGTGGTTCATATTCATGAAGAGGTCAATATGTTGTCTACTTTGGATCATTTGTGAACTTTTCTCCTGTTTTTTGAGAGTGTTTTGATTGGTGTGTGTGAATGTTGCTTGATGAGATACATTGGAGGCAATCGTTTCTATTATTCTCAGCAGGGCCTGGGATATTTTTAACAAGTCTATACTGTACACAAGTCTGGGCTGTACCTGTCCTGAGTAAAGAGTGCATTCTCTGAGAGAAGAAGGGATATAAGGGAAGTGGAGTGGGACATGCACACTGATGATCAGTGTAGTTCATTGGAATTTATAAATCATTGGCTTTATGGAACGCATTTCCCAAGTATTTCAATATCTAAATTCAACACACATACATCAGCCTCCACATTCCCTAGGGGTAGAGCAGTATTTCAGTTACCATGGGATGAAGCAAAAGATCGTGAGGAAGACCTGGGTTAGGGACTTGCCAGGTGGTGCAGCTTTACCTGGGGTTCCTGGCAACGCAGCAGCTCCCTGAGACCTAATCCAATCCCTACTGATGTTCAGAGCTCCAGAAAATGAAGGAAATAATCCCAGAATCCCCATCGGAGGAGCTCCTGTAAACAGGGCTTTGAGGATCTCATCTGAGGAACGACTTGGAGGTCAGCCAGGGCATGAAGTTCCATGATAAGGAAGGTTTCGTCCATCCCTGGGGGGCCGTCATCAAAGGAGGGCTCAGGGATTCTCGGGCATTTTGCGTGGGTGGCAGTGGGTGGCATTTGGTTTACTCTTTCCTGGTGGCCTCATGGCAGCTACTCTTACACTTTATGAATACCCTGCCCTGGGGCAGCTGGGGGACTGCGTGTGTGTTATAAAACCTGTTCCCTGAAAGAATGCATGTTTGGGGGAGTCATATCACATTTCCTCTAACACCTTAGGGCACTGGGGACTGTCTTGAAGAAAAGGACTTTCAGGTAGGTTTGATAACTGTCAGGGTAGTAAATAAGAGAACATCATCTCCTGCCATCTGGAACTAAAGACAGATTTACAAAGAGCCCTTGCTTAAATGTTATCCTGGGTTTACACTGATTGTCAGATAATACAGTCATGCACCACCTAATGACGTTTTGGTGAATGATAGACAGTGTATATGACAGTGGTCCCATATGATTATTATGCAGCTGAAAAGTTCCTATCACCCTCATAGCTGTCTTACTGTCACAGAGCAATGCATTACTCAGGCGTTTGTGGTGATGTTGGTATAAATGAACCTACTCAAGAAGAACCTCAGGCAGGTCCTTCAGGAGGTATCGAGAAGGAGGCATTGTTATCATAGAGATGACAGCTCCATGCGTGTTTTTGCCCCTAAGGACCTTCCAGTGGGATATGATGCGGAGGTGGAAGACAGTGATATGGATGATCCTGACCCTGTGCAGGCCTGGGATAGTGTGTGTGTCTGTGTCTTAGTTTTCAACAAAAAATTTTAAAAAGCTTGTAAATAAGGATTTAAAAAAATTTTGTACAGCTGTACAATGTGTTTGTGTTTTAAGCTAAGTGTTACAAAAGGATAAAAATGTTGAAAAATATAAAAACTTTCTAAAGTAAAAATGTTACATAGGCTAAGGTTAATTTTTATTGAAGAAAGAAAAATTTTAAAAATAAGTTTAGTGAGTTGGGTGTGGGAGCTCAGGCCTATAATCCCAGCACTTTGGGAGGTCGAGGTGGGAGGATCACGAGGTCAGAAGATGGAGACCATCTTGGCCAACATGGTGAAACCCTGTTTCTACTAAAAATACAAAAGTTAGCTGGGCATGGTGGTGTGTGCCTGTAATCCCAGCTACTCAGGAGGCTGAGGCAGGAGAATCGCTTGAACCAGGGAGTCAGATGTTGCAGTGAGGTGAGATCGCGCCACTGTACTCCAGCCTGGCAGCAGAGTAAGACTCCATCTCAAAAATAAATAAATAAACAAAAATAAATTTAGTGTAGCTGTTCAGTGTTAATGAAGTCTACAGTAGTGTACAGTAATGTCCTAGGCCTTTGCATTCACTCACCCCTCAATCACTGACTCACCCTGAGCAACTTCCATCCTGCATGCTGCATTCAAGGTGAGTGCCCTGTGCAGGTGGACCGTTTTTAATCTTTTATGCTGTATTTTTACTGTACCTTTTCTATGTTTAGATATGTTTAGATACACTATACTTACCATTATGTTTCAGTTGCCTACAGTACTCAGTGCGGTGACACGCTGCGCAGGTGTTGATGGCTATACCATATAGCCTAGGAGCGTGGTAGGCTCTATCATATAGCTTTGTGTAAGGATGCTCTATGATATCTGCACAACATTGAAATCTTCTAAGGACATATTTCTCAGAACACATATTTCTCAGAACATATCCTCGTCGTTAGGTGACCCATGACTATAGAATAGTATCTATTTAAAATCTTCAACCTTCCAAGAGTGTCATAGGATGTACCTTAGAAAATTATTTTTATATAATCATCTGCAGACATTCCTTGAAGTAATTGTACCTCCTTGTGTTACATAATTAGTATCAATGAATAATTTAGAGCATGTAATTAATACTGATACCAAAATGTTTAAAATTATTTTAAAGGAATTCATAACTATTCCTTTTAACTTAAACTGCTTATGCCTTCAAATTCATAATGAACTCTAAGGAACTTGAAGGAGACAATAGGTAGTTTTAAATAAACTGCGTTTCTTTTTTTATTATTATACTTTAAGTTCTAGGGTACATTGCACAACGTGCAGGTTTGTTACGTATGTATACATGTGCATGTTGGTGTGCTACACCCATGCACTCATCATTTACATTAGGTATATCTCCTATGAAATGCATTCTGCTTATTTTTAGTGCCTTAATTTTGAAAACAAACACTGCACTCTCCCAGGTAGTTTTGGCAGGTTGTTTCGGACTGCTGAGTATTTTAAGGTAGGCGTTTGGACTGATGAGTGTTTTCCCCATGAACCAGGGGAAAGACCCACGGCAGGAGGCTACTGAGGAAGGTAGGGGCTTCTGGACACTTGAGTGGACCCACGGGCTTGTGACCTCATGTTGTTCTTTGTCCCAATCCTCAGTTCCTTTTTAATTCTATGGTCACTTGTTCACAGTTTTTAAAAATAACCCCTCCTTCACCCCATGCCCAAACAAACCTTCCAGCTGTTCTTGCTAATCCAGGACAGTAAGCCTCGGCCCAGGCAGTGATGCTGTGCTCCAATCGGGACCTGGTGGCCTGCAGGAATGCAGTGGCACTCAGGAGTGCGCCACCCTGCCTGCCTGCCTGCCTGCCTGCTCACCCACAATGCAGGGTTTGAGCTGCTCACCTTCTGAGGCAATCCCAGCTCTCCCTGCCAGGGCCCGTGTCAATGAACAGAAAGATGATCTCCACTGAGGACAAAACCCTTTCCATCCCCACTTCTGAAACATGCACTAGAAGAAAGAGATCAAACTCACTCAGTTCACCTTATTCACGAGGAGTCAATCTCAAAAAAGTAGGCAAACATTCATTTGATATTTACAGAATCAATTACTGATGCAAACTGACCACATGTGTGTGTAAGTCCCCCATGTGTCTTATGATTTGTCACTTAGTAGCTTAGCGGCCGCTGTCATATGACTAGGAAGCTTTGAGTTAGAAGCCATCTGACTGTGTCCTACACTAACTATTCAAATGAGCTTGAGTAAATTACCTTGCTAATCATTCTCAATATATTAACTCATTTACCACTCACACTCAGATGCTTTTAGAGGTACTGTTATTGCTGCTATGTAAACAAGAGGAAACTGCAACCCAGGGAGGATAAATAACCCTTTTCCATCCTGCCAGCTTGTGTGTGGAAGCTGAGATCAGACCCCCAGGCAGGCTGTTCTCTGAAAATGAGCTCTTTCCCTACTCCTGCTATTTTGGAATAAGGTGACTTTTAAACACAAACAAATCTTTTATTGCTTCAATGACCAGGTTGAATTCATTAAAACTATGACCTGGGAATTGACCCAAGTTTGATCCTATTTAGCTAAAAGACAGAGCTAGTGTGACACCAGCTAATTGTACTTGAACTCGTTTTAAGGTGTAGCCTGAAAGTGTTTCCGGACAGCTGGAGCATTGCCCTAGCTCTGCCACTCCCCTTACTTCCTGGTTCAATTGCAATCCAAAACCCAGCTCGAAAAAAAAAGGGCATCAATTTGGACCTCTCCTTGGCATTCCAGGGGAAAATGAATTTCTTCTTAATCCTTGCTTGCATGCCACATTAAACATGCCACATGTTGTTTCTGTCCACATTGTGTTGTGGTTAGTTTGTAATTCTCCACTGAGAGTAAATTAACTCATACTTCTCCCACCCTTCTACATTGTGAGTTCACTTAAAAATACTGGAGAGCAACTGAGTTCACCTGATGGTGGTGGCAAAGATGGCAAAGAGCAATGTAGAAGAATGAAATAACACTGACAATTAAAAAGAAAAGTGAAGGAGCACACTATTTGCCTGCAGCAGTGCATGGTGTGTGTGTCTGGGGTACCCATGTCCAGGGGAGAGGGTGGGCACCAGGAAGGAAGGTTGGATTAGGTCTTTAAGTCTCACAAGGAGAAGCCTGAATTTCATGCTATAGACAAACAAAACTCCATCATAAGTTTTTTTGTTTATAATAAAATATTTTCCATATTAGTCTATAGCTTTTTGTTTTTCTTAAAAATATTTGATAGGTTTCTTTGTTAACTGTAAATCAGCACATTTGGCTTGGCACAGTGGCTCACACTTTAATCCCAGCACTTTGGGAGGCTGAGGTGGGAGGGTCCCTTGAGCCCAGGAGTTCAAGACCAGCCTGGCCAACACGGTGAAATCCTGTCTCTACAAAAAATACAAAAATTAGCTGGGCATGGTGGCGTGCACCTGTAGTCCCAGCTACTTGGGAGGCTGAGGTGGGAGAATCACCTGAGCCAGTGAAGTCTAGGCTGCAGTGAGCTGTGATCACACCACTACACTCTAGCCTGGGCCACAGAGTGAGACCTTGTCTCAAAAAATAAACAAACAACAAAAACATTTTCTTCAACCACAAGAAGCAACAAATAGACATTACTGGAGCTTCTAAAGTAGATAATAGAAGTTCACCTATCCACCTCCCTAATACCACAGCCCTGAGATAAACACTACACATGTAACAAGCTTTTGAGGGGGACTTATCTGTTGCTCCAGAAATGGTAACCAAGACTCACCAATGCCAACAATGGGTGCTCAGTTTCCCCTCCTTATAAAGAAAGTTAACGGTACCCTAATAGGACACAGATGAGACGCTTCTATAATTATCCATTGCCTGACACCCTTTGCCTGTTCTAGATGAAGAGAGGACAGGGGAGAAAATCAACTGTAATCAGTGTCCTTGGGCTTTCAGGAAGTTCCATGGTTGGTGGCCACTCCCTCTTCTACTAGGGGTGGGACTGCTTTAAGATAATATCTTGGAGAGATTGAGAAGTCCTGCAAGAAGAGAAGACTGACACCTGATTCCTCAAATGGATGCTTCTTTAATTGCAGGTGCATTTTGGCACTGTCCCTTGAGAAAGAATTCTTGAAGATGAGGGGTTTAACTAAATCTAGAGATGATGCCTACATCTCTGGAGCTTTCTGGAGATGGAAGTCTTGCTAATAGAAAGTCTTGCTAAAGAACTGTGAAACTGTGTGTCTTAAAAAAGAATGGTAAGGCTGGGCGTGGTGGCTCACGCCTGTAATCCCAGCACTTTGGGAGGCCGAGGCAAAAGGATCACCTGAGGTCAGGAGTTCAAGACCAGCCTGGTCAACATGGTGAAACCCTCTCTCTACTAAAAGTACAAAAATTAGCTGAGCGTGGTGATCCCAGCTACTCCGGAGGCTGAGACAGGAAAATCACCTGAACCTGGGAGGTGGAGGTTTACAGTGAGCGAGGTTGCACACCGAGCAGGGTTGCACCACACTGCATTCCATCTCACTGCCTCCAGCCACAGAGTGAGACTCCACCTCAAAAAAAAGTGGTGGTGGAGAATTTCTCTCATGTTGCCGTGACTGTTGGAAGAGTGTGAAGGTTGACCTCAGGGTGCCTGGGCTTCTGTACCTGACGGAGTAGGAAGGTTAGAGGACAGGATGGAGCCAAGGTGATGTTTCACCGGCTTGGCCTGAAAGGAGACATGACTCTGGGAACAGGATGTCAATTTGCCTTCTGGTTTAGATCAGGTAGCCTGAAAATGTAAATCACCGCTTTAGTTCATACTTTACCTCTTTTAATTAGCTTTTTTTATAAGAATATAAATTTGAAGATAATTTTGTATTTTAAAGACTTTGCTAGAGATGGATAGGATTTTTAAATGGAAGCAAGGTAGAGGGGGCTGGGCCAACAGATCAGGGTTTTGTTATTTGTTTTGTTGTATTGTTTCTTCTATTTGTTTTGTATTAATTTTTCTTTGAGTAAGCGTTTGAGGTTTTGAAGCTAGAATCTTAATCTTGACATACCACTGAATTATTGTTGAAAGTCCTTTAAAGATTTCATTCTATTGGATAGCTCGTCTAGAGCCAGTTTTATATTTAAGTTATCCTATAGGCTTGGTATTTTCAGTAACAATAGATGACAAAATAATAACAAATAAGTGGCTTTCTCAACAATTTATTCAATATCGATCAACATCCATCTAAAATTAATAGTATCATTGTCATTAGCGTCATTTCAGTTCCTTCCTTCTTTCTTTCTTCCTTCTTTCCTTCTTTCTTTCTTTTCTTTCTTTCTTTCTTTCTTTCTTTCTTTCTTTCCTTCTTTCTTTCTTTCTTTCTCTTTCCTTCCTCTTTCTTTCTTTTCTTCCTTCTTTCTTTTCTTTTCTTTCTCTTCCTTCTTTCTTTCTTTCTTTCTTCTCCTTCTTTCCTTCCTTTCTTTTCTTTCTTTCTTTTTGGTCAGACCTCAGGTCTCAGATCAGTTTCATTCCTTTCTTTCTTTCTTTCTTTCTTTCTTTCTTTCTTTGCTTTCTTTCTTTCTTTCTTTCTTTCTTTCTTTTCTTTCTTTCTCTTTCTTTCTTTCTTTCTTCTTTTTCTCTCCTTCTTTCCTTCCTTTCTTTTCTTTCTTTCTTTTTTTTTTTTGAGACGGAGCCTCACTCTGTCTCCCAGGCTGGAGTGGTCAATTTCCTTTCTTTCTTTCTTTCTTTCTTTCTTTCTTTCTTTCTTTCTTTCTTTCTTTCTTTCTTTCTTTCTTTCTTTCTTTTCTTTCTTTCTTTCTTTCTCTCTGTTCTTTCTGTCTTTCTCTCCTTCCTTCCTTCCTTCCCTCCCTCCTTCCTTCCTTTCTCTGTCTCTCAGCACATCAGAAAAATAAAGGTTCCAACATTTATTCCAGATATTCCCAACTGACCAAGATAAACATCTTCAAACAAACAAACAAAGACAAAAGTAGGGGCCGGGCACTGTGGTTCATGCCTGTAATCCCAGCATTTTGGGAGGCCAAGGTGCGTGGATCTCCTGAGGTCAGGAGTTCAAGACCAGCCTGGCCAACATGGCAAGGCCCCAACTCTACTAAAAATACAAAAAGTAGCCAGGTGTGGTGGCAGGTACCGCTAATCCCAGCTAGTTGGGAGGCTGAGGCATGAGAATCGCTTGAACCTGGGAGGTAGAGGTTGCAGTGAGCCAAGATTGCGCCAATGCACTACTCCAGCCTGGTGGACAAAGCGAGACTCTGTCTCAAAAAAAAACCAGAAAACAAAAAACAAAAAAACCCAAAACAAATTAGTAGGCATGGTAGTGGGCACTTGTAATCCCAGCTACTCAGGAGGCTGAGGCAGGAGAATAGCTTGAACCCGGGAGATGGGGGTTACAGTGAGCCGAGATCATGCCACTGCACTCCAGCCTGGGCAACAGAGTGAGACCCTGTCAAAAAAAAAAAAAAAAAAAAAAAAAAAAAAAAGAAAAGAAAAAAAAGTAGGGATTATTAAAAGTGGAAGTTGCCTCCTTCATTCCATCCTGGCTCTCACGTGGATTTCCAGATAGTGTACTTTTAAAGTCACTTCGTTTGTTTCATTTAATGAGATGGCAAAATAACTTTAATTTCAAATGAAGCGAGAAGAGCATTTGTGTGTCTCTTTGCCCTGCTGCAAATTGATAATGTTGCAGAAATACTTTACTGGAACTGAATGACTACCTATTGTTCCACTTATATTTCAGAATTTATTAAATTTTAGGAAACTTTTGATTAAATTATAGATCACCAACAGGCTCCATTGGTTCCAAAGCCTGTGCTCTTTCAGCATGCTGCATTTGATTCTCTTTACAGTATCTGCCAAGTGCTTCAGGCTTGGGCTATGTTTCTTCTTATCAGGAAACATTCTCTTTCTATTTTCCTATGATAATCATCAAACGCTTAGTGTGGCAAACAAAACAGTCACTGTCCATGAAATTTGTTATAGCTTATTTGTCTGGCTTCACTTCTGCTATCTTGTTCTCTGATATATATATATATACACACACACACACATTTTTATATTTATATAAAAGTTTTATTGTTTATATATATAAAACGTTTATATATATAAACATTTTCTTCATTTTTTGATGTTTTGTCCCCCCTTTTGTCTAAATTTTAAAAACTACTTGAGATAATTGTGGATTCACATGAAGTTGTAAGAAATAATACAGAGAAATCTTGTATACCGGTCACTCGGTATCCTTTAATGGTAACTAACGTCCGATAAAACTATAGTGCAATATCACAGTGAGGAAATTGACACTGACATAATCCAGGGATATTATTCAGATTTTCTGTTTTTATATGTACACTGTTCTCCCCCAACCATGGGAGTTTAGTTCTACTCAGCTTTACCATCTGAGTAGCTGTGTGTGATCACTGCAACAGTCAAAATAACAGTTTCGTCACAAGGATTGACCCTGCCCCCCTTTTATAGTCCCTGTCATCCGTCCTCATCTTCCCCAGCTACTGGTAACCACTAATCGCTTCTTGTCTCTTTAATAATGTCATTTCAATAGTGCTGCATAGGTGGACACATGCAATATGTAATATTTTAGATGGGCTTTTCACTCAATGTCATTCCCTTGAGATCCAGCCAATTTGTGGCATGCATCAGGAGCTCATTTCTTTCACTGTTGCTGTGTAGTATTCCATGGTATGGATGTAGCACAGGTTGTTTAACCCTTTGATTAAACACTGAAGCATATTTGGTTGTTTCCACATTTTGGGTTTTATGAATAAAAAAACTGTGATCTTTTATGAACAGGTATTTTTGTGTACATTTGTTTTCGTTTCTCTAGTACAAATGCCAAATAGAGTAATTGCTGGGTCAATGGTAAAAATTGGTTTTATGAGAAACTGCCACATTCTTTTCCAGAATTGTGATATTTTATATTCCCACCAGCGATGTGAGTAATCAGTTCACCCGCATCCTCACTGACATGTGACCTTACTACAATCTTTTATTTGAATTATTCTGATGTCAAAAATTATTTGAATATATTTGTATGGGTCTATTTTGGGGTTCTCTATTTTATTTCATTGACCTATATGTCTACTTCTCCTCTGATACCACACTGTCTTGAAACTGTAGCTATGTAGTAATCCTTAACATTTCTTAGATTGATTCTTCTCAATAAATTCTTTTTCAAATTTTGTGAATTATCTTTTTAGCTAGTTAGATCCTGTGTCTTTCCTTGTAAAACTTAGAATAAACTTGTCTGTCCTTTAAACCAACAAAGATAAAAAAAGACAAAGAAGGACGTTACATAATGGTAAAGGGATCAATTCAACATAAAGAATGAATACTCCTAAATCTATATGCACCCGATATAGGAGCACTTAAAATCATTAAACAAGTTCTTAAAGACATACAAAGAGACTTAGACTTCCACACAATAATAGCATAGTATAAACACCTCTATTCAAATAAACTAGAAAATCTAGAAAAAACCGATAAATTCCTGGACACATACACCATCCCAAGACTAAACCAGGAAGAAGTCAAATTCCTGAATAGACCAATAGCAAGTTCTGCAATTGAGGCAGTAATAAATAGCCTATCAACCAAAAAGCAAACAAATAAACAAACAAAAAACCAAGACCAGACAGATTTACAGTTAATTCTACCAGAGTTTCAAAGAGGAGCTGGTACCATTCCTTCTGAAACTATTCCAAACAACTGAAAAGGAGGAACTTCTGCCTAACTCATTTTATGAGGCTAGCATCAACCTGATACCAAAACCTGTCAGAGATACAACAAAACAGGGAAACTTCAGGCCAACACTTCAGATGAACATTGATGTGAAAACCTCAATAAAATACCAGCAAACCGAATCCAGCAGCACATAAAAAAGCTTACCTACCATGATCAAGTCGGCCTCATCACTGGGATGCAAGACTGGTTCAACATATGCAAATCAATAAATGTAATTCATCACATATCCCTCTGACAAAGGTCTAATATCCAGAATCTGCAAGGAACTTGAACAAAATTACAAGAAAAAAAACCAACCCCATTAAAAAGTGGGCAAAGGACATGAATAGAAAATTCTCAAAAGAAGACATTCGTACAGCCAACAAACATATGAAAAACAGCAAAACATCACTGATCATTAGAGAAATGCAAATCAAAACCACAATGAGATACCATCTCATGCCAGTCAGAGTGGCGATTATTAAAACGTCAAGAAACAACAGATGCTAGCGAGGCTGTAGAGGAATAGGAACCCTTTTACACTATTGGTGGGAATGTAAATTAGTTCAACCATTGTGGAAGACAGTGTGGTGATTCCTTAAGGATCTAAAACCAGAAATACCATTTGATCCAGCAATACTATTACTGGGTATATACCCAAAGGAATATAAATCATTCTGTTATAAAGATACATGCACACGTTCTTCTTTGCAGCACTATTCACAATAGCAAAGACATGTAATCAATCCAATCACTATAACCAATCACATTAACACAGTAAAGAAAAAATTATATAATCATATCATTTTACTAGAAAAAGAATCTGGCTAAATTTTGATAGGAATTGCATTATACATCAGGATCAAATTTGGGAAGTAGTGACACCTTTATTATGTTGAGTTATTCAATCCACAAACATTGTATGTCTTTCCATTTATTTAGATATTCATTAGTTTCTTTAATCAGCATTTTGTAATTTTAAGAATACAGATCCTATACACATGTTCTAAGTATTTCATTTTCTTTGGTGTGATTATAAATGGTTTTGTGTTTCAGATTGTGAATTCTACAAGTTCATTGTTAGCATGTAGAAATGAAATTGATTTTTGTGTATTTATCTTATTTCATGCAATCTTGCTGAAATCACCTGTTATTTCTAGGAGATTTTTAGTTGTTTTTAGTATATTCATTTGTAATCTTTGTGATTTTCTCATGTACAAATTACAACAGTTTTATTTTCTTCTTTCCAATTTGTATGCCTATTATTTCTTTTTCTTGCCTTGTTGCTCTGGCTGGAATTTCTGATACTTATCATCAATAAGAGCAGTGACGCTCCTGTTTCTAATCTTAGGGGAAATCATTTTCTTGTTCTTGATCTTAAGAGAAATCATTCAGTCTTTTACCACTGACCATTGTTTACTGCTGGACTTTTATAGATGCTCTTTATAAGGTTGACTTCTGCTCCATTTGTAGTTTTCTAAGTTTCTTTTTTTCTTTAATCATGAACAGATGTCGGATTTTGTCAAGTGTTTTTTCTGTGTAAAATGATATGATTATACATTTTTTTCTTTACCATGTTTACTGTGATTGGTTATAGTGATTGGTTTTTTGAATGTTGAACTAGGCCTGTACATTTGAAATAAATTTCAATTGGTCATGGGAAATATATAATTCCTTTTATATTTACTAGATTTGATTTGATAATGTTTTGCCAAGAACTTTTTTGCCTACGTTCATGAGAGATATTGGTCTGTAGTTTTCTTTTTTTTGTACTATTTTGGACTAATTTTGTTGTCAGGGTAATACTGACCTCAATGAATAAGTGGAGATGTGTTCTCTAGTCTTCTATTTCTTGGAAGAGATTGTGTAATGTGGGTGTTATTCTTTAAAAAATGTTGTTAGAATTCTCCAATGAAACCTTCTAGGACTGACTATTTCATTTTTGGGAATTTCTAAATTACAAATTCAATTTATTTGATAGTTATAGGACTACTCAATTTATTTATTTCATCCCAATTGAGTTTTGGTAGTTTGTGATTTTTTGTTTAGGAATTTTTCCATTTTTTTTACATTGTCAAGTTTATGAGAATAAAGTTGTTTGTAGTATTCACATAGAGTATCTTATATGTATGTGTGTGTGTGTGTGCGTGTGCACACGCGTGTGTTTCCAATTTAGCTAAGTTGCAATATAAAATTGTAAAGAGGGTGCCCTAGAAAGATTTAATCTGAGGAAGTGACATTTGAGGACAAATTTGAAGAGTAAAGAGGAATTACCAAGTGAGGAGCAAGTGGAATGTTCTTGGCAGAGGGAATGTTAGGTGCAATAGTCACATACTGGATATGCATACCGGGAGCAGCACAGCACGTTTTGGTAAACAGAAGATGGTGGCTTTGGCTGAAGAGCAAAGGTGAGCTGAGCCTGGAGAGCAGGGCTGGCTATCAGGGGCAGAGTCTCATAAATCACAGTACATTTCTGCTTAAAACAAAACCCTGAGAACAACAGGAAAACACTGACAGATTTTAAGAAGAAGGTCAATAAGACTTGCGTTTAAAAGCTCACTTTATTTGTAATGTGGGTGGAATAAAAGGATGCAGAAAAGCCTGTTAGAAGGCCCTGTGGGGTCCAGTTGGTGGGCATTACTAACTTTGGTGTGTTGGCCCAATACTCAATGTGAACTGTGCTGCCAGCATCACAATCCTTTGTTTGTGGTCCCAGTCATCTGTGTGACTAGAGGACAGAGCACACAAGAGATTGGGGAAGAGTGAGACTGAGAGCTGGGGCCCCTGGGTGGGCAGGTGGCCATACCATGTCAATCACTGGGGACTTCACAAATTGACAGGGACAGGTATCCAGCAAGAGTGAATCTTAATCCCATCTACATACAGAAAGCATGCTAGCAGGAGCAATGAGATTAATGGGGGCTAGTGAGAAGAGATGGGCAGAAAGGAGTGGTGGGGGTTCTGACATCAAACTTTGCAGAAAGATAACTGCACTGAATGTGAACATCTTTCAGACATCAACAGGGTGAACTGCAGGAGCAGGCAGGATGGAGAAATGTCTCAGAGGCAGAATGAATAAGTCTTGGCCATGACTTGGTTATGCAGGTGAGAGGAGCAAAGACCATGAGGTCTTCCTGTCTAGTTGGGAGAGATGCTCTTCATTAGGGTAGAAAGAGGAGAAAGGGGAGGGCTTGGCCCTGGCTGGGCCTCAAGCAGGGTGCTCATTCTTTTATTCATTGAAGAAATGCACATCAATGCCTGCTGGGTACCAGGCTGCACCTGAATGATAAGCCTATGGGATTGAACTAGGTAGTCTTTGTCATTGCCCACATGAAAGTTAAAGTCTCATGCAGTGCCTCTTTTTGGGCACATAAGTTTGTCACATATGAAGTTGCAGAAGAACAAAACAAAATGCAATAAAATCAGATGTTATTGTTACTGAAAGAAACTACTATAAGGGTTTAGAGTAGAGGACACATGATGTTTCCATCAGTCGAAAAAGAGAGTTTTATCTTTTATTTACATTTTTTTTTTCAAATGTGGTAAGGAGATGGTCATTTTGGTGGCAGAAATGAAGGTGTCTTTAGGCAGCTGGAAATACAAACTGGAATCTTGGGGACATTGATAAATGCAGAGGTGCCAAGTTTGTGGGAGTGAAAAAACAATCCAGGGAGTACATTTTGAAAATTAGTTTGAAATTCTTTGTATTATGAGCCAATTAATTTTTTAGAGTTGTTTTGGTATCTAAAGAACAGTCACTCTTATGGATAAAGAAATTCATTTTAGGTATTAAAAATGTCAACCTTAAAACTTTGTATATAGTTAACACTTAAAGGAAGAAGTGGAATTGCTTTCTTTCATTAGTTTTATTTTAAGACTCTTGCTTTCCAAACATTTTAATTAAAATTAAGATTTCAGCAATCAATATTTGTTGAAATAAGGGATGAAGGAAATAATGAACTTATCATTTATTCTTTACAACTGCCCTTATGCACCACAAAGGTCTGTCTACCTAAGGGAAGAAACTGGGGCACAAAATATAATTTATAGAGTTGACCTTAGCCACAGGGAGGACAGCTGCCTGGGACACCCTTTCAGGTTGCCTCGGGGAACGCTCTCTTTGCCTTTGTTACAGGCAGGTTTTTAAAGACAAACAGGAACAAGGAGTGGACTGATCCAAAGTTGTTTGACAGGCATTCTCATTGGTTTACAGAATAACACTGGTTAGTGATTGGCTGTACATTGTTGAACCATAAGGTGTGTGGCATTTTACAGCTACTTGGAGTCAGTTAGTCTGGAGCCTGCCTAGCAAATGACTTTAAGGGTCGTTATTTTAGTTAAAAGGGGAGTGAGATATGTCTGCTGTCACATTTTAAATGCCTCTCTGGGCCTGATAATTTAAAGAGGTTCATGTTCCTCACATAAAAAGTTTCTTTTCTGTCTTAGGGCTATGATAAACGTCAACTGGCATAGTGCACATTCACTCTATACAAATGTATATAACAATGCCATATTCTGTGTGACAAAAATGTATGTTCCTCTCCTCAGAGCTGTTTCTCGCAAATGATAAATACTTTTGAAATCCCTTCTCCTAGTTTATTTAGACATAAAAATCACAGGAAAAATATCAGTGATGTTATCTTCTAAATGTCTAACTCAGCTTAAAAATTATGGCTCTTTCAAGGGTACAGGCCTCAATTAAAACGTCATTAACAATTCGACTTGGGAGTTTATTAGGTTTAGGTTGTGGTGGGAGGCAGGTAGGGGGAAAGACAACATTTTCTGGGAGGAACCCCCTAAACCTGTCCAGAAACAGTTACAGAACTTTTATCTCTTTTTAGACTATTAAGTTGAAGAATTAATTATGATTTAAACAATTTTTACTTGCTTAATTAATTTTATTTATTTTTTTTTTCTGAGACAGTCTGGCGCTGTCACCCAGGCTGGGGTGCAGTAGCAGGAGCTTGATTCACTGCAAACTCCGCCTTCCGGGTTCAAGTGATTCTCCTGCCTCAGCCTCCCGAGTAGCTGGGATTACAGGCATGCACCACCATGCCCAGCTAACTTTTGTTTTTTTTTTTTTTTTTCAGTAGAGACAGGGTCTCACCATGTTGGCCAGGCTGATCTCAAACTCCTGATCTCAAGTGATCCACTCACCTCAGCATCCCAAAGTGTTGGGATTACAGGCGTGACCCACTGCACCTGACCAAATTTTTAATTTATTTTTAATTGGACAAAAATTATATATATTTATGGCATATAACATGATGTTTCAATATATGTTTACATTGTAGAATGGCTAAATCAAGCCGATTAACTTGCATTATCTCACATACTTATCTTTTTGTGATGAGAACACTTAAAGTATAATCTCTTAGCAATTTTCAAGAATATATGTTGTTATTAATCACAGTCACCATGTTGTACAATTGATCTCCTGAATTTATTCTTCCTGTTTAACTAAAATTTTATATCCTTTGATCAACATCTCCCCAGTCTCTCCATCCCTATTATGTTTTTTCAATTCAGTGTTTTAAACCTGAGACTTTCAAGAGCTTCACTGTATTTGCGTTTCATGCTCAGATTTCGGCAGTTCTAATTTTGCTATGTAATATTGTTCTGAGTCTCAGCAGCTGCATGCTTGACTTAACACTGTTTTTTAATTTTCCTTGGAGGTTTTAAAGAGCACAGTAGAAAATATTGTCTTTACTTGATTTATTAGGTGTCAACCTAGGAAATACCAGATGGTTTTGTCTGGTAATTCTGCCATGTATTTAGAAAGATACTTGTTTGAAATTGCTAGGCAAAATGCCTATTTTTATTGTCTATGTCTTTTATCTGTCTCATGTTAAGATGTTAAGATTGTCATATAAATATTACGTGTTGATGTTGATGAGCTGTAAGTTCCAAAAGAGTTAGAGATTATTCACTCATCAACTTAGACTCCTGTTTCTGACCCCAACTATCACAACCAAGTAATTTCCACCATTTTGAAAGGTCAAGTGGGACTTAAATAGAACAATTTACCTAAACCGTATGCCAAAAGGAATTTAGGGTGTTAAAAGAGTATTTTCTAGTATGTCCTCTTTTACTTTAATTTCTTTGATTCTTATTCTCAGTGTATAATTTAAAAATAGTTTGTTTGAATTCACTGTTTATCTCTACTCTTCCCTAATAAACTCTTCTTTGAAAATAAAAAATTTTGGAGCTTTAAGTCCTAAAATAATTATCCAAACAAGAAACTTAGAAAGGTGCTATGCTATTGATCTTTCAAAGCTCCGCATTATACTGATAGTGAGGTTTCGTGTAATGACAGGAATTAACTACCCTTTGCTGATAAGGTGAGAACATCATTCCTCAGCTTGAAAGATGCACTCTAAGTCAATGATGTCTAGAGTTAACCATAAAACATGTATTCAAGATATTTATTAATATAAAATGGAATATTCTTTTGCAGATATGCTACTCAGAATTCAAGCAAACCTTCTCATATCCCTTCTTTTGTTTTTTCCTTTATATATATATTATATATAAAATATATCTATAATATATATTTGTGTATATATGTATGTGTGTGTGTGTGTGTGTATATATATATTATTTGAGACAGAGTCTTGCTGTGTCACCCAGGCTGGAGTGCAGTGGCATGACCTTGGCTCACCGTAACCTCTGCCCCCTGGATTCAAGCGATTTTCCTGCCTCAGTCTCCCGAGCAGCTGGGACTACAGGTGCCTGCCACTATGCCCGGCTAATTTTTGTATTTTTAGTAGAGACAGGGTTTTGCCATGTTGGCCAGGCTGATGATCTGCCCACCTCAGCCTCCCAAAGTGCTGGGATTACAGGCATGAGCTACCATACCCGGCCTGTTTTTCCTTTATTTACATTCCTTGCTCACTTTGTTCTTTCCTCCTCCATGTTTCCTCCTTTTCTGAGAGCAAATCACCAAGAAATGGCAAGAAAATGCTTAGTTTTATAAGAAACTAAAACATAAGGTGTGCAAATCTTTTACTTTGTTCTACTTTTTTAAAACCAAAATCCACCAGGTGAGCACACTTGAGTTACATTTTGGAAGCCCATAGCCTTAAACTGCTTTATAGGATTCATTTGCAGATAGAAATGAGGGAAGGGGGAGGAAAATATGTTACTTATCTGTATTCATCAGAATGCTAGTGAATATGTTTTACAGCCTCAAGTAAGGACACTACAGGGTTTTCCTTTTCCTCTCAGTCTTAGATTTACTCTTGGATTTGGTTCTAAAGCAAGTGTTTCTAGAAGTCATGCTCATCCACAGATAACTACTGAGCACCTACCATGTGACAGGCACTGTTGCCAGAACAAAGCAGACAAACAGAATTTAGACTCTTATTCAAGGTGACAAATTGCTCTAAAAGTGGCCACAGGGCACCTGGGATTTGTAGTGAACAGAGAACAGATTGTTGAAACCCTCCTGGGATCCCATGTGATATGGTTTAGCTGTGTCCCCACCCAAATCTCATTTTGAATTGTAGCTCCCATCATTCCCACATGTCATGGGAGGGACCCAGGGGGAGGTAATTAAATTATGGGGATGGGTCTTTCCCAAGCTGTTCTCATGATAGTGGACAAGTCTCATGAGATCTGATGATTTTATAAAGGGGAGTTTCCCTACACACGCTCTCTTGCCTGCTGCCATGTAAGATGTGTCTTTGCTTCTCCTTTGCCTTCTGCCATAATTGTGAGGCCTCCCCAGCTATGTGGAAATTTGAGTCCATTAAACCTCTTTCCTTTATAAATTACCCAGTCTCAGGTATGTCTTTATTAGCAGGATGAGAACAGACTAATACAGTAAATTGGTACTGGTAGAGTGGGGCGCTGTTGTAAAGATACCCGAAACTGTGGAAGCGACTTTGGAACTGGGTAACAGGCAGAGATTGGAACAGTCTGAGGGGCTCAGAAGAAGATAAGAAGATGTAGGAAAGTTTGGAACTTCCTAGAGATTTGTTGAATAGCTTTGACCAAAATGCTGATAGTGATATGGACAATAAAGTCCAGGCTGATGTGGTCTCAGATGGAGATGAGGAACTTGTTGGGAACTGGAATAAAGGTGACTCTTGCTATGTTTTAGCAGAGTCTGGTGGCATTTTGCCCCTCTCCTAGAGATTTGTGGAACTTTGAACTAGAGAGAGATGATTTAGGGCATCTGGCAGAAGAAATTTCTAAGCAGGAAAGTGCTCTTGGGTGCTGTTAAAAGCATTCAGTTTTATGTATTCACAAAGATATGGTTTGGGATAGGAACTTATGTTTAAAAGGGAAGTACAACATGAAAGTTTGGAAAATTTGGAGCCTGATGATATGATGGAAAAGAGAAACCCATTTTCTGAGGAGAAATTCAAGCTGGCCACAGAAATTTGCATAAGTAATGAGGAATCCAAGGTTAATTGCCAAGACAATGGGGAAAATATCTTCAGGACATGTCTGAGGTCTTCACAGCAGCCCCTTCCATCAAAGGCCTTGGAGACCTAGGAGGAAAAAAAAAAATGGTCCAGGGCCCCCTGCTGTGTTCAGTCTTAGGACTTGATGCCCTGTGTCCCAGCCATGGCTAAAAGAGGCCAAAATAGAGCTCAAGTCATTGCTTCAGAGGGTGCAAACCCCAAGCTTTGATGGCTTACATGTGGTGTTGGGCATGTGAGTGTACAGAAGTTAAGAATTGAGGTTTGGGAACCCCTGCCTAGATTTCAGAGGATGTATGGAATTGCCTGGGTGTCCAGGCATAGGTGTGCTGCAGGGCAGAGCCCTCATGAAGAACTTCTGCTAGGGCAGTGCAAATGGGAATGTGGGGTGGGAAGCCCCACACAGAGTCCCAGTGGAGCTGTGAGAAGAGGGCCACCGTCCTCTAGACCCCAAAATGGTAGTTCCATTCATAGCTTGCAGTGTGTGCCTGGCAAAGCTGCAGACACTCAATGCCAGTTCCTGAAAGCAACCAGGAGGGGGCTGTACCCTGCAAGGTCACAGGGGTGCAGCTGTGTAAGACCATGGAAATCCACCTTTTGCATCAGTGTGACCTGGATGTAAGACATGGAGTCAATGGAGACCATTTTGGAGCTTTAAGATTTGACTACACCATTGGATTTCAGACTTGCATGGGGCCTGTAACCCTTTTTGTTGTGGCCAATTTCTTCCATTTGGAATGGGTGTATTTATTCAATGCCTATAGCCCCATTGTATCTAGGAATTAACTAACTTGCTTTTGATTTTACAGGCTCTTAGGTGGAAGGGACTTTCCTTGTCTTTGATGAAACTTTGGATTGTGGACTTTTGAGTTAATGCTGAAATGAATAAAGACTTTGGGGGACTGTTGGGAAGGCATGATTGGTTTTGAAATGTGAGGACATGAGATTTGGGAGGCGCCAGCAGCAGAATGATATGGTTGGCTGTGTCCCCACCTAAATCTCATCTTGAATTGTAGCTTTCATAATTTCCACATGTCATGAGAGGAACTCAGTGGGAGGTAATTGAATCATGGGGGCAGGTCTTTCCTGTGCTGTTCTTGTGATAGTGAATAACTCTCAGGAGATCTGATGGTATCATAAAGGGCAGTTCTCCTGCACATGCTTTCTTGCCTTTCGCCATGTAAAATGTGACTTTGCTTCTCTTTCACCTTCTGTCATGAATGTGAGGCCTCCCCAGCCATGTGGAACTGTGAGTCCATTAAACCTCTTCCCTTTAACAATTACCCAGTCTTGTGGTATGTTTTTATTAGCAGCATAAGAACAGACTAATATACCATCTAAGTGTTTATTTGTACATAAATGTTTATTGATTGTTTACTTTTCTGTCTTCTTCTATTAGAGAATTAGAGGGTTAGCCATTAGGGACAGAGATTTCATCTTAATAATCTCTACATTCATGGCATATAGACACGAGTGGTACATAGTAGACAATTGGTGAACTGTTCAGAGATTACTTGGGGGTTTTCTTCCTGTAACTCCAAAATAAGGCCTATAGTTTGATGACATCCAGATTATGAAAATATAGCAATAATATATTCATAGAATGAGCTATACATAAAAATTGGTTTTGAAATCAAAAATGTGTAATGAAGGAAAAAAATTCAGGAAAGGTTATTTGGTTATGTTGACACTTTAAAATAGACTTTATTAGTTAGAGCAGTTTTAGGTTCATGGCAAAATTGAGTGGAAAGTACGGAGTGCCCATGTGCCATCTTGCTCCTGTAAGCTACCCCCTGTCAATACCCTGCATGAGGTGTTACAAGTGATGAACCTGCATTGACACATATTTATTACTCAAAGTTCATAGTTATTGCTTGGGTTCACTCTTGGTGTACATTCTAGGGGTTTTGACTGAAGTGTAATGGCATATATTCACCATTATGCTATCATACAGAACAGTTTCACTGCCCTAAAAGTCCTCTGTGCTCCACCTATCCTTCCCCCTTCTCTTCTAACCATTGGCAACCATTGAAATTGTTATTGTCTTCACAGTTTTGCCTTTTCCAGAATGCCATAGTGTGTCACAGAGCACATAGCCTTTTCAGATTGACTTCTTTCACTTAGTAGTGTGCATTTGAGTTTCCTCCATGTGTTTTTATAGCTTGATAGCTCATTTCTGGTTAATAGTTCCTAGTGTGGATGTACTCCAGTTTATCCATTCACCTGCTGAAGGACATCTTGTTTGCTCCCAAGTCTTGACAATGATGATTAAACCTTCTATAAATATCTGTGTGCAGGTTTTATGTGAATTAAGTTTTCCTCTATTTGAGGAAATGCCAAGGAGCACAGATGCTGGGTTATATGGCAAGAGTATGCTTATTTTTGTAAGAAACTGCCAAACTTTCCCAAAGTGGCTGCACTGTTTCGCATTCCCACCAGCAATGAGTAAGAATCTCTGCTGCTCAGTATCCTCACCAGCATTTAGTGTTGTCAGTGTTTTGGATTTTGGCCATTCTAAATGGGTGTGTAGTGTTATCTCATTGTTTTAATGTGTAATTTTCTAATGACATATGATATTGAGCATATTTTCATATGCCTATTTGTCATCTGTATATCTTCTTTGGTGAGGTGTTAGTGGGGCTTTTACCCATTTTTTGTTTTCTTATTGTTGAGTTTTTTTTTTTTTTTTGGTATATTTTGCATAACTATCCTTTATCAGAAATATATTTTGCAAATATTTTCTTTCAGTCTGTCACTTGTCTTTTCATTCTCTTGACAGTGTCTTTCACATATAGCAGTTTTTAATTTTAGTGAAATCTAGTTTAAGTTACGTCTTACTTAACAATGGGGGTACGTCCTAATTAGGTGATTCTTTCATTGTGCTCCCAGGCTACAAACCTATACAGCATGTTACTGTACTGAGTACTGTAGGCAACTGGAATGCAAGAGTAAGTATTTATGTATCTAAACATATATAAAATAGAAAAGGTACAGAAAAACACCATATAAAAGACAAAAACTGGTACACCTATATAGGGCACATACCATGAATGGAGCTTGTAGGATGGAAGTTGCTCTGGGGGAGTCAGTGAGTGAGTGCTGAGTAAATGTGAAGGTCTAGGACATTCCTGTACACTACTGTACACTTTATAAACACTGTAGACTTAGGCTACACTAAATTTGTAAAACATTTTTCTGTCTTCAATAATAATTAAACTAAGCCTACTATAAAGTTTTTCATTATAAACTTTAATTTTTTTAACTTTTTGATTCTTTTGTAATAACACTCAGCTTAAAACACCAACATATTGTACAGTTGTACAAAGATATTTTCTCTCTTTATCTCCCTATTCTATACATTTTTTATTTTAAAAACTTTTAATTTTTTTTTTCATTTAATACTTTTTGTTAAAAACTAAGACACAAACACAAGCACACACATTCGCCTAGGCCTGCACAGGATCAGGATCATCAATATTACCATCTTCCACTTCTATATCTTGTCCCAGTAGAACATTTTTGGGGCAGTAACACCCATAGAGCTGTCATCTCCTATGACAGCAATGCTTCTTCTGGAACACATTTTGAAGGACCTGCCTGAAGCTATTTACAGTTTACTTTGAAAAAATATATAAGCAGAAGGAGTAAGTAAAATAATACTTAAAAGTATAATAAATATGTAAATTAGCAACATAGCCGTTTATTATCAAGTATTATGTGCTATACATAACTGTATGTGCTAGATTTTTATACCACTGGAAGCACAGCAGGTTTGTTTACATCATCATAACCACAAACATGTTAGTAATGCATTACACAATGACCTTACTATGGTGACAACATCACTAGGCAATAGGAATTTGTCAGCTCCATTGTAATCCTATGGGACCACCAGTGCACACGTGGTCCATCACTGACTGAAACATCATTGTGTGGTGCATGACTGTATTTAATATGTTAAGCAATAGAATACATATGTGAAATTTAAGAGAACAAAATTTTACTTTTAACTTTTCTTTTTTGTTTACTCTCTTAAAAGGAAAGCTTTAGAGAAAATAAATGTAACAGAATCTATTTAAACAAAGAAGAATTCATGAACTGGGGAGCACTCAAAACCGGCAGAGCTCAGAGTGCTCTGCTAGAGTGTGAGCAGCAAGCTTTCAGAGGCTGAACGTGGAAGCAAAGTTAAGACATTTCCTGATTACCTACCGTAGGGGTTTGCATTATTTAGGCCTAGCGTGATTGTAGGTCCCTGGTTCCACAGCTAACCTGGTGCTTGGCTCTTTGTGATTGACTGAGTCTAGATGTTTCTTCCTTTTTATTTTTCCTTTTCTTTGTCAGTTATAAAACAATGCCCTCCAAGCCAAGTTTCAGTTTGCTTACATAGAGCTCTGGATGCAGAGGAAACCTTAGGCCAAGGGCTTCCTCTTATTTGCTTTAACAACTCTGTATTCCCAAAGTAAATGTTTGAGTTTTGTATTCTTCTAAGTGATCTTGCAACAGTAGATAATTGTAAACACTAGCATTGCCATGAAGAGAAATGTTTTTATAGTATTTTGCATTATTGTTTAACTTGATTCATTTTTGTTATGTTGGTTATGGTGCAGATGTTTACGGACCCCCACTGTGTAGCAGTACTATGGAATCATTTTTACGTGCTTTTACTTTGAGAGTATGTAATTGTAAAGTGATCCTATAGATTAAAAGCAAAATTACAAAGCAAAATGCCATGCTCTTTAGTACAAGCAACATAAGGAATTTAGGATCAGTGTTTCAAATTTCCAGGCAAACAATCTTGTTCCTAGTCTGCACTTACTATAAGTACTTGTTTTCTAGCATCTCAGGAACAATTTATTTCTTGATGCAAAACATTTCTTCCAATTTGTATTATATTGGTGTCATCTTATAAGGACAAATGGAGTAGTTAGACTTTTATTCAAGGTACGCTTCATGCTCTTGGCCATGGAGGGAGGCCCGTCAAGGATCATGGTTGTTCTGTCATTTAGGAAGGTGGGGAGCCTTTCTTGAACTGGAAGAAAAGGGTTGAAAGTCCTTACTAAAACTATAAAGTATTGCCTGGGTCTAAGAATCTAGTAGTACTTTGAAACTTTATTCAGGTAGATTATTCCAAAATGGTGATAAATGAAATTAAACTTTTCAGTATAGTAGGTTATTTTTTTCAAATCCTAGATTTTTAAAATGAGCTTTTAGTGGCTCAATGTAATGAAAATATTGAAAGGAACCACACCAGATTCATTAGCTTTGTAAGTCACTTCAAGATTTATTTTAGGTGAAGCCTTGTGCTGCTTTAAGTATCATTTAATGTTGAACATTCTAGGAATCTAGAATCTAGGTTATCTTCTAACCTAGAATGTGAGTTAAAGAATAGTTCAGTTGAACAGCAAAGAATAGTGATTAATAAAACGACCTTATAGGCATGTAAGAAGACCTGTCTTCCTCATCTTCTATCTTTTTGCACAGTCACATCTACCTTTTTCTGGTCCCAGGTGGTTTCTGTGGGCACAAAGAGACATAAGACAGGGAGGTAAGGGCAGCTATCATGGGCCTTTCAATGAATTCCGTTTCTCTTGAGTTCACCAAGCCGGAGGTGAAGTGGGATGTAAGCAGGCTACAGGATCAAGAGGTACAAGAGCCGGCGTAGAGCCAGCGTGTTCATCCACTCAGTAAGGGACTTTGGGCCCAGGAGTGCTGAGAGCTCTTCGCTCTACCTGGGGCCCCAGAGGTAATGGGACTCATTCCTGCTCCCATGGAGCTCATTTTAGTGGGAGAAATGAACTATTCAAGAACTGATTTGAGTAGATTGCAGTTAGAGCGGCAATTGAGATACACACAGGGCATCAAAAAACGCTGCATTTCTTTCTGTAATGTTTAAGTCTCAGAATCAAGGGTAGAATTTCAAGAGATTCAAGAGACATTGAACAAATCCTTTTTATTTTACAGTTAAAGCTGAAGTTCAGAGACTGAAGTGATTTTATCAAGGCTACATCAATAATTAATGACTGAGCCAAAACGTAGAGGCCAATGTTGTTGAAATAGTCAGTGGTCACATTTAAGCCTAATGAAGCAAAGTTTTTGAAAAATTATGACCCATAAAATCAGGTTACACATGTAAGATGACCTGTGTCTTACCTGTGTGTGAATACTTGCCTGTTGACCATTTACTATACATCCTTGCAGCACATAAAACACCTTAAGGTGTCTTACTAAAGAGAACTGGGTTCTATCCCCAATCAAAATGTTCTTTTGTTGTTCCCAATCTCCCAAGACTTATAATTCTTGCCTGGGAGTGCTTGGTAACACAGATTTGACAACCAGGCAGCTAATGGAATGAGGCGCTTCAAGAGCCTGAGGTGGGAGATTTTCTCCTCCTTCCATGATAGAGGCCAAGACAATGCTCCCGGGAAGGAAAGAGAGCACTCTGCCCCTGAATTTGTTCTTATTATAGAAGCCTTCTATTCTAGAAGTGCTACTTTTATTTTGTAGCTAAGATGATCAAAGAAAATAAAGTAAGTGGTGTTAGAACCACATTTACAAACATCAATAGAATTTTCAATCAGTTTACTCAGATTTCTTCAAGTACTACTAATAAAAACATCGCTTTTATTTCTAATGCTCTTATTTCTTGCCAATGGGAAAGACAAAAACACCGACATGCCTACCCATTGTGGCAAATGTTGTATTCTTTCTGTGACCGATGGACATGGTGCCATGGGGATGATGATGGGGCTGTTGATTGTCAACAAATATTTATGGAAGGTTTGATACTTTCTAGACATTGTGGGTGCAGAAAACCCTTAAAAGGACCTTGTCCTCAGCCTCTTAGTACATGGTTGAATAGAAAAGACAGCAAATACCCAGAAATTAGTAATAAACATCTGGAGTTCGAACCTGCAGAGAGCTATAATGGTGCCACCGCACTCCAGCCTGGGTGACAGAGTGAGACCCCATCTCCAAAAAAGAAGAAAAAAAAAAAAAAAAGAAGTGTCCAAGGACAATAGGTGGAGTCGGTGAGAGTTAGAGGGGTCTGGCTGCTGGGTGAGGGGAGCAATTGGGAGTAGTTCCTGGAGGAAAAGCTGGGCTGGGGTAAACTGAAACATGCATGAATTTTAGCGATTGCTGAGAAAGGCAATAGAGCTCATGGCACTCACAAGGACAGGGCAGGGGATCCTTAGATGATAAAAAGGACGGACAGGGAGCTGAGAGCTTTCAGGCTATTTCAGGTCTCATTGGGCTAAACCGGCTTCCACAGGGCTGGGGTGACCCACACGAAGCCTGTTACTCACCTCTGCCTACAGTGGACTTTGCTAGTAGTGTCCATGGCATTTTATGGACTAAGGAGAACTATTTATGGTGGCTCACAGTGGCCTACTCTCGAAGGACAGAAACACCTTCCACAGGTAAACACAACTTCAATTCTCTTGAGATTGCTCTTCTTCCTGACATCTGATTTTTCCTTGTCTTCTGCAATGTCATGTGGTCGTCAGCAGCTAATTTACATAACAGATATCTCTGTTGTCTCAGACCTTGTTTGGAGACCTGCGACTGCAATGGAGAACCAAACAGATGGGGTCTCTATTCTCCAGCTGTCCCGGACCCGCTTCCCAATCTCCTCTGATGACATCTCTTCTTCTGCCTGCTCTTTTATTTTTTATTTATTTTTTTATTATTATACTTTAAGTTCTAGGGTACATGTGCACAACCTGCAGGTTTGTTACATATGTATACATGTGCCATGTTGGTGTGCTGCACCCGTTAACTCGTCATTTACATTAGGTATATCTCCTAATGCTATCCCTCCCCCATACCCCTATTCCCCGACAGGCCCCGTGTGTGATGTTCCCCACCCTGTGTCCAGGTGTTCTCATTTTCCAATTCCCACCTACGAGAGAACATGCAGTGTTTGGTTTTCTGTCCTTGTGATAGTTTGCAGAGAATGATGGTTTCCAGCTTCATCCATGTCCCTACAAAGGACATGAACTCATCCTTTTTTATGGCTGCATAGTATTCCATGGTGTATATGTGCCACATTTTCTTTCTTGTCTTTTCTTTTTTTTTTTTTGAGACAGAGTCTTGCTCTGTCGCCCAGGCTGGAGTGCAGTGGGGCAATCGCAGCTTACTGCAAGCTCCGCCTCCTGGGTTCATGCCATTCTCCTGCCTCAGCCTCCCAAGTAGCTGGGACTACAGGTGCCCACCACCACGCCCAGATAATTTTTTTGTATTTTTAGTAGAGATAGGGTTTCACTGTGTTAGCCAGGACGGTCTCGATCTCCTGACCTCGTAATTCACCTACCTCAGCCTTCCAAAGTCCTGGGATTATAGGCATGAACCACTGTGCCCGGCCGTGCCACATTTTCTTAATTCAGTCTATCACTGATGGACATTTGGGTTGGTTCCAAGTCTTTGCTATTGTGAATAGTGCCGCAATAAGCATATGTGTGCATGTGTCTTTATAGTAGCATGATTTATAATCCTTTGGGTGTATACCCAGTAATGGGATGGTTGGGTCAACCAAAACAGCATGGTACTGGTACCAAAACAGAGATATAGACAAATGGAACAGAACAGAGCCCTCAGAAGTAATACCACACATCTACAACCATCCGATCTTTGACTAACCTGACAAAAACAAGAAATGGGGAAAGGATTCCCTATTTAATAAATGGTGCTGGGAAAACTGGCTAGCCATATACAGAAAGCTTAAACTGGATCCCTTCCTTACATCTTATACAAAAATTAATTCAAGATGGATTAAAGACTCCTCTGCTTGCTCTTAAAAGCAGCTGTTCCTTATAGGCCTGTCCTCTAGGATCCTTTCTCTACATACTCTCCCTTTGTGGCCTCTTCTACTTGCATGCCATCAGTTAACAACCTTGCAGAGATTCCCCAAATAGCCATTGTAGCCCCAAACTCTCTCCTGAGCTCTGGCCAGCAGTCTCCACCTGTCCTCCCAACCTGCTGCTGTCGTAGATGGGTCACTGCTCTGTGAGTAGCACCCCACCCCCACCCCTAGTCCAGCGATAGCCAAGAGAGGCCCATCCCGCTCAGTGTCTCCCTCTTCCCTTTTCTGCACCCTCCACCCCTATTCAATTCAACCCTCAAACTCCTCCATCTTATTTCCTCTTCTTCCCTGCCGTCTTGCGGTCATCTTGTTCAGGTGCAGACTGTCTCTCTCCTGAGTTATTCCAAGTGGCTCCCACCAGACTCCTTGCTACCAGTTTTATTGTTTCCAACGCAGTCCTCTCATTGACAGCAAAAGTGAACTTTCTGTAAAGACAAGCCTGATCACGCCCCCTCCCTGCCTAATGTTTTCAGTGGCTGCTGACTGCCCTTAGGAAACAGCCCCTTCTGGCTCAGAGGACCTTTGTCGACCTGCTGGTGCTCCCCCAGCCCCTGGCCCACCTTCTGCAAGTCACTCACTGCTGAACTGCTCCCCGTGCACAGAGACCCCGAACTGCTCTCGCAGTGGAGCCCTCCAAGTTCTCTGTGACTGAGGAACTGCACACAATGTGTTTCTCTCCTTGATGGACTTCTCTCCATTTGGGCCACAGCAGAGCCTTTCCTAACATTCTGGACTAGGGTAGTTGGGTTGGCTCAGGGCTTGCTTGAGGCTGATACCGCCCTTGCAGGACTGCCTGTCTAGTGTCCCTTCTACCTGATAGGGCAAGAGTTCTGGGAAGCCAGTGTCTGAGTCTGGTTTCAGTTTTGTTTTTACCTTTTCTCATCTGTATCTGCAAGGCATAGATTAATTAGGAATAGTAAATTAGAGTCTGGATTTGAATCCAGGTCCATTTGACTCTCAATTTGTGTTTTCTTTACCATGTTCCTGTTTTCTCTAAGTTAATTTCACACTAATTGGAAAAGTGAAATCTTTTTTCTGAGTGCTATCCAGAAGGGAGATTAATTGTCTTTTATAGATTTTTTTCCCCAGATATTCTGCTTGTAGACTTTGACTAATATAGCTCTATCTTGTGTCCTTTCCTTTCCTTTCCTTTCCTTTCCTTTCCTTTCCTTTCCTTTCCTTTCCTTTCCTTTCCTTTCCTTTCCTTTCCTTTCCTCCTTTCCTTTCCTTTTCTTCTTTTCTTTTCATTGTGTGTGGGGCAGGTATATGCTACAGAAATGAATTCTTGAGGCCATTTTGCATCCCCACGTGTGAGTGCCTAGTCTCAGCTGTTCTACCAGAGATCCCTTGAGTGCCAACCCTAGTGATATGGACAGGAGACAGGGAAATACTGGATAGAAGAAAGCAGTTCTCTGGCAAAGTCCCCACCCCCAAGCTTGGAAACCTGTGGCCCTAAATGAGAACAGGCATTCCTATTTTTGCTCCCAAAAATAGGAAAAAGAAAGTTGTCTTTTGGCCTGCCATGTCCCCTTCTTGTACTCATATAAACCCCAAACCCCGGGTTTCATGAGGGAACAAACAGAAGAGCAGAAGAATGGCAGAACGGTGCAGCATAGAGAAGAGAAGGAGTGTCTGAATGCTCAGAGGAGTTTGGCTGGGGACACTGGGAGAGAAGAGGGGCCACTGGGCAGCCAAACCCCAGGGGAAGATCATCTTCCCACTCCATCCCCTTTCCAGCTCCCCATCCACCCCACTGAGAGCCACCTCACCACTCAATAAAAAACCCACGTTCATCTCTGAGTCTGTATGTGACTTGATTCTTCCTGGACGCTGAACAAGGACCCAGGTACCAAGAGGGCACTGAGCTGGTTAACATGTAAGTCACCTGTGAACTGCAAAGCTAAAAGAATGCACTGTAACATATGCCCACTTAGGCTTCAAGAGTTTCAGCCTACCACCCCTGGATGCTGCTGTGGCATCAGAGCCCAGGGGCTCTTACCCTGGCTCCTGCACCTGCCCGTCTGTGTGCTCCCCCTCCCATAGGGGTTGGAGTGCACATGGTGGCCAAACAGATGAGCCACATCCCTGTCGCATTTCCTGCAAGGTGGGTCAGGGAACTCCCCCATTTCACTAGTCCCTCTTGCTGCCCCTTTTCCTCTCCAACAAGTTGAAAGAAACAATCATGAATCAGGGAAAGCTCAGCAGACAGCAGGCACTGGTGTGCATTGGTGAGAAAGCAACTGCTTGCAGAAGGAAGAAGAACAGCTGCAGCAGATTATAAAAAACTTTAGCTCTCCTTAAAGAAGTTAGGGGTAAACACTATATCTGGTACTGAAGAGGTGAATATGTTTACAAACCAATGAACAGCAATCCATTTTAGCAACCCTAAAGGTCAGGTACCTCTGCGAACACTTTCACCATGACAGGCCATGCTGGGACAAAGCTGCTGAAAGAAATGCTACCAGCTGGTTTTTCATTGTAAACCAGCTTGGTGCAGACAGTCTGACTAGTTTAAGGAGACTGGCTGGAGTTCCGCCAAACTATCTGTAGATGGAAAAGCACCACTTGCTGCTGGAGAGGATGACGATGATGGTGAGAATGAAGTTCCCGACCTTGTGGAGAATTTTGATGAGGCTTCCAAGAATGAGGTGAAGTGAATTGAGTCAACTTCTACAGAAAATAGAAGTTGCAGAAGTTACTGGGAGCTGCTGTTTTATATTATGACTGCTTTTCAAAACTGTCTTCTTTATGGATCTCATAAAAACTAAATCTCTAACATTTTTAAACCCAAGTGCCTTAGATACTTCAGCTGTTTTTAGTTTTTGCTTATACACAATTCATTCTTTGCAGCTAATTAAGCTGAAAAAAAATCTGGGAATAAAGTTTGAAACAAAGATTAATAGAGTTCTTTGTCTAATTAAAAAAAAATGAAGTGAGTTCTTTTTTTTTTTTTTTTTTTTTTTTTGAGACAGAGTCTCACTCTGTGGCCCAGGCTGGAGTGCAGTGGCTGGATCTCAGCTCACTGCAAGCCCCGCCTCCTGGGTTTTACGCCATTCTCCTGCCTCAGCCTCCCGAGTAGCTGGGACTACAGGCGCCCGCCACCACGCCCAGCTAGTTTTTTGTTTCTTAGTAGAGACGGGGTTTCACCATGTTAGCCAGCATGGTCTTGATCTCCTGACCTCGTGATCCGCCCGTCTCGGCCTCCCAAAGTGCTGGGATTACAGGCCTGAGCCACCGCGCCCGGCCTGAAGTGAGTTCTTGAGTGTGAAGAGTGTTTTAGTTTTCATGGTCTCTGCTCATTTTCAGTGCCAGCCTCACTTTCGGCCATCCTTGATTCTGGGGTGCTGGTGTGTCCTTTGAAGGTTGTCTGCGGGTTGAAGCTCAACCTGAGACTGAAGCTCTGAGTCTCAGGGTTCAGCAAGGTGGCTCTGAGGACTCGTTCTTTGGCTCTGCAGCCTCTGAGACAGTGCTTCAGCTCCCTCCCTGTCACTATCCAGAAGAGCCACGGATATCCGGGGACCGTGGTGGAACAGCTTTGGGAGGAAAATGAGATTTTCCTTCCATGCGAGCGAGCGTCTGTGTCAGCCTGCGGAGTTCCCTTTGTTGTGCCTGGAAGTACTGAACACTTGCTCTTATCTTGCCTTCACCAGCCTAGACAGGAGCCTGCACAGGGCCAGTAGGGAGCTGGCAGCAAGATGGAAAAGCGCGGTGACCGCTAGCTGTGTGAATATGCTGTTTATTCTGCTGTAAAGGTGATGGTGTTGGTGTCCTAGATGCTTCACCAAAATATCCAGCTAGGAAGTGAGAAATATACCCAATTTTCAAGAGCTTATTAAATTAATGTCACTTGAATGCAGGGATTACTCAAGTGAGACTTCATCTATATGCTGCTCAGGAATATCAGGATAGCACATTTCTTTTTAAAATTTTGGTTAATAAAAATAAAAATACTATTCTCAAAAAAGAGCATACTTATTCACATGCGATTCATATAAATAACACCACAATTACGCCAATAAGTCTGATTTATAAATAGTATCTATTTACAAATAACAGCTGACAGTAAAGCAGGAAGTTGGGAAAATAAACATAAATGAAAACCCTTCCAAAAACATTTTCAAAGTGTAATAAAAAATTACTGAGTATTAAACACAGCTTTAAAAATGCAGTTCAGACATAAAGAATAAAATGCCATATAAGTTGTTTTTTAAGAACAATTTGCTTCTGTATAAAACTTCTCCCAAACTCAGGAAGTCTGATTTTTTTAACACAAATGACGAGTTCAGGATCCTGGTAAATTGAAAATATCTGGCCGGGCGCGGTGGCTCAGGCCTGTAATCCCAGCACTTGGGAGGCCGAGGCTGGCGGCTCACGAGGTCAGGAGATCGAGACCATCCTGGCTAACACTGTGAAACCCCGTCTCTACTAAAAAAACACAAAAAAATTAGCCGGGCACGGTGGCAGGCGCCTGCAGTCTCAGCTACTCGGGAGGCTGAGGCAAGAGAATGGCGGGAACCTGGGAGGCGGAGCTTGCAGTGAGCCGAGATCGCGCCACTGCACTCCAGCCTGGGCGACAGAGCGAGACTCCGTCTCAAAAAAAAAAAAAAAAAAAGGAAAATATCCAGCTTTTAAAGTATGAAATCAGCGAAGGAACTCATGCAGATGATCAACATGAGCGTACCTAACACACCACAGCGGGGCCAAGAGGCAGTCCTCGGGGCATACGAGCTGTCACAGGGGAAACTGTGAAACAAGATTCTTCAAGCAGATGTGTCCATCTTTGAGTTTTATAGCACAGGAAATGAGATGTCACAGCATACTTTTCAAAAGAATTCTATGAAAACTATAACTGAAGCAAATGTGACTAGTAAACAATGAGAAGTGTGCCCCTTTAGGGCAATGTATGAAAATGCAGTTAGAGGCCGACTAAGAAGTTCGAGCCACGGTTGGTATTTCTTGGTTCACTTTGGAAGGCTACTATCTTTTTTGAGAAGAAAACCAAAAAGAAGAATGCTGGAAAGTGTGTACAGATAACTTCTACCTTTTTCACCCAACCTCCAGTGCAGCCCTTTGGTTTTACATTGGTGCTCCCCAATCCTTGTCACTCACTAAAGGGTGGAGAGCTTCCCTGCTGGGTCCAGGGCTAAAAATGGAAGTCCTGCACAATCTCCCAACTCCTCCACCGCAGTCCCTGGCCCCCACATGGAAGGTGGTCTCCCTCCTTCCAGATCCCTGAGACTGCCTGTGGCTGTGGCGTTGGAGTCTTCTTGGGACAATCAATTCCAGGCCTTGCTTTCCTTCCTGGGTACTCGCCCGTGCTCCTGTTCCTTCCAGCCAGGCCTGCCTCCTCAGACAGCTGTGTCAAAAGCAAGACATTTAAGAGAAGTGGTGACCGCTCTCTGCTTTCTCTTGATCAGAGAAGAATTTAGCACGAGTTGTAGTAATTTTAAAAAAAATCTAGCTCATTTGCTCAAAGGACAACAATTTAAAAGAAAACATATTCAGCATGACTCACTTTGCTTTTAGGTGACAATAAGTTTTTGAAAACCCCCCTTATAATTAGCCAGTTAGCCAGTGAGTGGCAGCTGACTCTGGTGGTGGCTTGCCCAGCATCCATTCTTGTTCTTCTTGTTCCCTTTTGCCGACAGAATCCTGCAGGGTGACGCTGCCTGACCACAAATATTCATCTTCTCTCCCTCTCCTGCTGCTGCAGAGGCCAGAAGGGTCTGGCCGGTGAGGACTATCCTGGCCCCACTCATGGGCACTATTTCCTTTTCCCTGAGCCTCTCCTCTGATTCCAGCTGATTGTGGTCTCTGGTCACGCACAAACACTGATTATGCAGGGACAACCTTGCAGCTTGTGCTTCCAGCCCAGGTCATGGCTTTTATTTTCTGCTGTGTGGCTTCTCAGATCCTGCAACATGGATAGCCCACACTAGAGATGTGGAATGTTAGCACTCATGGAGCACCTGTGACTGATGGGATGGCAGAAACAGACAGATGTGTCCCCTTTTATTCGCCAGGTCTAAGTTCTGAGAAGCATTTGGAAGACTCTGCAGTTCTTTTGCAAGTCATCTATGGCACTGGCCAATGTGTCCTTAGAATGGTTTTTCCTCCTTTCCACGTTTCTTCATTCCTCACACCCGCTCCCTGTCACATTCCTGTGTAAACTCCCTGGAGCTACGTCTTTATCTCAAGTTCTGCTTTCAGAGAAACTATACTATTACAAGATATCTGCAAGAGCAGGAATCAAGGGCATCTTTTTAAAAGGGAGAGACAGTTAGAATTGGTAAGCCCCTTCTTTCTCATTCTCACTGGTAAAGACAAAAGTTATTTTGTCAAGATGAGTGTGAAGGCCACATACTAAGGGTGATAAAGCACAAAGTCCTTGTTGACACTGCTGAGCAACTGCAGCCACCTAGACAACCTCCTCTGGTCTTGTATGGTGCAAATAGCTCATCTGTTTGAGTCTGATTAGGGTTTTCTGTTATTTGCAGCCCAAATCATTCCTAAATGATAGAGTAGAAAAAAACAACAACAAAAGAGTACTTGGATTTACAAATCTTAAGGTAGCGATTAGAATCTTGCCTTTTGAAAAATCTTGCATCTCTTTCCCTTGCTTGCTGTGAGGGGCCCGAGGGAGCCTTCTCTGCTCTTCCTGACGATTATAGGAACTAGGGGTGCAATCGTTTTCCACCTGCCTTTGGGGATGCCTGGTGTAGGTCCTGTGTGCTGCCAATGTTTTCTTCTCTGTTCTTTTACTTTCCTATATTATCATTTACTTTCTGAAATATGAATTAGATACACAAAAAGTAATCTGAAGAAAATCATGGCACACATTTGGAGCTCTTACACTACTATCCTTATGGATTCTAAAATGTCTTTTATATCTCACAGGGCCTTTTCCTCACTAAAGGTACATTTGGCTTTCATTGATTCAGCCTTGTTTCACAGCAAGAGTGCACAGTTTAAAAAACACATAGCATAAAGTAAAATTAGTTAACTACACCTCACTTCAACTAGCTTGATTGAAAGTTAGTCTCATTCCATGGAATCAGCAAGAGGGAAAGGAGAATTTATGTGTTGTGCACTTGAGCATTTGAATACATGATTGTTTTAGGATTTTTGTCCTTTTGAAGGTGTAGCAAGGCTGCCAGAAATGCAATGGCCCCAAGGTACAGCTGTCAAGAAATATCTACCGAAAGGGTATTGCTTCATTAAACATAGATCTTTCCTTTGTTCATTAGGATCTTGCCAGATGGGAATTCAGTGTTTTGAAAGCAGGCACCCACATGGAATTTTGTTTCTGACATTGATGAATGACTGAATCTCTCCATGCAGTTTTGTTATGGGGTGTCAGTGAGTGTTAGTTGAGGGCGTGACTATAACTTTTCATGATACAGAGATCTGTAGGTGTCAATCCAGTCTATGGTTGAGCAATCATAGTACAGCATCCATATCTATAAATCAAAAGGGTAGAGGCAAACTCTTGAATTTAAATTTGCATGTTGTAAGATTCTTCCAAGTGGACTGAATAGCTTTGTTTTAAACTTCTGTTGAACTTTCAAGTACCATCATTTACTGTACCTGATAAGAAACACAGGCAGCTCAGATAAAACACTGGGTTGCAGATCAGAAGAACGAATATCCAAAGAAACGAAGTTAGCCCTGCCTCAGGTTACTGTACCTCCTGAGTCAGCTGACACCTGCTACCTCCACACCATTAACTTGACTAGACACCCCGCCCCCGTATTCATAAGGATCTTTGGAGGGTGAATAAACTATTTCTATTGTAGCATTTGCAGGATGTGCTACATGTTGATCTTCTGTTACCTTCTGCCACAGGAAGTCAGTGAGGTGCCTGTTTATAGAGTTGGAGAAGCTAAGAATATGAGAAATCAACACTTTCCTCAATCACCTAGCTGGTAAATGGCACAACTGACGTTCAAACCTAATGTGTCTGACTCAAAAGACATTTTTTTCATTCTTCTCTACTGCTTACTGTAGTGTTTAAAATTGTGTTTGGTGGAGTCAGTTGGAGTTCAAGTCCCTGCTTCACTGATTACTAGCCGTGTTTTTCTGCAACTAAGTCAATCTCTCACCCTCTCTGTTTTGCCATTCAAAATCAGGTGTATCTTATTGTGGTTTTGATTTGCATTTCCCTGATGATCAGTGATGTTGAGCATCTTTTCATATTCTTCTTTGTATGTCTTCTTTGGAGAAATGTCTATTCAAGTCCTTCACTTATTTTTGAATTGTGTTGTTTGTCTTTTATTGTTGAGTTGCCAGAGTTTTAAAAAATACTTTCATATTAATTCCTTATCAGCTATATACTACATTTAATATTTATCTTTTAAGAAGCAATAGAAGCCTTTTAAAGAGCTGAGAAAATGGCAAAAATATTGGCAACTAATGCTGCTCTCATGATACTCCCCATAGTGGAAACTGATGAAGGGTTTTCATTTGGCAATGGGTGAGGTTGGACATGCTCTCTTTATGGCACTTACAATTTATTCTTTGGTAGAAGGAAGGATACTAACAACTCAGTAATATTTTCTCTGTTTCCTTGAAAAAAGACAATTGCAGCTTTTGAATTTGTAAGTTGAATGGGATAACAGAGGATAATACTGAAGCGAAAAGGTGTCTGAATGGAAAGGTATTTCGTTTGTCCATTCAGGAGATTTGTTTTACTTTACAAAATGATGCAATGGAACAAATACCTATGTTACCATTTTTCTTCCCCTCTTGTCATTTATTTTTCCTTTGAACTGTTATCCTCTCCTCTCAACTGTTCTCTGTGTGAAAATGTCATACCTTCTTGATTTTCAAATGCTTTCAGAGTAGCAACAGGTAATAGAAGTTCAACATTTAACAATCTCAATATTTAAACTTAAACATTTTCCACAATATTATACCCCCAAAATCTTTTTTTTCCATTAAGCTATTAAAAAAAATAAATAAATAGAACACAGACAGCCTCCCAGAATGACTGAAGTGTCTGTTTGCTCTAGATGTATGTATATGGCCGACAGTGTAGTGGTAATAGAATGCTTCCTCCGTGCGATAAAATGAAGATGGTGGATAATAGCGCAGCAATATTACTAAATCAGAGAAATGACGCCTTGAATTCTTTAAAGTGCAATGCAGCCAATGATAAGTCATCCTTCCATGTGGCAGAAAAGAGAATCTGGGTGCACAAAGTATGGGCATATTTATTAAGTCAAAAATATAAGGCCTAGAGGATAACATTCTACATAATGTGGCCAATTTATGCTGTAATCATTAGGGATGACTTAATTGTACTTGTTACAATATTCTAATCTTAAAAAGGAGTTGAACTCAATGTACTACCCATTCTGAAGAGCTTTAAAAAGCATTTCAGGGTGATAAAAATTACCGGCTCTTGTATAATTTTCTTCATTTGAAAACTCCAAAAAACAATTTATGCTTTTATTATATGGATTTTGCAAACATAAATGTGTAGAGAATTAAAGCAATATGGAGGAAAGGTAAGACTGTGGGGTTTTTTGGTAGATCACTTTTATTACAATAAAACAAGTGACTATTTTGCTTGGATCTAACATTTATTATCTTTTGGGAATACATTTCAACCCTAATTGAGATTAAAGACCTACAACAGAAAATCGGATTTTGCTAATCAGCTCTTCTTATACTACAAATGATTCCTCAAAAAAATGTGTTTATCTTCATGGCAAGCAGTTTATTTCTTCATTGAGTTTTTTTTTTTCTACTTTGATGACAAAAGGATAATGCTTGTTTTGACTAACCAAGTCTTTTAGCATGTTAACTTACCCTTAATGAATTGTTTGTGGTTAAACAATTGGCCCTTAATATACATAGGCCTGTGGTTTTATCTTCAGATTACTTGACAGAAACTATCTTAACCAGGTGTGAGGACGATGTTGGCCAGCCTTGCCTATTCAACTGGGGTGGGTGACAGAAGGCTCTGTTTCTGGGTGATGGTTAAAGGTATTTCATTTCATTCTCAAGTGTCCTTGTTTGAATGCCAAGTTATATAATCATTCTACATTTAGCCAGCTGCCGCTTCTGATAAGACTGCCTAGGAATTTAAAGATCCTTTATTTTAAAAAGACAGGCATATCAAACCTGAGATAAAGAATGCCTTGTGGCGCTATCTATTTCAGGTGAAACTTTCTATGTGTTTAGCCTTAGGGCAGCTATGCCTTTGCACAGCAGCAAGCTGATATTATAAATACTTCCTAAAGTTCAAGTTTATCTAACATGATTTTCTAAAGATAAAAATGTATGCTTGTTTTAAGTTAATACGTTTCATATTAAGTCATTTAGAAATAGCCAGACACGTTTAAACTCCAAATACTAGTTTAGCAGAATTTTTATTGACTCACATTTTTAGGAGAAAAATAAAAATAACCTTAAAATTAGCTCATATTAGAGATTTAATTGTGATGAGTACCCTTTTAGCTCAGCCTTCCAGACTTTTTATTTCTATGGTTTATTGTTGCCATGTTTAGAATGAATGCTCTGAGACTCTGCAAAATTATGAATAATTGAAAAAAAGTCATTTTTATTACACATTAATCATAAGGTATTACAAATATTTTCAAAACAGAAGTTTAAAAGGAATATTTTAACAGTGCCAGGAATTCAATAAGCCCAATTATACAGTTTCTTGAGCATTATGTTTAATCTAGATTTGTCTGTACAATGTGCCATAGATAGAATGTAGACTTTTTTCTTATACTATAGAAGCTAAAGTCATTATATTTTTCTTATACTATAAGAGCTAAGGTTGTCTGTTTACATTAACTTTGATACATGTGATCAATGTCCAAATACTTATTTGACAAATGTTTATTGAGTTAGTATATGTCCCAGGCATAATTCTAGGTGCTTGAGATATGAGTGAGTTAAACAGAGAAAACCTACTGCCCTCATTGGGCTTACATTTTAGCAGAGAGAGAGAGAGAGAGAGAGAGAGAGAGAGAGAGAATACATTAGAAACCTAATAAATAAACATATGCTATAGTATTTCAGTTGGTAGTGAATTCTACATGAAAGAAAAATGAAAGTAGGGTAAAGGCAGTCAGATGTGCCTAATGAAAATTAACTGAAATCAACCCAATAGTACCACAGGTAGTTTTTTTTTAGATGAACAGAGAAATTGACCCTTTTGGTCTTAAAGGTTGAACCTTACATTTGTTTTATCTGAGTTCCCTCCTCAGAAAAAGCCCTTCAGACCTCTCAAAAAAAAAAAAAAAAAAAAAAAAAAAAAAAATCAAAGAACTGAAACCTAACCATGTTACCACACCCAGACAATGAGATGACAGATGCCTGGTTCCTCATAATTGCTTCCTTGCCTCTCTCCTAGTTCCTGGTTTCTCATACCTTGTTACATTTCTTCCCTGCTATTTAAACCCCTAGTTTTAGTCAAGCAGGGAGATGGATTTGAGACTGAATTCCCATCTCCTTGGCTGCAGTACCGGAGTAAACCTTCTTCTTTGGCAATGCTTGTTGTCTCAGTGATTGGCTTTCTGTGCTGCAAGCAGCAGGACCTAGAACAAACCTCTGGTGTTTCAGTAATAATAAATGCTGGATAAAAAGAAAAATGAGAATAAGGTAAAGGCAGTCAGATATGCCTAATGAAAATTGGATAGCTACAAGTATTTTTTGTTGACACATTATAAAATTAACTGTATACTACACATATATATATACTTTTAACTATATACTACATATATATATACATACACTTTTGAACACAGTGGTCTAGGCCAGCATTTCCATTTGGAAATTGTAGAATACAAAGTTCCTTAACAAAACAAAGTCACTTAACAAAAGTAAGTTGACAAAGTAATTGGAGAATAGAATACATGTAGAATTTAGAACTCATAGCTCTCTGGTTCCCAACCATGTATTATTTCTTTTTCATAATTCAGGAGCTTCATGACAAACTCTCCACTGTATTAGATCTTTGTAATGTTTATAATCTGAAGACAAGCCATATGTATAACTGAAGCAAACAATCACAATGCATTAATAAGTTCAAGAGATAATTTTGGCTGGATCCCATGGCTCATGCCTGTAATCCCAGCACTTAGGGAGGCCAAGGCAGGTGGATCAATTGAGGTCAGGAGTTTGAGACCAGCCTGACCAACATGACAAAACCCTGTCTCTACTAAAAATACAAAAATTAGCCAGGTGTAGTGGTGGGCGCCTGTAATCCCAGCTACTTGAGAGGTTGAGGCACGATAATCCTTTGAATCTGAAAGGTGGTTGCAGTGAGCCAGGATCGCACCATTGCACTCCAGCCTGGGTCACAGAGTGAGACTCTATCTCAAAAATAAAATAAAATAAAATAAAAATATAATTTTAAAGTTTTAACAGTTTTTGGTGTAACTGCTAGTTTTCTATATCTAATACCATGATGTTTGTAAACTATGACAATTTAACTTCTTCATTTCTGATTTGGATATCTTTTATATATTTCTTTTTCTTACCTAATTTCTCTGGCTAGGATTTTCAGTTCTCTGTTGAATACATATGGTGAGAGTGGGCATTCTTATCTAATTCTTGATGTTAGAGGAGAAGCTTTTGAGTTTGCACCATGGAGTGTGAGGCCTGTGAGCTTACCATACACGGCCTTTCTTGTGTTGAGGTACACGCCTTCTGTATCTAATTTGTTGACGGTTTTTAGTATAAAAAGATGTTAAAATTTGTCAAATGGCTTTTCTGTATCTATTGGTATGACCATATGGTTTTTGCCCTTTGTGACAACGTGGACGAACCTAGAAGACATTATGCTAAGTGAAATAAGCCAGGCACAGAAAGACAAATACTTCAGGCTCATTCATAGTAGCAGAGAGCAGAATGGCAGCTACCAGGGCCTAAGGGAGGTGGTGTATTTCACCTTAGATTGTCACCTTAGGTGTATTTCGCCTTAGATTGGTCAAAGGATACAAAGTTTTCATTAGGAGAAATAAATTCAGGAGATCTATTCTACAACATGGTGACTATAGTTAGTTGCATTGTATTGTATGTTTGAAAATTGCTATAAAAGCACATTTTAAATGTCCTCACCCCCCAAAAAATTGATACATATGTGAAGTAATAGATTTGTTAGGTAGCCTGATATAGCCATTCCAGAATATATACATATATCAAAGCATCATGTAGCATTCCATAAATACATATAACTTTTATTTGTCAGTTAAAATAGATTCTAAAAATTTAAAAAGAGACAATTTCATATTCACTCACATGGAAGGAGAAATCTATTTGCTTCTATAAAAGTGATATGATATAAAATCTAGAGCAAGAAAGATTTTGTCTGGCTGCCCAGAATCAATTTTTGGTGGAGTCTCAGAGCCTACACTGGGGGTGGTGCAGTTAAAGGGATCAGTAGAGCAGACAAAAGGGAAAGCTGAGGAATGAGGAGAAGAAGTATTTTTATCTCTTTTTTCAAAGTTAAAATACCTTGATTGGCTCCTCTAGCTAAAAAGGCAATATATGGTTATTATAAAAATGTTTATGGAATAATATAAACATTATAGTCAAAGTTGTGAAAACTCCTACTCCTCATTAACATTTAGAGTCTATCATTTTGGACTATTTGTGTGCATAGATATTTGCATATTGACTAAAATTTCACATAGATAATAGGTGCAAAATTTTGTGTAACTATAATCAATTTTGTTTAATGATATTGTATAAACAATATTTTTGTTATACTATATTGTGAATATCATGTAAATAATGTTGGTTCATACATACATATTTAAGTACATGGATATCCTCTTTATTTTAATGACTACATAAAATCCCACCATGTTCATGTACCATAATTAAGTTATCCTTCATTTCTTTGTAGAAATTTAGTAATTTACTGATTATAAACAGTACTGTGATGAGTTTGCATTCTTGTGCTCTTGTCTGGTCAGTTTCTTACAATAAATTCTTAAAAATGGGATTTGGGGTCAAAAGATGTTCAAAATGTATAATTACGTTTTGCAAGTTTGATTTCCAATTGACATTAGTAATGAAATTTACTAATTCTTGCCAATACAATTAAAATCAAATTTGATCTCTTTAATTTGCATTTGTTTGATTACTAATGAGGCTTACCACACTTCCACATTTATCTGCTAATTGACTCACTTCCCCTTCCTCAGTAGGGCTTCTTCTTCATTCCTTAGTAGTCTACTCATCTTCTGCTTAAACCTCAAAGGCTGGAATCCCCAAGCATGTCATTTCAAATTATCTTTTTCTCCTATTGCCCCTCTCCCTAATTATCTCATCTGGTCCCACAGTTTAAATATTCACATGCTAGTAACTCCTAGATTTATAACTCCTGCTTTGACTTCTCTCTGAATTTTAGTGCCTGCCTGAAACTTCAGCACTTGAACTAACATCCTGTGGAACATAGGCTTAACAATTAATTATTTTTCATGAATTTGGTTTGGTATAAACTGAATCTAAGGGCTTCTCTCAGTTCGACATTTTGGTCTATTATGTTTTTGAGCATTCTTCCCCAAAGATTCTGTTCTCTTCTTCAAGGATTCTAGTTATTCCTACAAAGGGTCTCCATTATTTTTCTTCCATGTCTATGAGCTCTCTGATTTTTATATCGGTGTTCTTTTCCTTTGAATTTCAGCCTGTACTCCACATTGCTGATGTACTTCACTTCTCTGCAATGGCAATTCTGTTCTTTACAATTTCCTACAATTTAAGTTCATAAGGGTTCTGTTTTTTTTTTTTTACATTATTCTTCTGTCTGTGAGCGCTCTTTTTATTTCAGTCTGCTTTCTTAGCTCCATTGTCTTTTCACCTCCATTGTGCAGACCCTACAGCAGGTGCTTATGGAAGATAAGAAGACAGATGACTACAGACAGTGACTTCCTGGAGCCAGTTGTCTTGTTGACAGGCCAGCTCCAGGGCCTCCCCTTCCTGCTCCAGGGTGACTCAGGTGCCCTTCTCTGTTCCAGCCATTCCAGGTGAATCACAATCAATGTGTTCATCATACTCTGACTTACCTGTTTTTCTCTCTTGCAACTTGGAATTTTGAGAGGACAAAAACTTTCCCTTACTCGACATATATTCTCAGGAACTAGTACAGGAGACTGGCACAAAGTGGGTCTTTTAGAAATATTTATTGATTTAATGAATCGGTGCATGAGTAAATATCAAGAAGATTTTAATTTAGATGTGGTTCTTATGATGGAAATTATTTATTGACCTTTGCTACACAAAAGGTCAAGGACATCTAAATGAATAAGGAAAATATATATATATTTGTATGTGCATGTGTGCATGTATATATATATGCACGCGCGTGCACACACACACACACAGGTAGACTATTATTCAGCCTTAAAAGAAAAGGAAATCCTACCATGTGCGACAACATAAGCTGACCTGGAAGATACTATGTTAAGTGAAATAAGCCAGTCACAGAAGGCCAAACACTGCATGATTCCACTCATATGAAGAATGCAAAATAGTCAAATTCACAGAAGCAGAGAATAGAATGGTGGTTGCCAGAGGTTGTGGGGAGGAGGAAATGGGGATTTGTTGCTCAGTGAGTATGACTTTTCAATTATTCAAAACAAATAAGTTCTAGAGATGTGTTTTGCAGAACAGTATCTGTGGTTAATAAAACAGAATTGTACACTTTAAAATATTTTAAGATGCTAGATCTCATGTTAAATGCTCTTACCACAAACCAAACCAAACCAAACAAAACAAAACAAAAATGAAAACACAAAAACATACAAGAAAATTTGTGGAGGTGATGAATATGTTTAGTAGTACTCGGCTGTGGTATCATGAGTATATGCATATGTCCAAACTCATCAAAATATATACATTAAGTGCATTTTAAATATACAAATATCAACTATGTCTCAATAGAGCTTAAAAATTCCCCTAAAATATTTAAAAAGGGACTCTATATTTGAAAGCATACTTGTCTAAATGTGAATTTCCTCACATGATGAACTGCTTGTCATGTGTCTGCCTCTGTTTTTATTAAAGGATTATTTACTCCATTGGACAGAGAGAGAGCAAGCAAAACAAACCACTGAAAATATCAGAGATGCTCAGTTCTACTAGAAGTGAGCATGATACATAACAAATTACTAAAATAACTTATTCATAAATTTGTTTATGAGAACTGAGTATAAATTTTAGGCTATCATAAGTAGTAAAACCGTCTATGTAGATTCAGTAATGGTGCAATTCTCTTTTGAATGCTACACAAAGCGGAAGTCATTGGAACCCAAGCATTTTTTCTGCTGAAAACCCAGAGACCCCTTCAGTGGGCAGTTAAATGGAGACCCCCCGTGCCTGAGAATCAAAGCTTCAAAGGTTGAAGTCTGTTTGATAGTCTCGTTAATACATTCACTGATTGGGAAAATTACACTCTTAGCAAAGAGGAGCTTAAGAAACTTCATATTGAAGTTTAATTTTCCAACGGCATTTATTTCAAATGTTTGACAAATCTAGGCTTTTCTGAGGGAATCTTTGAAACTCAAATAGATAAGATGTTAAAAATTAGTCTCCTTTATTTGTTTTTCTGGTGCTCAGCTTGTAAACTCAACTTTACTATTTCAATCCTGTTACTCCTTCATTTGCATAATAAGAAAACTATTACCATAAAAATAATTGAAATTATTATGGTGGTTAATGAAAATAAATATAACTATGTTAAAATAAGCAATTGTTCTCTTCATGCTTTAGCTCTCACAAAATCTACTGTGGAAGCCTTTTCTGATGGCTCCAATTTGCATCGGGTGTTCCTCCTGTGTGAATTCCCTACTTCCTCTCTTGGCACCAGTATTTTAACTATGCATTTACTCATTGATTGAAATAGAATGTGAAGTATTGGAGGTAAACAGTCTTACCAATTTTTTTCTTTTTGAGATGGAGTTTCGCTCTTGTCGTCACCCAGCCTGGAGTGTAGTGGCGCGATTTCAGCTCACTGCAACCTCCGCCTCCTCTGCTTCCCAGGTTCAAGTAATTTTCTTGCCTCAGTCTCCTGAGTAGCTGGGATTACAGGCACCCTCCACCATGCCCAGCTAATGTTTGTATTTTTAGTAGAGACGGGGTTTCACCATGTTGGTCAGGCTGGTCTTGAACTCCTGACCTCAGGTGATTTACCCAACTTGGCCTCCCAAAATGCTGGGATTACAGGCATGAGCCACCATGCCTGGTCAAGTCTTACCTATTTTCATCTTGGTGCCTTCTGTCAGTTTTGAAAAATTCTCAGCCATTATCCTTTTAAATACTGCTTCTAACTCATTCTTTCCACTTTGTCTGGGAATGCAATTAAAATAAATGTAAATTATGAATATCTTTGTGCATGTAAGAATCTGCACACGTGTGTGTGTGCGTGAGCACACACACACACCGTGTTTTCACCAGGAGGGTTCGTCTGAACTATTTGGTCTGTCTTTGCCAGAAGCTGAGCTCTGTAGCTGACATTAAAGAAGGAAATCAATGGACTGAGAGAATGAACACACTCACTCCTTTATTTTAAATGTACTACAAATCTAAGTAAAACAAGGAATTCCTAACACAGAAAATATTATTTCTTACACACATTATCTCACCGTGTTAATTTATCTTGTTTAAGTAATATGCGCTTTCTGATAGAGGAATTATCACCTTCTCTTCCTCCTTCTCTTCCTCCTTCTTCTCCCTCAGAGTTAGCCAGTAGGCAGTACAATTACTGTTTAGATGACCACCGTGCTTCCCATGAAGCTTATCGTCACTGTGAACCATGTTATTGTCCCTGTGGCATTAGTCCTTAATTTAATTTCTTGGATGTTTTATTAGCAATGTACCAGACCAAGTAACCTAAGGAGCTCTTCCAGTACGAGAGTGTAGCAGGAGCTTCCCTTTAATTTTACAGTTGACATGACAAAAAATGAGGGCTATTCTCAAATGTTAAGGTGAAGAGAGATCCCAGACCTAGACAGGTGACTGAGTCCTGGATCTGAGGTATTCTAGAGGGTGGGTCACATCCCTGGTGGCCCAGGGCCCCCTTCAGTTATGTGGAGACCCCCCATGCCTGAGAATCAAAGCCTCAGTCAAAGGTTGATCCAGAGGGCAGTACAAATTCTTTCTGGTCTCAGTCTTATCACCAAGTGAAAAAAGGGGAACCATTTATTTACTTTTTTCTGAGAAATCCTAATCATAAACCAGCCCACAGTATTTGGGGCATGAATTCACATTACTTGGATGGCTCCAATATCCCTGAGATGAGAATTTAGTATAAAGTGTTTATGTGTATGTGCTGTTTACTAAGGTCCAATAAAGAAAATGTATATATATTACATGTATTAGACTAATGATTAAGATCTAGAATATACACAGTCCTAAAAATCATTAAGCATGGAAAAAGAGTAGAAAGGAGACTACAATACAAAAGGCATTTTATATAAGAGATCACATTAATGTCCAATAAACCACCAAAAAATGCTTAGCCTCATTAGAAATCAGAGAAATGCAAGTTGGTTGCAACAGCAATAAGGTATGTTTCACATCCTCCACATTGGCTAAAATTAAAGTTTGAGTACTCCAAGTGTGGTCATCCATGTGGAGCAATGAGAAGTGTTATACACTGCTGGTGGGAGTCTGAATTAATACAAACACTCAGGGAAACAATTTGTTCTTGACTAGTAAACTGGAATATATGCATAACTTAGAGCAGGTAATTTTATTTCCAGGTGCATAACCTAGATACATTCTTGCACACAGACACTAAGAAATATGAACAAGACTGCTAATGACATCTTTGTAACAGCAAGTAATTGTTAGTAACCCAAATATCTTTGAATAGTTGAATGGATAGACAGTGGTATATTCACAAAATGAAATACTATACAGCAGTAAAAAATAAATGAACTGTTACTACAAACATCCACATAAATGACTCTTGAAAACATCAGTTAAAAGAGCAATTTGCAAAATATATGCATGTGATCCCACATTATGTAATGCTCAAAACATATAAAACTTAACTATGTATTGTCTATGGGTACACATTTATATGGTAAATTGAAAGAAAATCCAGGAAGGGACAAAGAGAAAAAGAGTAGGTTAGTGATTGCATCTCTGTGGGAACATGAGACCAAAAAGGGGCACACACATGGGACTTCAACGTTCTTGGTAGTTCTCTATTTTATCATGCCATGCCATCATGTACATCATGGCAATGCCATGAGTACATGCATATTTGTAGTAAGTTGGTTTTGGGATTTGCCAAGTCGGAAAGACTTGTGATAATAGTTTTTCTCCCAACTAAAACAGATAAAATAAAAATACTAACATAATTTTATACTGCTTTGCTCTGGAAAACATTAGAAGAAATAAAGGCAAATATTCTAAATTAATTGTCCAAGAAAAGATTTTGGTGTGAAAAACTATGCAACTCAAATTTACAAAAGGATTTTTAATCATGCTGCATTTAAATTATTTATCCTTTAAAAATGTATGAGCAAATTAAATTAAATAGAAAATCCTGCAGGGGTTGATGATGAGTGGACACAAGAAGTTACTCTCAGCACTAGGCAGTACTTGCTGGCCACAGATTCTGATAGGGCGGCTCGGTGAGGCTGGGTCTGGGTTCCAGTGTTTTTATCAAGCATACCAGATGCAGGGATTCCAGTGACCACATTTTGAGAAGCGTTGGATTAAAGTTGAAGTTAGTAGTTTGCAAGATGGAAAATAAAAGGTAGAGAAGCAAAAACGAAAACAAATCAATCCTGAGATTGTTCGCAAAGATATGATTGTACTGATTTATTTGAAAAAATGCAATAAAATTAACAGATAAATTAATGATCAATTCTCCATAAATAAAGAATATGTAATTGTTAGGGAAATATTTAGAAATATTTTCTTTGGCTGCATTCTGTGCACAGCTGTTAATGAGAAATGCCACTATTCTTTTTTTTTTTTTGATATGAAAAGAACCTCAAATTGAAAAATCTGTGCTCTACTGTTAAATTACTCCTGTGTAGAATGAACAATTTGATTAATGTATTCAATTTAAATTACTTAGATAGCACAGAAAATTAAAAGAAGTTCCCTGAAAACTTAAAGATTAACAGCAAAATGTCATGGGTTCAGCAGCTTTGCACACAGTATACCTGGTGCTGTGTGCACATTCAACGTTAGCTGATTAATAAAGAGTTCAGATAGCATCAGTGATTGTAAAGTGTAGAAAAAGAATGTTACTGCAAAAGATTATTCCGAATATAGAGGAAGTGTGATGATAAAAATGAGATAATTAAAAATATGGAATCTGCTCAGGTTTTCAGATTCCAGAATCCCTCCTTGTGGCCAAATAGATTATGTCGAAATAGAAAACAGACCCTGGAAGTTTTCTTTTGTTTCTGTGTTTCAATATATTTCTGGATTGATTGGATAAACTTGACAACAACTGATCAAGTGGGTGCCATTGATGTACTTAGAACAAATTCTGATGCTCTAAGTACAGTTCTGGGAACATGATAACAATTCACATTGATTTCATGAAGTCGGTGATGTTATTTAATCTTCTTATCAGCAGACTGGCATAGGTACTGTTATTACATCCATGTGATAGATGGGGAGATTGAGGCACCCAGCTTACTACCTTGTCAATGTCCCACAGTTAATAAAAAGCAGGACTGAAATTCATACCCAACCACACCCTAATAACTATGCTAGAATCTTTCAAACAGGATTGTTGGAAAAAGGGAGCGTGCTAGTTGATTCTGACCTGCAAGTTCCAGTGAAAGCGGGAAGATTTATTTGCATGGCTATGTACTTGGATTTAAAACAAGTTTTTCCCTCTACCATATTGCCAAAGTTTATTACTGAAACCTTTACCACTAGTCTCATTCAATTCTTACCCGAAATTTCCCAGGGCTCTGAAGTGAAAGTCACATTTCCACTTCAACTTTCAGTTCCAGCATTCCATCACTTACGGAAGTAGCAGAGTCAATGCCAATTAGCAAACAAGTCATTCTGAAGTCAGTCTAAAAGTCAGTCTTTCTTCATCAAGTTTACTATAGAAGACAAATGAATAAAATAACAGGGGTTGCCTCTGCAATATTTATCAGATACATTATGCAAATTGACCATTCTGTATTTGAAAAATTGGGAAAAAATAAAAACCAGAATAAGTTGTTTCAAAAGCGAGCCTGGAGGGAAAACATTTATTTTTCTAGTATTGTAAACATATTTAAATAAGCAATTTCTAATTAATATAGTGTTTTCACTTTTAGTGTACTAACAAAAAATAAGTTGTTTAATAGCTGAGGTGGGGCTCAGGCATCAGGAGTTTAAAAATTCACTTGGGTGAATCTCATGGGCAGTTCGAGCTGAGAACAACTGGCTTCAAGATTTCCCATCCAAGAGCCATTGGACTTGGTTGTAAACAAAGAGACTGCATTTGTAAAATTCCCATATCTGAAAAATCTTGTCCTGGCTTTTAAATCAACATATAGTTGAGTATCTCAACTTCCCTTTATGGAAAAACAATCAGACCTTCAGACAGAGATAAAATTTGTTTTGAAAGAATTAGAACAATTTATAATGGAAAAGAGAATTCTCACTAATGTAAATCTATTGTTTTGGTAATCGATTTACTTACAGCAATGTGGAGTGCAGTGTGAAATATATGACTACAGAGATGATGCTAATTGCTTTAATTAGCTACCCAATACTCAAAAGTGAGAGGATCACTTAGTATTGGCAAAGTAGAATGGAAGAACAGTTCTATAATTTTTTGGCCTGAAAGCTAAGCCCTGGAATTTCTAACTCACCCTCCTCTAAGACAAGGAGAAAATGATTATAATTGAATAATGCATTAAATCTGTTCTGAAATGATAGTCACCACAAATTATTGAAAACGATATCTGAAGACCTATTGAATTTGAAAGAGAAGTATGTAATGCAGGTTGGGTGAAGGAGTTCAGTGACTCACTGTTTGAAATTTGCCTGCATTCATCAGTTTTTATTTTCACCTGTAATATACATATAATATTATCGAAAAAAAGAAGGCAAAAATGGTAAATACTAATAACTGAATTGCTAATAATAATTCATATAATTTGTCATCTAATGTAGAAACTGTTATCCTGAATGTACTTGTAATCATACAATTTTGAAAAAACAAATGACAGTGTTCAATGTTAGGATGCTTTCTACAAGAAACCTAGATAGTATTGTATTAGAATTTCTCTCTGTGTGTATATGTGTATGTATCTGTGTGTGCATCTCTGTATCTGTATGTATATGTGTGTATATGAATTTGTGTATGTGTGTATATGTGTGTGTATATTGTGTATATATATGAGTGTGTGTATATGTGTATATACTTGTGAGTGTATGTGTATATGTGTGTATGAGTGCATATGTGTGTATATGTGTGTATGAGTGCATATGTGTGTATATGCACTTGTGTGTGTTTATATGTATGTATATATGTGTGTGTGTATATATGTGTGTGTGTATAAGTGTATGTGTGTATTTATAGGTATATGTGTCTATGTGTGTATGTGTGTATGTTTATGTGTGTATGTGTGTATGTTTATGTGTGTATGTGTATGCATGTATATGTATGTGTTTTTATGTATGCATGTTTATATGAGTGTATACATGTGCATATACTTGTGTGTATGTTTGTGTGCACGTGTATTTGTGTCTGTATTTGTACACATGTGTATATATGGGTATGTGTGTAAAGGCGTATGTGTGTGTGTATACATGTGGATATGGGTATGTGTGTAAATGTGTATGTATGTGTATTTGTGTGTCTGTGTATATATATGTTTATATGTGTGTATGTATATGTGTGTATGCATGTATGTGTAGATATATGTGTGCATATGTATGTATGTGTGTGCATATGGGTATGTATATGTGTGTGTATGTGTATGTATGTATACATGTGCATATACTTGTGGATGTATGTATGTGTGTATATTTGTGTGTATTTGTTTTTTATGTGTGTATACATATGTACATGTGTATGTATGTATATATATGCATGTGTGTGTATGTTTGTGTGTATATGTGTGGGTATGTATGTGTCTGTATGCATCTGTGTGTATGTGTGTGTATATATGTTTGTGTGTGTATATGTGTGTGTTTGTATGTGTGTGTGTGTATGTATATGCAGGCATACCTTGTTTTGTTGCACTTCACTTTATTGCATTTCACAGATGCTTGCATTTTTTACAAATTGAAGGTTTGTGACTACTATGCCCACAGCAAGTCTGTGGGCTCTATTTTCTTAACAGCATGTGCTCACTTCATGTCTCAGTCTCACAATTTGGTAATTCTCACAATATTTCAAATCTTTTCATTATTATCACATTTGTCATGGTGGTCTGTGGTCAGTGGTCTTTGATGCTGCTATTATAATTGTTTTAGGGTGCTACAGACCACGTCCATATAGGATGGTGGACAAATGTCCTGTGTGTTCTTACCTACTTGACCAGCTATTTGTTACCTCATTTGTTTCCCTATTCTCAGGCCTTCCTATTCCTTAAGACATAACATTGAAATTAGGCCCGTAAGTAATAACCCTACAACGGCCCATAAGTCCTCAAGTGAAAGGAAGAGTTGCATGTCTCTCACCTAAACTAAAAGCTAGACATGATTATGCTTAGTGAGGAAGACATGTGGAAAGCTGAGATAGGCTGAAAGCTAGGCCTCTTGTGCCAAACAGCCAAGCTGTGAATGCAAAGGAAAAGCTCTTGAAGGAAACTAAAAGTGCTACTCCAGTGAACACATGAATAAGCAAAACAGCCTTATTGCTAATATGAAGAAAGTTATAGAAGTCTGGATAGAAGCACAAATCAGCCACAACCTTCCCTTAAGCCAAAGCCTAGCACTGAGTAAGGACCACACTCTCTTCAATTCTATGAAGGCTGGGCGATTTGAGAAAGTTAGAGAAGAAAATTTGAAGCTAGCAGAGACTGGTTCATGAGGTTGAAGGGAAAAGCCATCTCTACAACATAAAAGTGCAAGTGCTTAGCATCAAGTTATCCAGAAGGTCCAGCTGAGATAATTGATGAAGGTGGTTCCAGATTTCTATTGGAAGAAAATACCATCTAGGACTTCATAGAGAGAGAGAAGTCAATGCCTGCCTTCAGATCTTCAAAGGACAGGTTAACTCTCTTGTTAGGGGCTAATGAAGCTGGTGACTTTAAGTTGAAGCCACATCTCTTTTATCCTTCTGAAGATCCTAGAGTCCTTAAGAATTATGTTAAATGTACTCTGCCTGTGCTCTAGAAATGGAACAGCAAAGCCTAGATGATAGCACATTTCTTTACAGCAAGGTTTAGTGAGTATTTAAACCCACTGCTGACACCTACTGCTCAGAAAAAAAGATTCCTTTCAAAATATTACCACTCATTGATAAGCACCTGGTCACCCAAGAGCTCTGATGGAGATGTGCCAGGAGATTAATGTTTTCATGCCTGCTAATACAATATTTGCTCTGCAGCATATCAAGGAGTAATTTTGACTTTCAAGTCTTATAATTTCAGAAATACATTTCTTAAGTCTGTGGCTCCCATAGACAGTGATTCCTCTGAGGGACCTGGGAAAAGTAAAATGAAAGCCTTCTGGAAAGGATTTACCATTTTAGATAGCATTAAGAACATGCATGATCCATGAGAGAAGGTATAATAAAAATATCAACATTAGCAGGAGTTTGGAAGAAGCCGATTCCAACTTTCATGGATGACTTTGAGGGCTTCAAGACTTCAGTGGAAGAAATAACTGCAAATGTGGTAAAAATAGCAAGAGAACTAGAATTAGAAGTGGAGCCTGAGGATGTGACTAAATTGCTGCAATCTCATGATCAAACATGAACGGATGAGGACTTGCTTCTTATGGATGAGCAAAAACAGTGGTTTCTTCGAGATGGAATCTGCTGTTAGTGAAGATGCTGTGAACATTGTTGAAATGACAACAAAGCAATTTAGAATATTATGTCAACTGAGTTGATAAGGCAATAGCAAAGACTGAGAGAATTTACTCCAATTCTGAAGGAAGTTCTACTGTAGATAAAATACTGACTGACAGCATTGCATGATATAGAGAAATTCTTCATGAAAGAATGCACCAATGCACTGATGCATCTTTGCATCGATCAATGCAGAATACATTGATCAATGCACCAAATTTCATTATTGAATTATTTTGAGGAATTGTTACAGCCACCTCAATTTTCAGCAACTGCCACCCTGATCAGTCAGCAGCCATCAACATTGGGGCAAAACCCTCCACCAGCAAAATTTACTGTGAACTTGCTGAGGGCTCAGATGGTCATTAGCATGTTTAAGCAATAAAGTATGTTTTACTTAAGTACTTTTTTTAGTCGTAGTGCCATTGCACACTTAAAAGACCATAGTATAGTGTAAACGTAACATGTTTGTACAGGAAAACCAAAAAATTCATTTAACTCACTTTATTATTGTGATACTTGCTTTATTGAGTTGGCCCGGAATGGAACCCACATATCTCCAAAATATGCTGTTATGAGGAAAACTTGGGACTGTAATATCCCCTTGAAACTAGGAAGGAGCCAAGAGACCAAAGAATGACTCAGACAAATTCCGCTTGGTGAATAGATGAGTTTATTAAGACAGACAGGGCACTCCTGGGTGGTGCAGGGCTGCTCTAGGGATCTGCATCACTCCTGTCTCTAAGCTACTTTTAAGCTAATTTTCTGGCTCTTTGCTTACTATGTGTGTGTGAAGACACTGTTTTCCTTGGTAGGTTCTCAGATACTCTCCGAGATGTTTGGGCTCTCAGGGACATCCACTCCTTGGCTGAGCACCATGGTCTTGGCTCACTGTCTGGTCTTCAGGGTTCAGACAGTGGACATACATCCTTAAGTAACCCTGTGGGGACCTGTCATACTACATATGCTTGTATTGAATATATGTAAGCCAATAAGCCTAGTGAATCTTTTAAAAATAAAAATAATTACCTTTGCTATTTCCTTATTTAGTATATTTCTTCCCTTCACTCCCCAAAACAGTCTTGCTCTGTCCCCCAGGCTGGAATGCAGTGGCATGATCTTGGCTCACGGCAACTTTGGGTTGAATCACTTCCCAGGTTCAAGTGATTCTCCTGCCTCAGCCTCCTAAGTAGCTGGGATTACAGGCGCCCGCCACCACGCTCGGCTAAGTTTTGTATTTTTAGTAGAGATGGGGTTTCAACATGTTGGCCAGGCTGGTCTCGAACTCCTGACCTCAAGTGATCCTCCCACCTCGGCTTCCCAAAGTGTTGGGATTACAGGCGTGAGCCACTGTGCTCGGCTTATTTCTCCATGTTTAAGTGAAAAGTAACGGCAACAAAAGCCAAAATTGACAAATGAGATCTAATTAAACTGAAGAGTTTCTGTGTGGCAAAACAAACTACCATCAGAGTGAACAGGCAACCTACAGAATGGGAGAAAATTTTTGCAATCTACTCATCTGACAAAGGGCTAATATCCAGAACCTACAAAGAACTCAAACAAATTTACAAGAAAAAAACAAACAACCCCATCAAAAAGTGGGCAAAGGATATGAACAGACACTTCTCAAAAGAAGACATTCATATAGCCAACAGACACATGAAAAAATGCTCATCATCACTCGCCATCAGAGAAATACAAATCAAAACCACAATGAGATACCATCTCACACCAGTTAGAATGGCAATCATTAAAAAGTCAGGAAACAACAGGTGCTGGAGAGGATGTGGAGAAATAGGAACACTTTTACACTGTTGGTAGGACTGTAAACTCGTTCAACCATTGTGGAAAACAGTGTGGCGATTCCTCAAGGATCTAGAACTAGAAATACCATTTGACCCAGCCATCCCATTACTGGGTATATACCCAAAGGATTCTAAATCATGCTGCTATAAAGACACATGCACATGTATGTTTATTGTGGCATTATTCACAATAGCAAAGACTTGGACTCAACCCAAATGTCCATCAGTGACAGACTGGATTAAGAAAATGTGGCACATATACAGCATGGAATACTATGCAGCCATAAAAAAGGATGTGTTTGTGTCCTTTGTAGGGACATGGATGCAGCTGGAAACCATCATTCTCAGCAAACTGTCGCAAGAACAGAAAACCAAACACTGCATGTTCTCACTCACAGGTGGGAATTGAACAATGAGAACACTTGGACACAGGAAGGGGAACATCACACACTGGGGCCTATTCTGGGGAGCGGGGAGGGGGAGGTATAGCATTAGGAGATATACCTAATGTAAATGATAAGTTAATGGGTGCAGCACACCAACATGGCACATGTGTATATATGTGACAAACTTGCACATTGTGCACATGTACCCTAGAACTTAAAGTATAATTTAAAAAAAAAAGAAAATCTAAAAACTTTCTTCACCTATAACTTTCCTAAGAGATGCATTTATTACTGTTTATTGGTTTCTGCTTTGAAACAGTAACAATATAATCAGCAAAGTCTCTTACAGAGTAGAATGTGTGTGTGCACTTGTGTGTGTATCTGTGTGTGGATGTGTGTGGACCTGTGTGTGTGGATGTGTATGGACCTGTGTGTGGATGTGTGTGGACCTGTGTGTGGATGTGTGTGGACCTCTGTGTGTGGATGTGTGTGGACCTCTGTGTGTGGATGTGTGTGGATGTGCATATGCCTGTGAATGGATCTGTGTGTTTCCTGTCGGCACAGAGAAAGTCATGTGCCTTGAGTTGTGTCTAGCGGGGAGCAGGTTCCTGCATCCTGCTCTGCCCAGAAGATCCTCCCAGTTGGATCAGTGCTTTACTCAGCAAGGGCTGCCGTAACAAAGACCACAGACTTGGTGGATTAAATGACAAAAATTTATTTCTCACCATTCTGGAGGCTGGGAGTTTGAGATTAAGGTGCCAGCATAGTGAGAATCTTCTTGGCTTGCAGATGGCCGCCTTCTCCTTGTGTCCTCACATGGCAGAGCAAGAGATCTGGGTCTCTTCCTCTTATAAGGGCAATAGTTCCTTGGATGAGGGCTCCACCATGAAGACCTCAATTAACCTTAATCACCTCCCTAAAGGCCCTGTCTCTAATGCAGTCAGATGGGCGTTTAGGGCTTCAACATAAGAATTTTAGGGGGACACAATTAAGTCCACAGCAGCCAGAGTCTCTCTATTGCCTAAGATGAAACCAGTGCTATTTTCATCGCTGTATCAAGTGTACAAGGCCGAGAACTAAAGTAGATCATGGGGAAATGGAATGCATGACATTTGTTTCAGACAATGTCAGGCCTGAATTTGTACCTTTGTGCAGTATTTTAGGAAATTAGGAGCTGAAATGTCATTCACCTCTAAATGTACTTCTTCGTATCAGCCCTGTTCTGTTCCCCGAGGAAGCTGCAAAAGCTGGTTGTCCAAACCACTAGCCTGTGAAGGATACTCAGTAATAGTCGAGGGAGCATGGAGTTAGAGATCAAATAACTTTCCAATTATCAGAGTCCCCAGGCACTCAGTTCTGGAAGCTTCTCAGCTCTCACATTCACTTGCTTTCAGAGTCACCTTAGCTTTTCTAGCAAAAGAAAGCTCATGTTTTCTTAAAATAACCAACGAGTTGAATCATTTTACGTGCAAGTGAGGGGAACCGTACAGCCTCACACAAATGGCTGCTATTTTCACTTGGGGAGGGAACAGTTAATGAGCATGCTGGAGTGCCCTGTGCTATGGATTGTTGTCTCTGAGGTCTCACTCATCCAATGAATTTGTTAAATAATCATTACGACACCAAGACCAAAACATAATGACACCAAACACAAGATGTATGCGTGTGCGTACGTGTGTGTGTGTGTGTTATAGCACTGGAATTTACTACTCTGATCTGTCTCCCCGATATAATTGGTAATAATAATGATAAGGTGGGAACCTAGTATGTGCCAATTCTGTGCTAAGTGCTGTAATAGGTGATACCAATTCATTCTTGCAAAAATCCTATGCTGAAGGTAAACGTAACCCCTATTAAATGAGAAACTAGCATGACTACTGATAGGAAATGATAATTCATTTATTTTCACCTTTTCTTTCATTCTTAAGCAAAATACTATATTGATTAAGTGCAGTAGTGGGAAGTAAAGGGAACTTTGATTAAATAAAAGTGCTGTTACAGTCAGAGCAAACCACAGAACCACAGCAGGTACAGACAGCAGCACAGGTTCTGCTGACACAGCCTCTGAAGGTATCCAGCCCTTAGCATCCATCCTTTCATTTCTAATAAACATAGTTATGCACATGGCCTCACCTATTGGCCCAGCCTTCACAGAGGCTCTGAATCCACTCAGATAGAATCACACTGTATAGTTTATTGGTTTCAACTTCCATGTAGCCAGAAAAAGACAATGGAAGTCTTATAGCTTAAACATTAACAATATACTTTAAATGCAATGTACCATAAAACATTATAAGATTTGGATGCATGTAGATTTCACAAAATTTTATTCTAGAAAGTACACTCAGATGGTCCTAATGTCTGCCTTATAGCTCAATGTTTGTTTGTTTAACTTTAAATAAAGTGAAGTCTATTCTTGTCTTGTTATGTTACAAATGGAAAGGCTGGAGAGTAGAGAGGTTAATGCTTTGTTTGGGTTCACACAGCTTGCTAATAGAAAGGCCAGGGAAAAACCTGAGATGACTTTGCTTAAAATTCATTACACTTGCATGATTGACAATGCCTAGCTACTAAAGATTAGATAGTTTGGGAGTCACGTGGTTCTTTTTTGTGTCAGACAATATACAAATCAAGATTTAAGGCATCAGCAGCTCTCTCTCCCTGATGAAGGGTTACTGTAAACGTGAGAACGTGGGCACCTAAGTTCCTGTTGGTCTATTTAACATATCTGCAAGGCTTGAGTGTGAGTTCTCCCTCAGATATGTCACAGAGTTATTGGTGAAACCTTTTTTTTTTTTTTGAGACAGAGTCTCGCTCTATCGCCCAGGTTGGAGGGCAGTAGGACCATCTTGGCTCAGTGCAACCTCCGCCTCCTGGGTTCAAGTGGTTCCCCAGCCTCAGCCTTCCAAGTAGCTGGGATTACAAGCACACACAACCACATCCAGATAATTCTTGTATTTTGTTTAGTAGAAACAGGGTTTCACCATGTTGGCGAGGTTGGTCTCGAACTCCTGACCTAAAGTGATCTGCCCACCTCGGCCTCCCATGGTGAAGCATTTTTCGCAGGATACTAGGCTAACACACGTTGCCTCCCATTGGTGGGTGGAGGGTGATGAGAAGAAAGTGGCTGTTTCCCCAAAAAGAGTGATGTTTTTGAATATTACTTGAAAAACAGAAGTGTGATTTGGTGGAATATTTTATCATCTTCATTAAGATAAAATGTTGGTTTCTAGAGATTTCCTCAAAATAACGTATGATTTGATCACATACCTATCAACAATGAAAGATGCTTTGTGTCATTTATAGTCTATGTATTAAAAGCCTGAATGAAAGAGATAGTAGTGCTGGTTTCAAATTCCTTTGTTGTTGTTGTTGTTTTTGAGACAGGGTCTTGCTCTGTCACCCAGGGCGGAGTGCAGTGGTGCCATCTTGGCTCACTGAAACCTCTACCTCCCTAGCTCAATTGATCCTTTCACCTCAGCCTCCCAAGTAGCTGAGACCATAGGCGCACACCACCATGCCTGGCAAATTTTTGTGTTTTTAGTAGAGAGGGGGTTTTGCCATGTTGCCCACGCTGGTCTGAAACTCCTGGGCTCATTGATCCACTCACTTCCGCCTCCCAAAGTGTTGGGATTACAGGTGTGAGTCATAGTGCCCTGCCATGTTTCAAATTTGAAAGATTGAACAGGTTATGTTGTGCAAGAAACTTAAACTCAGCCTGTGTTTATCTTGTGTAAAATGAGGATAAATAATGTAGAGCATAAACCTAGTGTTTCTCATGAAGTAAATACCTTGTATTGCTATTGATCCTAATGCAATGACAGCGTACATTGGTAGCAGTGATTTAGAGCTTAGATACAAATCTTCAGTACATTCTTTACCACGCTAAGCTTGCCCAGTGGTTTGAACAAATTGGACTGTTTACTCTTCTGTGCTGCCCTCCTGTACTAAATGGAAAAGATTTTCTTATTGTCTGTGACTTTCATGGCATTTCTTTTTATATTAGAATTGACATAAACAAGTTCAGTTATTTTGAGTGTATTAGGATCACTGAGTAAGATTCTCTGGACAGATAAAGGCTCTGATCTCTTTGAAGACATAGATTGTGTTTAAGTCTGGAGAATTTGCCTGAAAATAAATTTCAAATTTTCCAGCAAGAATAATGATTGAAGCTACAAAATTGTGACTTCTGATGTGAGCCTAAATATAAGTATAATCTTTAAAATGTATTTAACTACTGTATTTTGTGTAATTTTTTTGTTTCAATTTGGAGCAGTTGAGACAGGAACTTACGTAACTCTGCCAGGGGATGTTTTCCATGGAGAAGATGAGAACTTTCACTTGTTCGTTAAAGCAAAGAGCATTTTCAGTGGGAGAAGTCACATTTTAGACTGCGGTGTACCACAGCTAGTGAGCTGTGGTTTAGTCGTAGTTAAGAAATTGGTCCATTTTAGGCCGGGCGCGGTGGCTCAAGCCTGTAATCCCAGCACTTTGGGAGGCCGAGATGGGCGGATCACGAGGTCAGGAGATCGAGACCATCCTGGCTAACACGGTGAAACCCCGTCTCTACTAAGAAATACAAAAACTAGCCGGGCGAGGTGGCAGCGCCTGTAGTCCCAGCTACTCGGGAGGCTGAGGCCGGAGAATGGCGTGAACCCGGGAGGCGGAGCTTGCAGTGAGCTGAGATCCGGCCACTGCAGTCCAGCCTGGGCGACAGCGCGAGACTCCGTCTCAAAAAAAAAAAAAAAAAAAAAGAAATTGGTCCATTTTGACTTGAAGCCCTAGAATTACGGTGCTGGCATGGAAAGATGTGTCCATCTGGAAGCCTCTCCCCTTTCTGACTTCAATGACTTCTTCCTTGGTTTTCTCTTGGGTTATTCTCCAGTGAAATTTGGCCCCCACCACAACCTCTCATTTCTTTAACCTTTTGATTTATTACTAAATTTCAAAGACTTGTTTAAGAGGTTTTTGTAAACAAGGCAAAGAAAATGTGTTATACTTTCATGGACTTTCCTCATGTAAAGCTTAATTTTTCTATTTCCTTTATTCCCCTTGAACTTACTATATTTACCACTCCAAATTCCCATATGGATACTGACTGAAAAATATTTAAATCATTTCATATTCAAATAATTTAATAGTTGTCTTTCTCTGGACTTCTTTTTGAGTTTCTTGGAAAGAGACTTTTGAGAACCAACGATAATTAGCAAAGCTAATTGGTATTGGATATTGTTTTATGCTCATCAGTCAGATCCTTGTAGTTTTGTCATATAGCACACGTTGACAGAAAGAATCAAATAATAAAAACTCTCAGACTCTGCTTTTAAGGTTTGTTGTCCTTTACAGGGTGGCCTCAGTAAAGAGGGGATGGAGAGGGATGGCTTATATTACAGGTCTTAATCAGGGGCCCTTGCTGCTACTTGCAACAGCACGAGTCTGCTTTTGACTCAGATGCTCGTGGCTGTGTTGGTTCTACTCATGAACAATTCAAATTTAGGTTATAAGTTCAATGGAGACCTGAACTAGTAAAAGACTACTTATTTAGATCACCTAACAAAGTGGGGATTTGAAATGCAACCTTTGAAACTTCATCTATGGATGTAGGGAGTCACACATCTGCCTTCCTCCCTCTGCTGGCCTGGGCTGAGGATGAGTGTTCTGAAAAATAACAACATTTGGTAAAAAAGTGTTCATAAGGTAGTGCTTTTAGAAGTAGGCATCATGGAAGAAAGAAAAGAAAGGAAGAAAGAGGGATTGTCTTGGCATTGTTTTGTGGTACTATTAATTAGTTGTGCCTTTGTCTTAATGACTTTTCATGACCTTCCTTAGAAAGTTTTGTTCAACTTTAAACTTTATTTTATACTGGGGTGTTTTTTTTTCATTTTAAATTAACTTTTTTAAGTCCAACTAACTTGTAAATGTTTGTCTCTAGCTAAATAGCCATGTTTTTTGGAAAAACAGTACTTTTTCCACATATGAGGTTAGCTTATCAGCTATTGACAATCCAAACGCAGTTGTGTTGGTTTGGTCTTTGCACAAGGGAAAATATAAAAAGCCGGGTTTTATTATCAGAGAGGTTAGGAGGACATGACTTTCTTTAGTATTTCTTTCTTACTTCACAGAGTCTGATATAATCTTTATTAGACTTTCTCTACTAGCTGTTTGGAAGGAAATTGAATATGCAACCTGTGAACCTCAAGGAGACATCCCTGTGGTGGTGAACCTGTGCCGAAGGCTCGTATTTATCAGAGATGTTAAAAGCTAAATCTGTACTAGTTGAGTAATGGCCCACACTGTGCCTCAGTGGAACATCATTCTTCTCAGAATGGCTAAATCCTATTTTCATAGAACCAGGCTCCTCTCTATGTTATTTCCTTACATTACCACAATCAAAAGTGATAGGAGACAAATTTCCAGAAACTTCCCTGTTGTTTTGGTTTTCTCGTAAATATATTCATGGTCTATCTTCTCTTCCTTCAGCATAGGGTTCACTGGGGTGGGAAATTAAGGAAGCAGTTACCTTATTAGGAAAAAAAAAGAGTTGGATAACAGCCTCTTAATACATCATTACTTGGGGCATCACCCATAAGACTAACTGGTACATATGAGGATGAGATAACCAACCACTTCCCCAAGCAAAGTAAACTAATGAGTCAAAAGAGGATAGAAAAATTTGCCCTTCATTGGTTTGATCAATAGAGAGGTTGTGAAATGCAGATCATAAATATGTAAAGACATTCTGCAGTAGATTTACATATTAATCCCCAAAATGAAGCAAAAAAAAAAAAAAAAAAAAAAATCTGGACGTCTGAGATGGCCCATAAGTTGTAGCTGAGTACAAAGAGCTGAAAGAAATCATGAAGAAGCCGACAGCACGGTTGCTTGGGCAAATGAGCCTCCTGCTGCAGAGTGGCTCCCACGCTTCAATAGGTGCCCAAGGAGACTCCATGTGACTTCATCCTTGACCTGTGGCTGGACTCCAAGAGAGTAGTGGGCTGGCAACCTGCTGTTTGAACAGATGGGCCCGATACAGGCAGCCCCAGGAGTGCGACTGTTGGGTGATTCCCAGCCAGGAGTGTCTGAAAGCCCGATTCCTGATTCCTAATGGCATGGTGAGGGAAACATGCTGGGACCCATCCAGTTGAGAGATGTCTGAACCTCCTCATTTACAGCAATGTAAAGCAAGGCCTTGAAACTTGGTGGGTTATGAGGATTTCTGCTCAAGGATGAAGATGGTGCTGTTCCTGGAGATCTAATCAACCTGGCTTTCTTTCAGTAAGAATGAAGTTAGCTTTTGTAATTAGATTATTCTTTTTAAAAATATGCATGCCTTCCTTTATTTTGGAAACATCTGTTTCCCTCTGGTTGATTTTCTGTCTCCAGATTGGCTAGTGCTTGATTTCTTTTTGAACCAGTAGTGACTGTACAGATATGCCTGCGGCACCATACCTTCAGGATGGGCACTGCAAGCATTAGAGCTTAGGATAGAGGGGCTAATAAAATAAAAATTAAATGTTACCATTGGATGTTCTTTCTGTCACCCATGTCAGAAAACTCAGGACCACCCAAGATTCCGCCCTTTTCCTCCAACTGGCTGCAGTCCACAGGGTCACCAAATTGTGTTTGTTCAACTTTCTTATCATTGAACCCAGACCTGCCTTCATAAATTGTTAATGTGTTGCTTTGACCTCATTTTCTGTTCTGCAGTGTGTTCTGTGTGTGGTTCTTGTAAATTCACCAGCCAACAGAATGCCCTTTCTAAAACACAAATCAGATTATGTTATTCTTTTTCTTAAAATTCTTAAATGAATACTAGATACTTGAAAGATAAGGTCGCAGTCTCTGCTTGACTATGAGACTGACATGCTTCTGACTCCAATCTTCCTGCACCCATGCCACTGGCTCTCCTCCTCTCACCCAGTGGTACGTCCTCTGGTTGGTCATGCTGATCTGCCGCAGTGGCTATGTAGCAAGATTTGTCATATTAAAATATGTAAGGAAAAAATGTTTACTGATCACAATTTTTTCTTGCCAAAGGTAAATAATTTTCTCTTGCTTTAGGAAAATCTATATTTTCTTGTAATCTAGATTTCCTACTTCGTTGAACAGAAGAATATCATTGAGATCATTGGAACTGTGTAGAAATCGAAATGTCAATATCTGTGCTATTTAAAAAATGGCAACACATTCACAGCTTTCTAATCTTTCATGCTGGAAATATGCTGAGGGCTCTAAAGTGAAGTTATTCAGGCTGTATTTGGCACACGGGCCATCGTTCACTCATTACATACAGCTTTGGTGACTGAGGCATGACTTTCCCTCCACCCCCATGGAATGTCTTTGGCTTATTCACTAGGACAGCTCCATTCTCATTATCACTCTTGTCATACTTTATTAAAATAACTATTTTTAAAAAGTATCAGTCTCCTGTGTTGGACGATGAGTTCCATGAATACAGGAACTTCTATCTCTGGTGATTGCACTTGGCCTGCCACACAGAAAGAACTTGAGTCAAGTGGAATCAGTCATATGACTTTTCTATTTCCATTCAGTAAGTCTTTGGTGATCTTCTAATAATGAAATTATTTACATTCTCACATAGAAAACTTAGAAAAGAAGCAACATTCATTTTCACAAACTGGAAGTGGTTATATTAACATTTTCTGCTAGGTTTACTTCTAGCTATATACCATATATAATACAGTTGAGATAATGACTATAGACATTCTTTTTAAATATCATATCATCAACATTTTTATCATATCTTGTTATTTTTCATATTTATAGAAATGCAATTGTTAGACTAAAGCATCTGACATATTGAGACTCCTAAAATATAACGACAAATTGCTTTAGAGAAGGGTGGTTGACAATTTCTGTTTTCACAGCAGGCGTGTTTGGTTTTGCTACATTCTTGCTACCATTGACTATTTAACATGTATATTAAATAGAAACATGTGTATTTTGTTTTGTAGTTACTACTTCCTAAGACTCTTTAATATTATTATTTAAACTTTTACCGTGTCATATCACATCTTATCACAAGATGAGAAATTGTATTTGCATTCCTTTGGTTATTAATAAGAATGACAGTTTTCTTAAGTCTAGAATTAATTTCTATTTATTTTACTGAAAAATGTCCCTTTATTAATCTTTATCTAAGTTTCTACTGGGTTTTTGATGTTTTCCTTATTTATTTGTAAAAGGCAAAATATTAAGACTATTAACCCTTTCTAATTGATGATAATAATTTCTTAGGTGGTTTGCCTTTTGCTTTTTATTTTTTAATCATGAGGTTTTACATTTTTAAAGTTATGCATACCTTTTGAGGTAATCGTTTGTCATTTATTTCATTTTTTATGCCCACAAAATATTTCATCATTCAAATCTTATATATTTTTGTTATTTGATTTTTTTGAGTTAGATTTAACTTCTTACCTATTTGGAAATTATTTTGATATTTCATATGAGTTGAGGATTTAACCTTTTTCCTTTAATTATTGGTTAATTCTCATACATATAAAGCACCATGATTTTAAAAACTGCTATTGTCTCCGGCCATCCTGCTCAATGAGTGTTGCAAATACTGGTCTGGGAGCCTGCTAGTCAAGTGGGACTTATTAAATTAGAGACCCCCCCAACCCCCCAATTGGGGAACAGTTACTGCTATTTTGCTGATTCCTATTTCATTGTATGAGGCAGTGGGGCGGCAGAGGCTTCCATACCTCTGTTACTCCAACTACTGGCTCATGGCCACTATGGATCATTCCAGGCTGGGAAGAAAGCATGGCTTTGGTTTCTTATATTATATTATCTCCAGAGACATGGACAGGCCAAGCCATTGCTGTGGGCTGCTATCACATTACCAAGAGAGTTCTAGAGGACTGTTTGAAAACAATTTCATAGTTTACTTGGCTTGAGAGTGAATCTGTTTCCCAGATTGATGTCCTCCTCATCCCACTGGGAAGAAGAACTGAGGACAGAGATTACATATACTTCCCTATGGCTGATTAGAAAGAATGGGAAGATTAGTGGCAGAAGATGCTAATCTTTAAGCATTCCATCCTCAGACTGTGAAAAGAGTATTTGAATTTACTCAATGGGAAGAACTTCTGAAATTTGAATGTCTAAATTGATGCTAAAATGTATCATGTTACTTATACTCCTTATGTAATATTCATTAATTCATTGAATATTTGTTGCTGTGGGTATTCCTTTAAAAATGTAATGGGAAACATAACATAACACAAAAACATAACAATATGCCAACACTATTGATAAATAATATAGCAATAAAAGGAAAAAATGGATTCAAGAAGTTGGGAGACAACATGTTAATTAGTGTGTATGAATAAAGGAGATGAGCTTCTGAGACTTTAAGAGGAAGGCAGATTTGATGAGTTCTTTGAAGCCAACTTTTGTTTTAAGCACCACAGTGCCTATGTGTATATGTGTGTATGTAGGTAAACGAAGAGGGGGTTGAAATTGAAGAGGATAGGGAAGAATTCAGAGTGGAGAAAATGATATTAGCCCTGATCCAGAGAATGTTAAGTGACAGCAGAGTTCCCAGAGGGGCTAAGTAGGCAGCAGTGAGACTAGGAGAGCCCAGCTATGTGGGGCTAAATTAGTGGTTTTTGGGGAGATGGTTTTACTCGTGAGGGCTTTGCCAAATGTGGGGCTATGATGCTGGTTGCCGTAGTAATTGGGGAACATGAACTGGCATTTGAAGAATGAAGGCGTAGCCTGTTAGACAACCTGTATTATGTGGGACAGACCTAATTGGTAAAGAACTTTCCCATGTCCTCAACTTCCAAAATTTCCCAGCAGACATTAATCTAGGTGAAAAACTGTGCATAATAATCTGAGCCCAGAGCCCACCTGCATTTTACATGAGATTTCTAGTAGAGTTGACAGAGAGTGGTGATAACTATAATAAGAATAGGAAGGGAAGAGAATAAAAGCAGCACAGTGAGACACACTGGTTTGTGGCAATGACCAAAACAAACAAACAGAAGTTGTCTGAATTTGTTTTCTATTGCTGAATAACACTGAGTGCCTGCCAACAATATCCATTTATTAGTTCCCAGTCTGCCAGTCAGCTGTCTGAGCATCCCATGGCTAGGTTCTTGCTCAGGGTCTCCCACAGCTGAGATCATGTCAGCTTGGACTGCTGTCTCATCTGAGGCTGGAGTTCTTTGCAGGCCATGCAGGCTGTTGGCAAAATTAACTTCCTTGTAGTCATAGGGCTGAGGTCCTGTTTCCTGACTGTCATCTGGGGACCATTCTTAGCTCTTAGTGATTGCCCACTGCTCTCTTCCAAGTGGCTTTCTCTACAAAATGTCCATTTGCTCCTTCAAGACCAGCAAGAGAATGTCTGTGTTGCTTCAAATCTCTGACTTTTCCTCTGACCTCTGGACTCAGATTTAAAGAGCTCATGTAATTAAGTCAGGCCCACCTGAATGATCTCCCTTTTGATTAAGTCAAAGTCAACTGATTAGTAACCTTAATCACATTTCCAAAATTCCTTTTGCATGTAACAGTATAATCACACAGTGACATCCCATCATTTTCACAGACTCTGCCCACACTGAATGGAAGGGAATTATACAAGCATATGCAGTGTGTAAAATGGAGTTGGGTTCTGGGCTTAGATCATTATGCACAGGTTTTCCACCTAGATTATTGTCTGCTGGGAAATTTTGAAAGTTGAGGATATGGGAATCTTGGGGGCTATCCTGGAATTATGCCTTTTACACTGTCTAGAAGCACCCAGAATACTTCGTGCGGGGACCCTTATGTTCATGGTGACGATGGAATACTTGATCTGACCTGGTAAATCCTAGTCTTAATTTTTGCTTTGGCCTTGACAGTGGATCAGTTGCAAAGACATTATGTGAGGTCTGTGAGTTGGACACAATGACTGTTCCTTTCTATAAATCATTATAGATATTTTATAAGCCTGTGGATGCAAGTACTAGCAGCCATAAAACCAAACTCAGCTTTGATTTACTGTTCTCTAGGTGGGAACACATAGCATAGATATTGGTGTCCTATTGTAGTAATTCTGAACTGCTAATTTAAACTGGCTAATTTGTCAAGTGTAATTTTCTTTTATACATTCTTTTATTCAGTCTGGAGGTTTTGACATGTAAATGGATGGGAGGGAAAGGGGAAGAAAATCCATTTTGGAACACTTAAGGTAAGAACAATATATTTGAGGGGGAAGAGGAAAAGTGAACCTTGAAATCCAATTGTGCTTTCTGCCTTCCTCCTTGCTACACTGGAGCTGTTAGTTTTGCATGCCTTGGAATCTCTGCCTCTTCTCTTATAGTCCTGCTAAAACTCAGTACAGCCTGAAAGCATGGTCTATCATGAGGCTTATTTGTTCAGGGAATTTAGAGGAGCTTAGAGGAGAAGACAAGACAAAAATACCTCTGAGGGGAGCTTCTTCTTTGCTCCAGGATCTTACTTATGAACAAAATTTTAAGTGTAGGATACCACATTGCTAATTCCAGGGGCAATGTTGTATAGCAGATCTCTGGATCTCTTCCATCTTGAATAATTGAGACTTTATGCCTGTTTCTGACTAATTCCCCATTCCCCTCTCCCCAATATCAAATAAGGGATTATTTAGGAGATTTTATAACTCAGTAGTTAAAAAAAAAGCAAAAATCCAATTTTTAAAATAGGCTAAAGACTTGAATGATTTCTCCAAAGAAGACATACAAATAGCCAATAGGCAGATGAAAATTGCTTAATGTCACTAATCATTAGGGAAATGCAAATCAAAGCCACAATGAGGTATCGCCTCAGTTGATACCAAATGAGGTATCAATTGGTGTGAGGTGTTACCTCACTGTGGCTTTGATTTGCATTTCTAACATGCATATATATATATATATATATATGACAATACGTGTTAGTAAGGATGTGGAGAAATTGGAACCTTTGTACACTGTTGGTTGGAATGCAAAATGGTGCAGCCACCATGGAAAACAGTATGGAGATTCCTCAAAAAATTAAAAATAAAACTACCATATGATCCAAAAATTCCACTTCTGAATATTTATCCAAAAGATTGAAACTAGGATCTCAAAGAGATATTAGCTTTCTGGTGGTTCCTTAATTGTAGGATTGGCAGCACCTGGGAACTTGTTAGAAATGGAAATTCCCAGCCTCCCACTGCAGCACTACTATTTCATCAACCTCTGGGGTGGAGCCCAGCAATCCCTTCTTAACAAGCCCTTCGGGAAATGCTGATGAACTCTGGACTGAGAACCATTGCTCTAGTCAAATCATACAACTTGCTCTCTCTCTTGTATAGTTGTATCTGTATCATTTGTTTCTCCACTCTGTCTCTGAGCTGCTTCTTACTGAAAAAGCAATGAACAATATTATACACATTTCTAAGAAAAGACTATTTGGGTTAACAAAGGCAAGCTTGATTGCAGCTGAAGAGGAGGTAGGTTAGGGGAGAGTAAGTGGCATGATGCTGTCGCAGATGTGCAGCCCAGTCATTCAGCAGCAAACAGGTTAAGGACAGAGCTATGCGTGAACAGAGGGCCCTGAACACATACATAGAGTTGCTCATTCTCCAAGCATGTGGACACCGCACCAATTACAAGGGCCCCTCACCCCCTTCAAAGAGTTTCTCAGCACTCTCAGGAGGAGATGAGGCAAAAGACTTGCTAGAAGCTTCTTAGTGTCATTGCCTATTCTCTTTTGGTTTTTAATATTTGAACAATGCAATAGTAGACACTAGCCCATGGTAGCAAACATATCCAGAAAATGCCAACTGTTTTTTTGGCAACCCTTTCAAATAAAAATTCACTGGCTGGGATTTTTCTTTATAAAACTGAGCAGGTAAGATCATATTTAAAGTATTCTATACAGATCATTTTATGGTCTTTGTGATGTTCAATATGTAATAGCTGGGTTTTTGTTTTGTTTTTTTTTGTTTCGTTTTTTTTTTTTGATTCTTTGGGACCAGAAGGGGGAGAGAATGTTCAGAGAGAAATGCACAAATAATTCTGGGATTGGTACTGATAGGCGAGGTGGGGTGGGGTGTGGAAGGAAGAGGTAAAACAATGATGAAGAGCAGTTCTCTTATGGGGACTTCTGGAGGGTGACTGGTGGTGTTGGGGGCTGGGATCTTGGGAATGGGAGGGTTTGCGTCTGGCCTATGAAATCTGAAGAAACCTCCTTCTTCCCTTGTTTTCCTGTGTTCTTACAAAGGGTTTGCTCCATTGAGTGGGTCTGCTCCACGCATGCTCAGGTCCACTGGAAAAGGTGCACCAGTCCTGTATCGAATCGACAGCCTTGAGATCCCCTTCTGGCTCTGGGGGTGACAGTTAGCTCTCTCTTCTGGACAAAAAACCACATGTGTCTGGACGAAAAAACCACAACATGTCCCACTGACTTTTCTGGGCAAATTCCAAAACCCTGGTCTTCTAGGGTTCAGTTAGTTCTAGAAATGTGGTGTGAGGGGAAATTCCATACTAAAATAGCACCATCTCCTGCTGATTAAATGAATGTGTTCTACCTCATTAAGTCCCTTAATCACGTATCTTCACAACAGTCCTATGAGACAGAAACAATTTGACGAGAAAATTGGGCGCGGGGACGCTAAAATCCTGCCCAGGATCACACAGCGAGCAAGCAGCAGTCCTACATGGGAGACTCGCTGCCCAGCCACCCGGCTGCAGGACGCCCGTGGTCACTGCTGTGGCCTCGCACCTCCGTGAGATGACAGGAAGGCACCAAAGATTTACTGGCATTTTTTTCCCCACTCAATAAAAGTAAATTTGTGTTTGCACTAGGACTTAGTTTCACTACCAAAAAAGCATTGTTTTTGAAAATTTGTATATATGTAATAAGTTTATTTTACACACACATATATACGGTTAAATATATCAAGAAAACAATTTTTTTTCTCTGTAATACACCTTCATTTATGAAATTGTCACTGGAAGATGCCTGTGCACTATTAGATATAAACTTCATTGTCAAGGCACTCATGAAAACTCTGGAAAATTCAAGAAACAGTCAAGCAAAAGTATCACTCCTACTTTCCCGTGTTTTGAAGAAGACAACTCTATTTCACACCTCAAGAGCCTCTTCCCAAGCCACATGCACACCACATGCAGGCACCACACAGACACCTGGCCTTTGGTGAAACCATTTCTGCCCAGGCAGTGACTCTCCATTGTGGATAAGATGAGATTACAGTGCTAGGTCATCAGCACAAGCCTTGAGACTTGGATGCTCCATCATAAATGGGAAGGAAATCATCAGAGTTTATTGTAAATGAAGAGAAAGTGAATATTTTCAAGCATAAATCAAAGTATAAGTGATAGGAATAGAAGTAGCCTGTGAACTTTATAGTGTCTCATTCACATACAAGTTTCAGGGAATAACTTAAAATTAAATGAAACGATTCTTTGCAGCTAATGAACATGTGTCCCAGGAGAGAGTTATGAGTGTACAAACAGGGACAACTTTGGCCCTTTCACGAAGCATCCTGACTCTGGTGAAGTTGTTCTGATGGGATGGATAACTGGTTAGTGCTTAGCTTCCTGAAGGCGATGCTTATTCATGAAATGAGCACTTATCAGGCCATTGTTCTGTGCAAGGTAAGGGCATTCAACTACCAGGCTTTGAAGTTCTATCAAAGTGTTCACAACACTGCACTACGTGCCAAATTGTCCCTCTGGAAGTCAAAGCATGAAGCCCAAATGCAAAGCAAAATATCTAGTCCCTGACTCCTCAGGAATGACATTAAATAAAAGGGATGCATGTAGATCCAAGGATGGGCATAAAGTCATACTACTACTAATAGTAGATATAAATTATTGAGCATGATGTGTCAGTCACTTAATGTCAGCAATCTCTGTATTCTCCACCCCTGATTTAGCAAATCCTACTCCTATTTACAAATGATATGTTAAGTAATTTGTTCAAGGTTGCACAAGACCTATGACTGACCTAAGGTGTTTTAGGTAATCTATATGCATCATAATATCTCATGGAATCCCTGTTTGTAGATAAGACTGGGGCTTAAGGGATTTATGCAAATTACCTGATGTCATAATACTATAGTGTGAGGCCTAAACTTCTGAGCAGGTTTCTCTGTCCAATATGTGTGTACTCTTTCCACTGTAACAGCCCGTTTCCCAGGCTTCAAAATAAAGAGGACGCATTGTCTAGCCTAAAATAAATGTTCAGCTAAAAGGAAGGAAGGAATGCTTATAACTTTAGAGTGGGAAAAGTGCCAGTTTTTTCCTCTGCATTACCTCGATCATAGGATTGCATCCACCTGAGTTCTTGGGACTATTTGCTTATATGTTTTTTCTGCCAAACCAGATTCTCTGAAGCCATTGTCTTCAAAGATTCGTGTCTCACTCATCGTTTCTCCAGAACTTAGAATAACGTCAGGCATATGGTAGGTATGAAACAAATGTTGATAGATTGAGTTTGGTTTTATGTAGTCAAAACAATCCAGTTAAAATAAGTAGTAATTGTTAAATCATTGTCAGATTCTATTTTTTAATGCTAAATTTTACAGAGTACCTTTGGGACACACAAAATAGGTGTGGGCTAAATGCGTAAGTAATCACTTACAACATGACGAGCAGGTGCTATGTTTTAAGCGTTTCAGTGATCTCCACTGAAGAAACAAGTCTGAGAACTGATGATACTAAGATACCCAAGAATGCAATTCTCCTTCAAGTCGGGTTCTTGAAGATCCACCATATGCCTCCTACTTCTCCTTTTACTGAGGAGAGCCAGAGCGTGTCCGGACAAATTCTTCAAGAATAATGTTTTATGCGGGAATGGAGATCCGAAGATATCCTTCTTCATACACGATATTCTGTGAGCAACATGCCTTCTCTTTACAAGAGGTTTTATGAGAAAATCTTTATGGCCCTTCTTAGTTACGTGATTTTTAAGCCCTGCAAACTCTTTATGGTTATTCAGCACATACTCCAGGAATTCATCATGGCCTTTCTGAGGAAGGAAGCCCTGTTCCTAGTAGTGGTATTAGCTGGAACCCAGCTATCCTTAAGGTTTAGTGCCAGATCCTTGAGTTTCCATGTTTACTTTCATTGTGGAATGATAAATAAATTAGTGTGCTTTTAGAAAAGTTATAAATTATCCAAAGATTTTATTTTGGGAAAAGATTTTATATGAAGTAGTACATGTCTATTTAGAAGAAACCACCATTCTACATTATGTTTTAGCCTATTTCCTAAGTAAAAGCCATCTGTTTTAGAAAGAGTGACTTCAAAATAGTTGTTATTTACTCATTTATTTTTAACTTTTTAACACCTAAGTCCATTAATTAATACCGGAGCTATCAGTTCTGTTGCATACTGGAAACATAGCACAAAACGATGTTTTATAAGCAAGGCTCTCAGATAACTGTGGATTGAGTCATTTTATGCACTGGAACTGGTCAGTCACTGTGTGATCAAGAAAGTCTTTAGGTTTTAACTAGGTTAGCACTCTAAATCCTCATCAGACAATTCGAGAAATTTCTCTTCCCCTGAATGGAGTAGACAAATACATTTTTTTTCCTGTTGCTTTAAGCAGCAGAGAATAATGATTTGGCTGATGATAGGAAACGTTTGTAATATATTACACAGATCATCCGTCTATGTCAAAGAATAATCAGGAGATCATGTGATAATGACCAAGAGGTATGCAGGGTGATGAGAGGCTTTTATGCGAGGCTCTGAACAACGGAAACTTACTCAACTAGTTGGCAACAAAAATGCTTACTAAGTATTTTCCTCCACTTCACCAAAACAAATGGGAAAAGTAATTAGAAACAAAGTGAAGGTTCTGGGAGTAGGCTTTCATCTTCTAAATTAGAGCTTCAAGCAAACAATCCTGTTTGAATCCTGCAGCTACTGCAACTGGAACTGTTTTGGCTTAATGATTCAGTTAAGAGGATAAGCCTCTGTGCTCTCTGGTTCCTTTTTCTTTGTATCTTGACCCATTTCAGGAGCCGATTCCCACCTGGAATGCTACTCTCAGCCCTGAGGTGTTTATTCCTGGGTTGCCTGAAAAAATTTTTGACAGGGTTACTTATTGATCTTCTTCTTTTTCATTAATCAAAGAACATTTATTATTTGGCCAAGGGATATATGACACTGAGCTGGATAATATATAGTGATGAGGAAAGAATATGAAAATGAACCTATCCTAATTATTCAAAAAACTAATTGTGATAGAAGAGCTGGAGGCATTTGGCAAGAGATACATTATTTCCACGTGGTTTGGTAATTCTACACCAGATAGGAGCAGCTCGACAGTTCTGGTGGAGAACAGGATAGGGAGGGCTGGTGGTCAAAGATGAGTCCAGCCAGACATGGTGGCTCACGCCTGTAATCCTAGTACTTTGGGAGGCCAGGGTGGGCAGATCACTTAAGGTCACGAGTTCGAGACCAGCCTGGAAAGCATGGTGAACCCTCATCTCTACTAAAAATATGAAAATTAGCCAGGTACAGTGGCATGCACCTGTAATTCTAGCTACTCGGTAGGCTGAGGCAGGAGAATTGCTTGAACCCAGCAAGCAGAGGTTGTGGTGAGCCGAGATCATGCTACTACACTCCAGCCTGGGCAACAGGGCAAGATTCCATCTCAAAAACAAAAACAAAAACAAAAACAAACAAACAAAAAAACAATAGAAAGGTGAGTCCATCCTGGGAGAACCACAGAGAAAATGGACACTCATCAGAGAGCAAATGGCCAGCATAGGTGAAGGCACCAAAGGGTTTAGAAGATGCAAGTGGAGCATTCTTCAGAGGTAAAGATAACAATGTCAGTAACAGAGTCAACAACAATCTGAGTAATAAGGCATGTTTACTGGGGACTTACCATCTATATCTATTCTTCCATGTGATTATCTTAACCCTGTTATAAGGAGGAACAAAGGCTTAGAGCTGTTAGTAACTTGCTCCAAACACAGATTATTGAATGTTATGCAATGGATGACCAGATAAGAATTGTAAGAGATGTAATGGGTTAAGAATCTTTATACGTGACTTTTAGAAAGTCTTCTTTCTGTATTGGCTGAAGTGGAGCTCCCTTGCAGCAGGAAAACCATTGAAGGATGTCGTCGTTGGTGCTGCTGTAACAGATTATGAGTCTGGGCAATTTCTTTCTTTTTTTTTTTTCTTTTTTCTTCTAGTGTTTTTTTTTTTTTTTTTTTTTGAGTCTTGCTCTGTCGCCTAGGCTGGAGTGCAGTGGTGTGATCTCAGCTTACTGCAACCTCTGCCTCCCAGGTTTGAGTGATTCTCCTGCCTCAGCCTCCCGAGTAGCTGGGACTACAGGTATGTGCCAACACACCCATCTAATTTGTGTATTTTTAGTAGAGACAGGGTTTCACCATATTGGTCAGGCTGGTCTTGAACTCCTGACCTCATGATTAGCCCGCATCAGCTTTCCAAAGTGCTGGGATTACAATGTGAGCCACCGCGCCTGGCCGTGTCTGGGCAATTTCTACAGGACAGGAATTTATGTCCCACAGTTCTGGAAGTCTGGGATCAAAGGGCTGGCAGGTTTGGTTGTCTGATGAGGGATGCTGTCTGCTTCCAAGGTGGTGCCTTGTTGCTATGTCTGCTGGAGGGAAGGAATGCTATATCCTCAGGTTGCCGGAGGTGGAAAAGCAAGTGAATCCAATGCTGCAGGAAGCCTCTTTTATAAGGGCCTTAATCTCATCCACAAAAGAGAAGCTTCTGTGGCCTAATCACCTCTTAAAGGCCCTACTTGTTAATACCATCACATTGGCAACATCTGAATTTTGGAGGGGAGACATTCAGATCATCGCCAAGGGGAGCATCCGTGCTCCAAATGGAGAAGTGACTAGTGTTTATAAGAGCAAGTGAGTGACAAGGGTATGGAACAGGTGCATTGAAGAAGTAGGCGAGTACTTAGCAAATGATGGGCCATATAGAATAAATGGCAGGTAATAGCTCAGAGCTAGTTCTCAGTTTCCCAAGGATTCATGGACCATTTCTGCTAGAGAAGGACTTCCAGGTCATCGAATTAAGGAATCTAAGTCAGGAAAAATAATGTAATTTGTCCACAATCTAACAAAGGGTAGGAGAGCGTTAACTAAACACTTTGGAATGAGACAAATCTGGACGTGAAACCACGCTTGGTTTGTGCTTGGGCAAGTTAATATTCAGTTACATTTTATATAAAATAGGAGCGGCATGCCAGTCTAACATGGCAAAGTGTAAGAAGGCTGCACAGCGCCCACGGGGCAGTCACTTTTGCTGCCATGATGGATACTGCAGGACCAGGAGCCAAACCCCTGACGCTCAGGTCCATGCTCCTCAGCACAGAAAGTTGCCCCAATAGCCACACCAATACTACTTGGAATTTCAGAGCAAGGACTTTCATCCAGGCTAAATTCATGATATAATCCATTTCAGTGTGCTGCTTTCCCTAGAGAACTTATAATTCAATCATAGTCACTTATGTTAAGTGAACAATACAAAACTCCTGAGTCCGAGGTTGTCTGAAGGAAGCAATCTGCAAGAAGTTTCTATTTCCAAAGTCATGGCATCTAATTATTTCGGGCATTCTCCTTTATGCTCGATTCAAGGCAGTCAATTTGCCATTATTTCCTTTACATTTCAGTTAACGAGTGCTGAGGGATTCCAGCTCCCAGGGCTATTCAGCTTGAGTCATCGAATCCATCTCGTCACCAGTCAGCCTGAGTTTCATGCATCACTGAGCAGATTCACAAAGCCACAATGCAATCTTTTTGTCTTTTTAGGATATGTAATAGAGTGCCTTCTCAGCAATAGTTGGAGGAAAAGAGGCAATGACTTAAATCCTGCTCCTAGTACATAGGAAATAGAAGAAAAATGTATGTAATTCAGAGGTGCTGAGTATTAAAGAGATGAAATGGCATTTTTGAAATTAAATGGTTGAAAACCATTGGAAACAAGAAAATACATATAGGTCCGATAAACTCAATGCAGCTTCAAGTTTTTAGTCTTATTGTTTTAACCAATGCATTTAAAAATAGCCTCTTCAGTTCCTATTTAAGTCTTCAGGGATTTTTTTTTTTAATTTTATTTGGCATCTGTGACCTGGTGGCATGCCTTAATTAATTATGAAAAAAGTTATGCCCACATCCAAAAACCTATAAAAGGCTAAATTTTAAGTCTAAATTCCTGAAGGGCTGATGTTTTTCTGTTCATCATCTCCATATTTAACTCAACTATGTAGAGAGGCAGGGCTTTTGCATTCTTGGGTTTCTAATCTTGGTTTGCACAGTTAAGGGATTATATATTATTTGCATTAAAAGGATCGAAAAAGTTAAAAACATCTGTTAATTGATTTTTCTTTATGCTATTCCAGTTGGGTCATCATTTAGTCTTTATCAAAATGCCCACAGTCAAGGACATTGCTTGCTTCTCAAGGTCATTCACTTTCCTGATTTAGAAACTTAAAATGTTTATTCAGTTGAAATCTGTCTCCCAACAGCTGGTGATCTTTCTTATCTTTTTGGAGGAACCCTATAAGTATATATTTTTTGGTAACTCATATAGTTTGAACTTATAGAAGAAGTATTTTTTTGTTGTTGTTTTTGTTTTTCTTTTTTTTTTTATTATACTTTAAGTTCCAGGGTACATATGCACAATGTGCAGGTTTGTTGCATATATATATAACACACATGTGCCATGTTGGTCTGCTGCACCCATTAACTTATCATTTACATTACGTAGATCTCCTAATGCTATCCCTCCCCCCTCCCTCCACACCACGACAGGCCCCTAGTCTGTGATGTTCCCCTTCCTGTGTCCAAGTGTTCTCATTGTTTAATTCCCACCTATGAGTGAGAACACGCGGTGTTTGGTTTTTTGTCCTTGCAATAGTTTGCTGAGAATGATGGTTTCCAGCTGCATCCATGTTCCTACAAAGGACACGAACTCATCCTTTTTTATGGCTGCATAGTATTCCATGGTGTATATGTGCCAGTCAGTCACTGATGGACATTTGGGTTGGTTCCAAGTCTTTGCTATTGTGAATAGTGCTGCAATAAACATATGTGTGTATGTGTCTTTATAGCAGCATGATTTATAATCCTTTGGGTATATACCCAGTAATGAGATGGCTGGGTCAAATGGTATTACTAGTTCTAGATCCTTGAGGAATTGCCACATTGTTTTCCACAATGGTTGAACGAGTTTACAGTCCCACCAACAGTGTAAAAGTGTTTCTATTTCTCCACATCCTCTCCAGCACCTGTTGTTTCCTGACTTTTTAATGATTGCCATTCTAACTGGTGTGAGATGGTATCTCATTGTGGTTTTGGTTTGTATTTCTCTGATGGCGAGTGATGATGAGCATTTTTTCATGTGTCTGTTGGCTATATGAATGTCTTCTTTTGAGAAGTGTCTGTTCATATCCTTTGCCCACTTTTTGATGGGGTTGTTTTTTTCTTGTAAATTTGTTTGAGTTCTTTATAGGTTCTGGATATTAGCCCTTTGTCAGATGAGTAGATTGCAAAAATTTTCTCCCATTCTGTAGGTTGCCTGTTCACTCTGATGGTAGTTTCTTTTGCTGTGCAGAAGCTCTTCAGTTTAATTAGATCCCATTTGTAAATTTTGGCTTTTGTTGCCATTGCTTTTGGTGTTTTAGACATGAAGTCCTTGCCCATGCCTATGTTCTGAATGGTATTGCTTGGTTTTCTTCTAGGGTTTTTATGGTTTTAGGTCTGACATTTAAGTCTTTAATCCATCTTGAATTATTTTTTGTATAAGGTGTAAGGAAGGGATCCAGTTTCAGCATTCTACATATGGCTAGCCAGTTTTCCCAGCACCATTTATTAAACACGGAATATTTCCCCATTTCTTATTTTTGTCAGGTTTGTCAAAGATCAGATGGTTGTAGATGTGTGATATTATTTCTGAGGGCTCTGTTCTGTTCCATTTGTCTATATCTCTGTTTTGGTATCAGTACCATGCTGTTTTGGTTACTGTAGCCTTGTTGTATAGTTTGAAGTCAGGTTAGATGATGCCTCCTGCTTTGTTCTTTTGGCTTTGGATTATCTTGGCAATGCAGGCTCTTTTTCATTTCCATATGAACTTTAAAGTAGTTTTTTCCAATTCTGTGAAGAAAGTCATTGGCAGCTTGATGGGGATGGCATTGAATCTACAAATTACTTTGGGCAGTATGGCGATTTTCACAATATTGATTATTCCTATCCATGAGCATGGAATGCTCTTCCATTTGTTTGTGTCCTCTTTTATTTCAGTGAGCAGTGGTTTGTAGTTCTCCTTGAAGAGGTCCTTCACATCCCTTGTATGTTGCTTTCCCAGGTATTTTATTCTCCTTGAAGCATTGTGAATGGGAGTTCACTCATGATGTAGCTCTTTGTTTGTCTGTTATTGGTGTACAGTAATGGTTGTGATTTTTGCCCATTGATTTTGTATCCTGAGACTTTGCTGAAGTTGCTTATCAGCTTAAGGAGATTTGGGACTGAGATGATGGGGTTTTCTAAATATACAATCATGTCATCTGCAAACAGGGACAATTTGACTTCCTCTTTTCCTAATTGAATACTCTTTATTTCTTTCTCCTGCCTGATTGCCCTGGCCAGAACTTCCAACACTATGTTGAATAGGAGTGGTGAGAGAGGGCATCCCTGTCTTTTGCCGTTTTCAAAGGGAATGCTTCCAGTTTTTGCCCATTCAGTATGATATTGGCTGTGGGTTTGTCATAAATAGCTTTTATTATTTTGTGATACATTCCATCAATACTGAATTTATTGAGAGTTTTTAGCATGAAGAGCTGTTGGACTTAGTCAAAGACCTTTTCTGCATGTATTGAGATAATCATGTTTTTTTTTTTTTTTCTCTTTAGTTCTGTTTATATGATGGATTGCTTTTATTGATTTGTGCACATTGAACCAGCCTTGCATCCCACGGATGAAGCCAACTTGATCGTGGTGGATAAGCTTTTTGATGTGCTGCTGGATCCAGTTTGCCAGTATTTTATTGAGGATTTTTGTATTGATGTTCATCAGGGATATTGGTCTAAAATTCTCTTTTTTGTGTGTGTCTCTGCCAGGCTTTGGTATCAGGATGATGTTGGCCTCATAAAATGAGTTAGGGAGGATTCCCTCTTTTTCTATTGATTGGAATAGTTTCAGAAGGAATGGTACCATCTCCTCCGTGTACTTCTGGTAGAATTTGGATGTGAATCCCTCTGGTCCTGGACTTTTTTTGGTTGGTAGGCTATTAATTATTGCCTCAATTTCAGAACCTGTTATTGGTCTATTCAGGGATTCAACTTCTTCCTGGTTTAGTCTTGGGAGGGTGTATGTGTCCAGGAATTTATCCATTTCTTCTAGATTTTCTAGTTTATTTGTGTAGAGGTGTTTATAGTATTCTCTGATGGTAGTTTGTATTTCTGTGGGGTCAGTGGTGATATCCCCTTTATCATTTTTTATTGCATCTGTTTGATTCTTCTCTCTTTTCTTCTTTATTTGTCTTGCTAGCGGTCTATCAATTTTGTTGATCTTTTCAAAAACCAGCTCGTGGATTCATTGATTTTTTGGAGGGTTTTTGTGTCTCTATCTCCTCCAGTTCTGCTCTGATCTTAGTTATTTCTTGCCTTCTGCTAGCTTTCAAATGTGTTTGCTCTTGCTTCTCAAGTTCTTTTAATTGTGATGTTAGGGTGTCAATTTTAGATCTCTCCTGCTTTCTCTTGTGGGCGTTTAGTGCTATAAATTTCCCTCTACCCACTGCTTTAAATGTGTCCCAGATTTGTTGTATCTGGGTGTATTGTGTCTTTGTTCTCATTGATTTCAAGGAACATCTGTATTTCTGCCTTCATTTCGTTATGTACCCACTAGTCATTCAGGAGCAGGTTCTTCAGTTTCCATGCAGTTGAGTGGTTTTGAGTGAGTTTCTTAATCCTGCGTTCTAATTTGGTTACATTGTGGTCTGAGAGACAGTTTGTTATAATTTCTGTTCTTGTACATTTACTGAGGAGTGCTTTACTTCCAACTATGTGGTCAATTTTGGAATAAGTGCGATGTGGTGCTGAGAAGAATGTATATTCTGTTGATTTGGGGTGCAGAGTTCTGTCAATGTCTATTAGGTCTGCTTGGTGCAGAGCTGAGTTCAATTCCTGGATATGCTTGTTAACTTTCTGTCTCATTGATCTGTCTAATGTTGACAGTGGGGTGTTAAAGTCTCCCATTATTATTGTGTGGGAGTCTAAGTCTTTTTGTAGGTCTCTAAGGACTTGCTTTATGAATCTGGGTTCTCCTGTATTGGGTGCATATATATTTAGGATAGTTAGTTCTTCTTGTTGAATTGATCCTTTTACCATTATGTAATGGCCTTCTTTTTCTCTTTTGATCTTTGTTGGTTTAAAGTCTGTTTTATCAGAGACTAGGATTGCAACCCCTGCCTTTTTTTGTTTGTTTGTTTTCCATTTGCTTGGTAGCTCTTCCTCCATCCCTTTATTTTGAGCCTATATGTCTCTCTGCACATGAGATGGGTCTCCTGAATACAGCACGCTGATGGGTCTTGACTCTTTATCCAATTTGCCAGTCTGTGTCTTTTAATTGGAGCATTTAGCCCATTTACATTTAAGGTTAATATTTTTATGTGTGAATTTGATCGTGTCATTATGATATTAACTGGTTATTTTGCCCGTTAGTTGATGCAGTTTCTTCCTACTATCAATGGTCTTTACAATTTGGCATGTTTTTGCAGTGGCTGGTACCGGTTGTTCCTTTTCATGTTTAGTGTTTCCTTCAGGAGTTCTTGTAGGGCAGGCCTGGTGGTGACAAAATCTCTAAGCATTTGCTTGTCTGTAAAGGATTTTATTTCTCCTTCACTTATGAAGCTTAGTTTTGCTGGATATGAAAATCTGGGTTGAAAATTCTTTTCTTTAAGAATGTTGATTATTGGCCCCCACTCTCTTCTGGCTTGTAGAGTTTCTGCTGAGACATTTGCTGTTAGTCTGATGGGCTTCCCTTTGTGGTAACCTGACCTTTCTCTCTGGCTGCCCTTAACATTTTTTCCTTCATTTCAACTTTGGTGAATCTGACAATTATGTGTCATGGAGTTGCTCTTCTCAAGGAGTATCTTTGTGGCGTTCTCTGTATTTCCTGAATTTCATTGTTGGCCTGCCTTGCTAGGTTGGGGAAGTCTCCTGCATAATATCCAGCAGAGTGTTTCCCAACTTGGTTCCATTCTCCCTGTCACTTTCAGATACACCAATCAGACGTAGATTTGGTCTTTTCACATAGACCCATATTTCTTGGAGGCTTTATTCATTTCTTTTTACTCTTTTTTGTCTAAACTTCTCTTCTTGCTTCATTTCATTCATTTGATCTTCAATCACTGATACCCTTTCTTCCAGTTGATTGAATCAGCCACTGAAGCTTGTGCATTCATCATGTAGTTCTCATGTCATGGTTTTCAACTCCATCAGGTCATTTAAGGACTTCTCTACACTGGTTATTCTAGTTAGCCATTCATCTAATCTTTTTTCAAGGTTTTTAGCTTCTTTGCAATGGGTTCGAACTTCTTTCTTCAGCTCAGAGAAGTTTGATTGTCTGAAGCCTTCTTCTCTCAAATTGTCAAAGTCATTCTCTGTCCAGTTTTGTTCCCTTGCTGACGAGGAGCTGCATTCCTTTGGAGTGGGAGAGGAGCTCTGAGTTTTAGAATTTTCAGCTTTTCTGCTCTTTTTTTTCCCCATCTTTGTGGTTTTCTCTCCCTTTGGTCTTTGATGATGGTGACATACAGTTGGGGTTTTGGTGTGGATATCCTTTCTGTTTGTTAGTTTTCCTTCTAACAGTCAGGACCCTCAGCTGCAGGTCTGTTGGAGTTTCCTGGAGGTCCACTTCAGACCCTGTTTGCCTGGGTATCAGCAGAGGAGGCTGCAGAACAGTGAATATTGCTGAACAGCAGATGTTGTTGCCTGATCGTTCCTCTGGAAGTTTCATCTCAGAGGGGTACCCGGCCATGTGAGGTGTCAGTCTGCCCCTACTGGGGAGTGCCTCTCAGTTTGGCTACTCAGGGGTCAGGGACCCACTTGAGGAGGCACTCTGTCTATTCTCAGATCTCAAATTCCATGCTGGGAGAACCACTACTCTCTTCAAAGCTGTCAGATGGGGACATTTAAGTCTGCAGAGGTTTCTGCTGCCTTTTGTTTGGTTATGCCCTGCCCCCACAGGTGCAGTCTACAGATGCAGGCAGGCCTCCTTGAGCTGAGGTGGGCTCCGCCCAGTTCGAGCTTCCTGGCTGCTTTGTTTACCTACTCAAGCCTCAGTAATGGCAGGCGCCCCTCCCCCAGCCTGGCTGCTGCCTTGCAGTTGGATCTCAGACAGCTGTGCTAGCAATGAGTGAGGCTCCATGGTCGTGGGACCCTCCAAGCCAGGTGTGGGATGTAATCTCCTGGTGTGCAGTTTGCTAAGACCATTGGAAAAGCGCAGTATTAGGGTGGGAATGACCTGATTTTCCAGGTGCCATCTGTCACGGCTTTCTTTGGCTAGGAAAGGGAATTCCCTGACCCCTTGTGCTTCCCAGGTGAGGCGATGCCTCGCCCTGCTTCGGCTCACTTTCAGTGGGTTGCACCCACTGTCCTGCACCCAGTGTCTGACAAGTCCCAGTGAGATGAACTCAGTACCTCAGAAATGCAGAAATCACCTATCTTCTGCATCACTCACGCTGGGAGCTGTAGACTGGAGCTGTTCCTATTCAGCTATCTTGGAACCATCCCCAAGAAGTGTTTGTTTATTGTATAAAGTTTGGAAAATGTAACAAAGAATAAAAAAGAAAATGAAAGTCGCCCATATTTCTACCCTGCAGCAATAGTCACTATTAGCATTTAGTATCTTTTCTTATAGGTTTTCCTGTATGTGCTTGTAAACACATTCAGCTGTGAAATTGTAATTGAACTCTGGCTTGATACACTACTTTCAGAACTACATTCTATGTTGTGAACATTTCCCCACATCATTAAATATTGATGTACCATAATTTATTTATCATTCTCTGTTTGTTGGTCACTTAGTTCAATTAAACATATATGTGTAAAACTTGGAATTTCTATACTTTCTAATATTTGAAGAGAGTGAGTGCGTATTTCCCATCTTTCAAAGTTCAACACCCCTCAGTTTTTTTCAATCATTTCTCCTCTAATATGATTTATCTGCATTCCACCATCTGAATCTATTTCTCCTGAATTTAATCCTGTTTTCTTGTAAGTTTCACCCACAACCGAAGAATTTCAGAGAAAATCAGGAATATATATTCTTAAAATTGGTGAATTTTCTTCTATAGTCTAATAGTACAATATTATATTTTCTTAGTTATTTTCATGGACTAATACTGGCTAATACTAGCTTTCCATGGAATTAATTATTTTTAGTTTATAGAACCTCGGGGAGTACCTAGTGTGTAGTCCTTAAAAGCACTAATTTATAATATAAATTAAGTCCCAAAGTTATTTCTCCTCACCCTAGACTTATATAATATGCTATTTGCAATGAAAAGAACATTTATTTCTTTTGTATTTCTTTTATATTTAAAATGTGCCATGATTCCAACAGCGACTTAGAGTATGACTCTAATAGGCACCATATGACCTTTCCCCAAAAGCTTCAAGTTATTTGTAATGTTGACATTTCCTTCTCTACTATTCTCCTTTTCATTAATACGATGTTGAACTTAGCAGAAACGAAGCCATAGGATTCCAGCACTCTTGTAGAAATCGCCTTCTAATGTGAAATTAATCCATTCATCCTGCAGCTATGGATCAACTTCTCACAACATTTCCACCTGGTCCTTGTGAGATAATTTACTTAAAGCCACTTCTATTATGTTTGCTGCATTAGTCAGTTTCCAAGACTCTGTTCAACAATGATTTGAGGCCAGGCATGGTGGCTCATGCCTCTAATCCCAGCACTTTGGCAGGCTGAGGTTAGGTGGATCACTTGAGGTCAGGAGTTCAAGACCCCCCTGGCCAACATGATGAAACCCTGTCTGTAATAAAAACACAAAAATTAGCTGGGTGTGGTGGTATGCACCTGTAATCCCAGCTACTTGAGAGGCTGAGGCACAAGAATTACTTGAATCTGGGAGGCGAAGTTTGCCGTGAGCTGAGATGGCACCACTGCACTCCAGCCTGGGTGACAAAGTGAGACTCTGTCTCAAAAAAATAATGATTTGACTTGCAATAGTTAATTTATTCTTGATGAAACTATGCTAATTCTTGGTAATCATTATTTAAAATATGTGCTCATTAACCTTCTTCAAATAACTCAAATTTGTCTACTCATTCTGAAATGTTTATGACTACTACACACTGGTGAGTGTGCGATAGGGAGGAGATGGAGAGAAAGTGAGTGTGCAGTGTTCTGACACGTGGTGAAGTTAGTGAGAATGGAGGTTCAGGGCAATTTGGGATAAAGGAGAGGGGAGCGAAGGTCTGTAAGTGATCAAGTGTTTGGCAGAGCCTGTTGGGAGCTGGTCTGGGGCCACAGTCCTGGGGGAGTAGTCTGGAGAGACAGGGGCCTGGGGCTACTGAGAACAGTTCCACTTAATTTCTGGTTTTCCTTCTGGTTTACTGTAAGTAAAGTCTGAAAATAAAATTCGTAGATTATTTGAAAAATGATGGTGGTGGTAGAGTGTATAATTTTTTTCTACTCTGGAGAAAACTCAACCCTTTATTTTTTAAATAGATTTTGTAAAAAGTGAAAAATTATAGACGTCTCTGTTGCTGTTATTTCTGGAAGACCACAAAAGGAGAAAACTTCCCAGGTTGTATTAGCTTCTAATTCCAAAGAAGGAGGACGCTATAAAATTTTTGTTTGGGGCAAATGAATTTCAAGTACCATGCACAACTGCTGTTTTTCTCTCTGCATGAATATGTGTATTTGTGTACCCACGAAAACATTGGTTCTTTCCAGTCACCAGCTTCAATTGCAATAGAATGGAATTCTGTCTGTCAATCTCTTCCAAATAAGGATATACAGCAAAATTCATACTATTTCAAGTCAAGTCTTCCAAATAAGAATATACCACAAAATTCATACTATTTCAAGTCAAGTCACACAACAATTGTTTCTTGGCTAACATAAATGATCTTTACAAAGGTTTTGCATATTCTTTGAACCCAATACTTGGTTTAAAGTCTTATTTTTCTTAGTTTTGTTTCATTTTGAAGTTTCTTAAGATGCCTCAATAGAATTTTGAGTCATGGCATTCTACTTTATGCATGGCAATGAAAAGATATTAGTAAGAATTATTAAGCTAACACAGACTAATGGTGATTTTATAATTTTATACGTAATTGTTAGATTTTCCAGGAGTGCCACTTAGTACAGAGCCAAATACAGCTCCTCTTTTCCTCATTGGGGGACACGTTAGTTTCTAGATGTTAAAGAGAGTTGCTAGTGTCATGCAGTGGGTTAACAAATCTCATTGTAAAATCTAGTGATCTTTCTACTGCATCACATTTTATCAGCAATGAAAAATTTTAAAATGATAAATAAAAAGTTGGAGATACAGTCATGTGCCACATAATGATGTTATGGTTAACAATGAGCCACATATGATGGTGGTCCCATAAGATTATAATATCATATTTTTATTATACCTTTTCTATGTTTAGACACACAAATAGTTACCATTGCATTACAATTGCCTACAATGTTCAGTACAGTAACATGCTGCACAGGTGGGTAGCCTAGGAGCAACAGAGTACACCCTATACACTATATAGTTTGTGTGTGTAGTAGGCTCTGCCATGTGTAGGTTTGTGTAAATGCACTCTATGATCTTTGTGCAAGGTCAAAGTCATCTAACAAGACATTTCTATGAATGTATAACCATCATTAAGTCAGGCATGATTGTATTCTCTTCATGTAATTCTTCCATACAAAGCAAGAAATCTTGTGTGTGTGTGTGTGTGTGTGTGTGTGTGTGTGTGTGATGGAATTTCGCTGGTTGCTCAGACTGGAGTGCAATGGCATGGTCTCGGCTCATTGCAACCTCTGCCGCCTGGGTTCAAGCAATTCTCCTTCCTCAGCTGCCCGAGTAGCTGGGATTACAGGTGTGCACCACCACAACCGGCTATATTTTTATATTTTTAGTAGAGACGGGGTTTCACTGTATTGCCCAGGCTGGTCTAGAACTCCTGACCTCAAGTGATCTGCCCACCTTGGCCTCCCAAAGTACTGAGATTACAGGTGTGAGCCACCGTGCCCAGCCTGAAGCAAGAAATCTTCATAATGGTATTACTTTATTGTTCACAATTTGTTGAATTAGTGAACATATGGAAAGATGGAGTATATTTATATTCTTAAGGTGTTCATGGAGTTATTTTTTTAAAATGTGTGTGAAAAAAGTACCATTTTATAAATGATTAACAAATCCCATCCATTAGATTAACGTGTCTTTGTTTTGGATTCCAGGGGTCAGGGAAGCTTGGCTAAATTTAATTCTGCCCAGCATGGACATTTTGCTTTTGATAGTCATTTTCTAATCCTTGGCTAATTAAATCAGGAATTCCATCTAACTTTTAGAGTGTGTGTTGTGTGTATATGTATGCCCATATATGTGGTAAATTCCTGCCAATCTGTAGCCCATATGAAACCCTGAAATTACCCCTCCAAAGTCTGACCAACCAACCATCTCTTAATCAAGAGACTAACGGATGCCTTAAATTACAAATTGGCCGGGAGGTTGGAAATGTTTCCAAAACCTAAGTAAGCAATTATAATTATTCCGTCATTGCAGTCATACAATAAAACTGCTGACTAGAAACTACAATGAATTGTACAGTATTCCTTCACTCATTATAATATATTCTGAAAGTAGGTCATAACAGAATTTTTTTTTTTCAGTTACTAGAAGTAAATAATAATGTGCTCTAATGGAATATCACTTTAATCAAAGTCAGAAGACTTAAAGTCTAGTTCTCTTTTTGATCCTAGTTAATTCCGTGAACTTTTCTACACTATATTTCCTCATTTTAAAAATCTGAATCAAAATAATTGATTAACAACATTTCTTTCAGCATAATGTTGAAATAATTGTTTTTAATTCACCTGAGGAAGAAAATAAGTTGATATTTTAATATATTCATCATTATTATTCATTAATTCAGATTTATTTATCATAGAATTTCTCAGTGACTTCAGTATGCAAGCCACTGTTATTTATTTTTAATAATGTTTATTTTAATTAATATTTATTTTCTCCAAAGAGCCTACATCCATCCATCCATGCACTTGTCCACCCATCCATCCATCTGTCATTTGTCAACAAATGGTTTTTGATCAGTTATTATATGCAAGAACATTTAAAAGTTTATGGACCTTCTGACTAGCTAATATTTCCATAAATTTCTGGAATATTTGACAAAAATATGTTAAAGTATTTACTACACATATCACCTAAAGGAAGAATAATTTTTTGAAAAGATGGTATTGTTTAATATACTATTTGAATTTTTAGTAATATTGATAATGATGCCAGAATTGTGTATGTAAATGGGATATGGAGAATATTATGTGATACGAATTATGACTGGATCCTCTGAACTGAAATACAGAACCAGCAGTCATATACATTTGTACAGACATGTTGTAGACCCTGCTGAAACCATAAGTTAAGCAAAATCTTTCTCGTAAGAGTGCTTTTCTCCTTTCAGCCTTTTGTCTTATTACCATGATCCTGTCAGAGATATCTGGTGGCCAGGCACGGTGGCTCATGCCTGTAATCCCGGGACTTTCAGAGGTTGAGGCGGGCAGATCACTTGAGATCAGGGGTTTGAGACCAGCTTGGCCAGCATGGTGAAACACCATCTCTACTAAAAATATAGAAATTAGCTGGGCGTGTGGCACTCACCTGTAGTTCCAGCTACTCAGGAGGCTGAGGCAGGAGAATTGCTTGAACCCAGGAGGCAGAGGATGCAGTGAGCTGAGATAGTGCCACTGCATGACAGCCTGGGCAACAGAGTGAGACTCCATCTAAAAAAAAAAAAAAAAAAAAAAAAAAAAAAAAAGAGAGAGAGAGAGAGAGAGAGAGAAAGAAGTCTTGGATTATGGTAAATATTTGTGGGAGAGGAAGAATAACATTCACCAAAATACTCAACTGGTCGGTTCTTCTTTTAAATGGCTACAATGGTGATAAACTTTCTGGGGCTGGCACAAGAATTCCTCACCTGTGAAATCAGAAACGGTGAGTCCGGTGTCTCCTCAACTCGTGCTCAGCCATGTTGCAGGCGAGTTCAGTGTCAGCTGACATTTCACACAGGATGATTTTCAGGCATGAAATGCAGATGGAAGCAGATTTGTGAAAACTCATTTCTGACCTTTAAAACAAAAGGTTTTTGCCATGGAATGAGCAAACGTGATGTAATCGTATACTAGAGGCTAATTCAAAGCATGTCTCTAGTGCAAATGGATTCAGAAAAAGCAGCCCCCTCCTTGTGCGTTTTTAGCAAGAAGAACTGAAGCTGTACTTCCAAACAGCTCTGCTGTGAATAGCCCTTAGCTCTTGCGGTCACATTCTTGGCACAGTGATTTCTCTGGGTCGCTATCTAGTTCTATAGTGTAGCGAGGTCATAGACATTTATGTATTTGGCATCCATAGCTCTTTGGATGAAAAGTTCTTGCTGATCCCACTGTAGGGAAAATGACAACACAAAAATACTGTTGCAGTAAACCAGCCATGAAAAATATCAAATTGGTGAAGAAAAGGGGGCAACCATTTTTGTGTAAGTAATAGATAAATACATTTTGTGCAGTTTTCACCACGTGTAAAGTTAGTAGAGCTAACATGGAGGGTTGAGAAAGAAAAGCACTCTGCTTTTGGAAAAGGTACATTTTGTTGGAACTTCAAGGAGTGTAAAACATTCATTCATTCATCTTTTTGTTGAATGAACACAGTGACTTGGGGCCATGCTCTGTAGGCACAGAAGCTGTGGGCTGTCGGGGCACTTACAGAATAGCAGCCAAAGGAGGGGCTAGCAAGCCGGGGGCATAATCAGGCTTTCTTATCAGATTCAAGGCTTTATGGAAGAGATTGTGATTGAGCAGAATTTTTGAAGATGGATGGATATTTTCTAACATTGGATGATGAGAAGGAATTCTAGAAAGAAATTGGATGAGATGATGATGAGTATGACACATCCTGCAGTGTGCTGGGGTGGGAAGCACTGGGCTGAGCTTATGCACAGGGTATCAGAGGCAAGCCTAAGGGAGGGAAACAAAGAAAATCACGGTGGGTCTCAGACCACACAGGCCACTAAGGTTGGACTCTGCTGGTGATGGAAATCCATGCCTGGAAGGATTTTAAACTGGGAGAATTAAAATAAATCGACAGAAAAACCAACATAGTTTGCTTTCCTATGAAGACCCCCACAGCTGCATGCAAGAGGGGCGTACAGAGTGCAGGAGAATGGCCCATCAGGACAGTGATGATGTGGGCATGGGACTTCACTTGGGAAGCGCAGAGGACTTCACTTGGGAAGTGCAGAGAACTTCGTAGCTGCATGAACGTGTAGAGTCAGAAAGACTGGGTGGCTCCTAGGACTCTGATTTTGTGTCTGGGCTGAGAATAGAAAAATAGTGAGAAGAGGAGAAGAGGAGGATTTTTTTAAGACTTTGGGCAAAGCTGAGCGGTATCTCTGGTAACCCATTTATTAGAGAGGTCAAATGGGTAGATTAATGTCAAGTACGAAGGGCATGGTCAATAAGAGAAAGGGAAAGATTTGGTTTGTGTGTATGTATATGTATATATACATGTATATATGTACAGGTATCTCTTTAAGTATAGACACACACTTACGCTTCCTCATGTGTATACTTTCTGCTTACTTACTTATATATAGCTGCATGGAAACCAAAGAGTAGATGGAATTGCTAAAGGAAGGTCAAGGGAGTAGAGAAGAGGGCTCATACAGAGGCAGGCAGAAGAACATGGTCTGGAAAAAGAGTCTGAGACAGACTGTTTAAAGAGAAAGGAGAAAATCAAGGGTAGCTTAAAGAGGAAGAGAGCTAACATGATCAGATGCCACCGAAAGATCAAGGAAAATGATGCCTCCAGTTCACTGACTTTGCGTCAAGAATTCGGAGGTGATCTAGGCTGGGATGATTTGAATGAAGTGATAAAGGAGGAGGTTAGCTTGCAGTGGGTTGAAGAAGAAGAAATGCAACAAAATTGCTAAATATTTTTTCGGTTGTTATCATTGGTATCCAAATACCGGTGTAAGAGATAGAGCAAAAATGTTAAATAATTCACTAAAATTTTGACAGACAAATATAGTTTCCTAAAAGAACATTGCATAGTTGACAGTTCCAAACTATTGCAAAATCCACTGTCTCTGTCAGCTTCCTCGCATCATCACAGGAATGAAGTGGTTGGTGTATGGAGATTTGAGTTTTGTGGTGTACGGTACACATTTCCCAACACTCAGGCAGATCTGCACAGAACCACAAGTGACAGTGACTGGCTTGGCTAGCCTTGTAGAGGAATGTACATTCTGTTAACTGGAGTTTTCTTTTCTTTAAACAATTGGTTTTGAATTGGAAGGAAAGAATACTTTGAATTTTTCCAATTATTAGCCATAAGTGATTCATTCACTAACAATATTATTATTGCTATGATTTTGGTTCTATACTGTGTGTCAGTATTTATGCTTTATTTTCCATATAAAGAAGATAGTTAGACATTTCCCTGCTCTTCAGGAGCTCTCAGTTTGGCTGTTTTGGGTGGGAACAGAGACAGTTATGAGACAATGACACCATGGTGTTTAAAATGTTATAAAAGCAGTGTCTGTATTGATATTGGTTATGTCATGACTACAAGCACTTATTAGCCACTATTCTAAATGCTCTGGATAAATCCTCACGTTTAGTACTGAGCATCATTATGCTCATTTTCAGATAAGGAGTCCTGAGAGCGTGTGGGCCTATCCAAGCCGCTGGGCTCAAGGGTGGCCAGGGAGACCCACTGCAGGTTCGCTTCCCTGGCTGAAGCCTGCACTCCCAACCACTGCGCTAAATGCCTCCATTGCAAAGGCCTTAGGGGAGCACAGGGGTTCCCAGAGCGCAGTTGTCAGGGAATGTCTTTCTAAGAAAAGGAAGGGTGAATTTGAAATCCACATTCCAGTGTGGCAGCCAGTCCTGGCATCGGCAGCAAGAGGCACCCAAGCAGATGGTGCAGCTGGCAGGGCAGCTGCCACCACTGTGCTTCTCCTGATCTCCTGCGTGGGTGCTCCCTGGGAGGTGTGCTGCCCTCGACTTCACCACGGATGTGGGAAGGAGAGCAGAAAGGCAAGGGCATTCCAGGAAGAGGAACTACATGTGCACCTGCATAGAGCTGGAAAACAGTATGACCAGGCTCTGATGAGCAGGTTCAGTGTGACTGGGAGGGCTGGGGGAGGCCAGGGTGTGAAGATGGGTGACAGCCATGCAGACAGGCTCAGCTTCATCCACAGTGGGACCACAGGGCACCTGGGAGCGCATCTCACTCCTGCCAAGTCCCGGGTTGCTATATAAATGGTCAAGAACCAGGCTGGGAGAATGTGTCTGACTCCCCCAGAGCCAAGCAACAGCTGAGCAGTAGGAGACAGGAAGGACAATCAAGGCAAATATAATGCCGGATAAAGATATAACCAAGTCTGATCACAGTGATTCCATCATTTTCTGTCTTCATGCTGTGTTTATTGGCTCATGTGCAAATGTGCTGGTATTGTCTAGTGAGATCCAGTAATGCCAGTTTGTCTTCCCAGGCACACAGGCATTTGGAGGAGCCGCATTTAACATGGTGTGTGGGGCACAGAAACAGTGGAAATCATTGCATAATGTAACAATGATCCTAAAACTGAATTATGTTAATTCGTTTGAAAAGTTAAATCTTACTACTTTTAAACTCACTTTCTCCGGAATGACAAAGTTAGCAATTCAAGAGGTTATGCTTTAGTTTTGTGTAAAAATTCACTTAGAGCTTCTTATTTCCAAGTGAAAGACATTACTTTATATTACACGGCATATGATGACCTCAGAGTTAGACTTTGCAGTTGGAAACTATTGTCACACGCAAATGAATGTGACCCAGTGACGCTCTTCGGATGTAGCCTAGTCCTTCTCCCACTGCAATGTTCAGGACAGACCAAACCCCCTCATTTCTCTCTCTCTCTCTCTCTCTTTTTTTTTTTTTTTTGAGACAGAGTCTTGCTCTGTCACCCAGGCTGGAGTGCAGTGGTACAGTCTCTGCTCACTGCAACCTCCCTTTCCCAGGTTCAAGTGATTCTCCTGCCTCAACCTCCCAAGTAGCTGAGATCACAGGCATGTGCCATCATGTTCGGCTAATTTTTATATTTTTAGTAGAGACAGGGTTTCACTGCGTTGGCCAGGCTGGTCATGAACTCCTGAACTCCTGATCTCAAGTGATCTGCCCATCTCGGGCTTCCCAAGGTGTTAGGATTACAGCACCCACAGTGAGCCACCATGTCTGGCCGCTTCATCGCTCTTGAAACCAGCTCTCTGTCCTGTCAAGAGAGGGCTACCTTTTAGTGACACCTGCTGGAAGAACTAGACATAGCAGATGAAGAAATCTGGAAGGGACTGTTCTGTCTGAGTTTTCTCAGTTTACACTGGATTCCCACATACAGGGATACCACTGTCAAAACTGCAATACTCTCCTTACTTTCAGATGCTTTAATGACCTGGAGAAGGTGGCCTCATACTCCTGTCAAGGCTGACTTGCCTTGAACTGGTTAACACCTTGCATTAACTCGGTCATTGTCAGTTCATTAGAGGAAATAAAGGGTGTTTGTTAGTTCTAACCACATAATCCCTCAAAGAGAAGGGATTTAACATGGAACACTAATTGCCCTGCCTGAGAAAAGTGGGAACTCGGTTTAGGATAATGAGGTGGAAATTGTACTAACAAGGAAATCAGGAGATGGATTTCCGGTGCAGCCTCGGGCCCTTGGTGGTCGGCCAATGGTGGACCTGCTGGTCCATCACTGGGGTCTCAGCTTCCTCACAACACATTTAAGTGCAGGTGGGGCAATGGAGGCAGTGAGGGAGTGCCTGCTGCGTCAGCAGACACACTTAAGGGTCATTTCCCATGGCCACTGGCTTTGCTTTGAGGGGAATCTGATGTTCTGAGTCTTAACTTCAGTTCTAAAATCATCATGTTAACACCTGTCTTGAAACAGTGTCTGGAACTTCAGCTAGGATGAGTATGGGAGTGCCTTCCTGTTCTCTCCACTTCCCTTTTGGCTTTCTCTTAGGTAAAGTCAAAGGCTGGGCTGACTGATCGGCAAGCCAGCTTCGTTTAAAAAAGATCAAGTCTTTCAAGTTTATAAAAGTAGTACTGGTTGTTTCTAAAAACTGGGATGTTGATGAAATGTGCACCCCTTAGTTTTTATGTTTATACATATGTGTGCTCCCTTGCTGCTGACCTATTTTAACTTCCCGTGAGTGCCTGACAGTGCTCAACAGTAAGACCCAAAAAGTACACTTGTTCTTTTGATATCTGAGGGGGATTGGTCCCAGGAACCCCCAGGATATCAAAATCCGCAGCTGTTCAAGTTTCTGATTGAAAATGCTGTAGTATTTGCTTATAAACTATGCACATTCTCCCCTATACTTTCAATCATCTCTAGATTACTTATGATACCTAATAGAATGTAAGTGCTATACAAATAGTTATGATTCTGTATTTTTTAAAGTTTGTATTTTTATTGTTGTTTTTTTATTTTTATTTATTTATTTTATTTTTTGAGATGGAGTCTCGCTCTTTCACCCAGGCTGGAGTGCAGTGGCACGATCTCAGTTCACTGCAACCTCCACCTCCCGGGTTCAAGAGATTCTCCTGCCCCAGCCTCCCAAGTAGCTGGGGCTACAGGTGCCTGCCACCATGCCCGGCTAATTTTTGTATTTTTATTAGATACTGGGTTTCACCATATTGGTCAGGTTGGGCTCGAACTCCTGACTTTGTGATCTGCCTGCCTCAGCCTCCCAAAGTGCTGGGATTACAGGTATGAGCCACTACGCCTGGCCATATTTTTATTTTTTATTGCTTCTTCCAAATATTTTTGATCTGCAGTCCACTGAATCTGCAGACCCGAAAATAAGGAAGGTCAATTGTAATTGATTTTCTGATCCCAGCGACTTTGTGAACAAGCACTTTAGCAGAGCAAGTCTCAGCTCTCCTTGGTCTAATCCACGAGCTTGAGGGGGAATGAAATCGTTTTCTGGAAAATAGTGTAGATGTGGGCTGGGAATTTCATTGAGGAGCAAAGTGAAGATGCTAGATGGAAGAACTTTTATAAAGTTGTTTGAGTGTCTTCTTTGAAACCTTTATAGTATTCCTATTTATGTATAAGTGCTTTAGCTATTGTTGGAGATCTGTAGATAAGTATCAAACGTACCAAAGAAAGAAAGAAAAAAATCACCCCACTGCCACCTGCCTCACACTAACTGCAGACAAGATTCCTGCAAGGTCTGCCCTTCCTTTCTGGCTTTCCTCACACTGTGGTCTCCTTACAGACTTTGCCAGACCAACACCTGCCCACCAGGGAACAGGGGATGTGTGTATGTATATGGAGAAGGAGATTTTAAGGAATTGGCTCACACAATTGTGGGGGCTGGCCGCTCTGATATCTTCAGGGCAGCTGGCAGGCTGGGGACCCAGGGAAGAGCCGATGTTGCAGCTCAAGTCCAAGGCAGTCTGGGGGCAGCTTCCCTCTTCCTCAGGGGACCCGGGGCTTTCCTCTTAAGGCCTTCAACTGATTGGATGAAGTTCAACCACATTGTGGAGCGTGATCTGCTTTACTCAAAGCTTACTGATTTAAATATTAATCATATTGTAAAAAATACCTTCAGAGCAACATCTAGATTGGTGTTTGGCCAAAAGCTGAGTTCCATGGGTGCGATGGCCTAGCCAAGTTGATCCATAAAATTAACCACTACAGCAGGCTAATACTGGGCCAGCAAACAACAGTGGAAGATGGCCTCAAGCCCTGGCTGTGAGGCAACTGGAAGGCAGCAAGTGCACTAGAGATTCGAGAAAATTCAGGAGCCTTCCTCAGCTGGGGATGTGACTGGGAATCAGTCAAGACAGAGGGTGTCCTCCAGACGATCGTCTCAAGCCTGGAAAATGTATTTCCAATTTCTACAATGACAGGGCTGTCAAATGAAATGATGAAGAAGACTTGTTTTAGAGCAACAGGGAGAGGTGTGGAAAAATCTCCTTGATTCTTCCCCTGACTCCAAGGCCAGGCAGCGTGGCAGTGTCCCGACAGTGTCCCAGCACCGTTCTGATATGCTGGATGAGGAGCAGTCACAAAGGCCATCGCCTGAGAGAGGCGTTGTGGCGGGAGCTGGAGTGGGGCTGATCGGAGTGACTGACAGAGGGTCTGGCTACAGGGAGCGGAGTCTGCCCTCACTCTGATGCCAAAAGTGGGCTGCGGGCAGCAGTGCACAGGAGTGCGTGTCTCCCAATAAAATAACAGCCCAGCTTTTAGGAATCACCTTCTCCCTCCTGCCCTTCATGGTAGCTCAGGGAGACGGGAACCTGCTTGCCTCTCTTTCTGCGGTGGCAGGCTTGTGCCATTCCGGTGACTTAATTGCATCCTTACCTTCAATAGGAATGCTTTTGGCTCAGGTACAGAGCTGGTTGATCTTTTTCTCGGGAAGACAGGCTTTCTGCCAGAAAGAATATTTCTCGGATTTCAGAGAAACAAGTACACCACGCAAACAGAAATCAGCCTGGTAAGACAGCATTCTCTGAGCGTCTCAGCTCATTTGTTTTGCTCTCCGAGCATGAAATTCTTAGCTATGATAGCCAAGCATCTACTCACAACAAATCTGGAGACTGTGTTCAACCCAGGGATTAGCAGGAGGCCCCACACCTTGCTGGATGAGCTGTGTGGCCTGGGTCTCCTCAGGAAGGGGCTCAAGTTCAGACTTTTGATTTTATCTCTTAACAACATTTTGCATTCAGTCTCAGCTACACATAGTATTTCAAGAGGATCACATTTATCTTACAACTTATATTTGAATATGACTTATTGGAATTTAAGTCAATCTGGAGAAAATCTTTGGGAGTCCAACCATTTTTTTTTTTTTTTTTTTTTTTTTGATGTAGGGTCTCACTCTGTGGCCCAGGCTGGAGTGCAGTGGTGTGATCATGGCTCATTATACCTTTGACCTCCTGGGCTCAGGTGATCTTCCCACCTCAACCTCTTGAGTAGCTGCAACCACAGGTGTGCACCACCATGCCTGGCTAATCTTTGTATTTTTTGTAGAGATGGGGTCTTGCCATGTTGCCCAGGCTGGTCTTGAACTCCTGGGCTCAAGGGGTCGTCCTGCCTCAGCCTCCCAAAGTGCTGGGATTACAGGCATGAGCTACTGCACCCAGCCCAGCCCACACTCTGCTTCTCAGGAAGAGAGTCCCTGAGCATGTCTCAGTGGTGAGAACAGGGCATGGCCAAAGTCAGTGGGCAGAGTCTTACAGTCCACTGGGTGAGCCTGAGTACCCTGGACACCTTGCTATGGCACCAGCTTACAACAAAGACTGTCTTTGTGGGAGAAAAGCTTATGTCTGCTTACTTGTGGAGAAAAAGAAGAAGGAAATTCCGATAACAGATACATATAGCACCTTGGCTTTCAAATCAATCCAGCGATAAGTTTAAATATGTAATTTGGTGATGAGTTCAAGCATCTTTTCACATTATTTTCAGTTATATTACCGTTATAATGTATGTAACTGAAAACAAAATTTGCAATGGCATCATTTCATACAACTGAAGATGTACCGACCCTATAACCTAGCAATCCCAATTCCAAATATTTAGCATAGACAAACATTTGTTTCAAGTGCACAAGGAGACATGCATACATATTTATTGCAATATTGTTAGTAAATAATGTTGCAAAAATTTGGAAACAACCAAAATGTCTGTCAGTAAAGGAATCTATAAAGGAACTGTGTGGTCTGTCTGCATTGTGGAGTACTGTGGAGAAGTTAGACAAAAATACCTAGTCCTTTATATGCAGACAAGGAATAACATAGAAAATATGTAGTGGAAGGGAAAAGGGAAGTTTTAACAACCATATAACATTTGATAGCATTTTTTTTGTAAATTTAAAAGCACAAAATATTTTAAATTTGCCCATATATTAGGTTTATTTTCATAGACAGTTTTTGACTTACAATGGTGCAATTTATGATTTTTGACTTTACCATGTTGTTAAATGGTTGCAATTTTGATGTAATGTACAATAGTGAGTAAACTGCATGAGATAGTCAACATTTATTATAAAATAGGGTATGTGTTAGATAATTTTGCCCAACTGCAGGCTAATGCAAGTGTTCTGAGTATGTTTAAGGTAGGCTAGGCTAAGCTATGATGTTGGTAGTTCGGTTTTATTAAATGCATTTTTGACTTGTAATGTTTTCAACTTACAGTGGATTTATAAGGACATAACCCCATCATAAGTCAAGAAGTATCTGTATGTGTTTACATTTCATCTTATATTTATCCACATACATAGAAATGTATGTCTGAAGAGGAGTGTCAAATACATGAGTGGTTACATCTGGTGTGGGAGACAAAGCTAAAATTAAGATGGTGCTTAAAAGATGTTCATTTTATCTACAATGTGTTTTTATATATAATTTATGTAGTAAAAATACACACAGGAAATTATGAGTAGAAGCAACTATATCAAGGTATAAATATTAATAGTAGTTAATTCTGGATGTAGACAGTAAGGATTATTATTTTCTCATTTGTACTTTTCTGAATGTTTCAGAAATGTCAAAGCCTAAAATAAGGAAAATGGTTTATCTTTTTATATTTGCTTCCTTCTTGTATTGTTGGAATCCCATTTTGGGAGAATTATTAGGACTATTGTTTAATGCAAGAGGAAGGCCCTTTCTATAAATATTAATTTTTAGCTTCTGTTTTTAAGAGAAACCAGTGGTTTCCAGGGTATTTGGGTCTATATAACTTAATGTCTTATATGTTTATAGGGAGGATCTCATATAACTTACAGTTTCTTTTACCAATAGAGTATAGACATACTAAACAGCAATGCATGACATATACGCAGTGCATTCCATTTAGCAAGGAGGTATAGTCACTGAGTTATTTAATAACTTTAATTGAAAATAATAGCTCCTATAAAATTTTGCTCATTTTAGCAAAGTCTAGAGAAAGATAAAGTGATAGATGATAGATTTTAAGGTACTCTTATAAAGTTTGTAAGTCAAGTATTCTACGATAGAACAACTTTTTATGGTGGTGAAGAGTTTTGTTTTGAGAAATTAATTGAAGGGAAGTAAAGACAGTTTTTTGTTTTCATTTTATTCTATTACTGCCATTCTAGCATCCTATAAAATTTCCCTGATACACTTCTCCTTGGTCCTAACATTCCCAAGCAAATTACTTCATCTTTGTTCTATACTCCTTGCATTAGAGATAGAAATTCAACTCAAATTAGTTTATCAAAATGACAGTTCCTGGTGTCAGGGATCTGGAAAGTCAAGGAGTAAATTTGGTCTCAGGCAATCCTGGGTCCAGGGTTTTGTTTCTTTCATTTGCTATTTTGACCCTATGTGTTTCCTGGGCTTTATTCCTAGGCTGGCGCTTTCTAGTGTGGACAATATGAGTTAGTGGCCCTAGATGCTCATTTTCCTTAGAGCTCTGAACCCCAGAGACAGAACATGACTGTTTTATTCAGCAGCCACGTCAATGCTTAAAAACACCTCCTGCTGGCCTTGCTTGGGTCATAGGTTCCCCATGGAAGTAACAGTATGTCCGTGGAGATGCTGCCCCTAGTTAACCACCCTGTTCTGGGCAGGAAGAGGCCCCTGCTTGACGTCTTTACCATAATGACATGGAGTGGGGAGACTCATTCTCCAACTGATAGAGGGGCTTGAGGCAGAGCAGTCCCTAAGCCTTCGAAGTGTGCATGGCATTTGTTTGATCCTCTGTTGCATCACAAACACTGTACATCCTAGTCCTGTAATAACTTCCTTGTCATCCCCCCACTGAACTATCTGGCTCAGTAGCAGGGATCCTATCTTGCTTATCTTTGCATCCTTATTACTTAACATGATAGGTGGCATGTAGCTGACACTCAATTATTCACATGCTGAATAAAAAAGATGTGAATTCATGAAAGAGAATGTTGGTTGTGGAGTAACGTCTCTCTCAAACTAATTCTTCTGTTGATTTAATACTTCATAGAAGGCCATTGTATTCCTGTACTGTGAAGAAAAATTAAGTAATTAATAATTTTAGGTAAATTCAAACAGTGGTGTTGAATCAATATGTGACATCTAATACATCAATTATTTTCCAAACTAAATGTACTCAATTGACATGCTGCCATGTATAGAGTTTGTTTTACTGGCATACAAATAAAACCTAAAATAAATGGTGTAACTGTCTTTAACACTTCGCAGAGCTCTATAAGTAGCCACATTTGTCTGGCATCCTGTGACAAGCATATGGCCCCAGAGATGCAAAATTTTCTGTAAACAGTGCACCTCCCTAATGATTAGTGTATGATGTGCACTAGTTCTGTCTTAATTATATTTAGTCCTTTAGTACTGTATGTTTGATCATAAAAGGAGATTTAACTTTCAAGCTTCTGGAAATAATGGCAGAACACAGTCAACATATTGTAATTGTTCTTTACCTTTTTATGTTCCCAGAGACTTGAGGTTTAACAGAATAAGAGAAATTCCAGGGAGCGCCTTCAAGAAACTCAAGAATTTGAACACTCTGTGAGTACTTATTGCTTATCTGTAAGGTTCCTAAAATTATTTGCTGGTTGGATTGAAATTTACCATGAAAATCATTCTGAGCATCAAGAACAGCTAGTAGAAGAATGACACCTTGTAGATGTCTTATAACTGGGAAAATTCTGCTGCTTCTTTACACTGCCTATGTTTTTATAATCTTTTGAACGTGGAAGAGATTCTTATTTATCCAATTTATTTGTTTTCTATTGGTTTAGAAAAGCTTCATGAGAAGAAGAAATAGAGAGAAGGAGGGGTTAAATAACTTGTCTATGAGTCCCATGGCAAGAAAGCAACAGAAATGAAATTAAAATTCACAACCTCCTAACTGCAAAGCGCATGCTCTACTCAGTATGCTACTAGGCCTTCTTATTTGTGATACTCTAAAACGAAGAGAAACTTTAGAATCATATAGAGATGCTGTTTTATGATAGTTTTTAAATGAAAAAAAAATATCACATAGGGAAAAAATGACAACTTTAGGGTTAAGCACCGATAAATGTTTCCAAGTTAAAAGGCATTTATTTTGTTCACTCAACAGTATCTTTTATCTATTGTGGGCTACCAGTTGGCTGGTTTTGTATTTGGATCCAAATGCACATGCCCCTGCTATGATAGAACTGATGGTCTGACATTGTGGGGCAGTCAGGTAGCCAACACCCAACTGTAATATGTCTGTAATAAAAAAATCTCTATGTATAGTAAGTGCTATAAGGAGAAGAGACCTATGAGAGGTGACGACCGGAGGTTCAATGTGTAAAATCTTCCTATGCTGCATTTAGATTAATCCACTGAGTGAACATGCTGAAAGTTAAGAATGTTCAGTGAGGCTAGACCCATGTGGGTGTGTTTGTCTTCTTGTCATAATATTCTCATGATAGAGTTAGCAAATTTATCAACTTGGCGGAACTCACCATATTCAGGTCAAGCTAGCCCTTCTAACTTTAGAGTTGAGATCATAACTTTACACTTGTGTTTCTCCCATCTGGTTTCTTTCCAGTAACTGATGCCGGAACACACATATTTTTATCACAGTGTCTCTGTTTGGGATGATGTAAGAACATAAGAAAGTAAGGACTGCAGGGTTTATTCTTTGTTTTAAAATAAAGCAATGATTATCAAAGTGCAATTACAAAAACATTTCTTGGAGTGCCGTGGACATGCAAATTCCCAGCCCTCTTCCCCAGGGATCCTAATTTAGGACTTCTCAGGACGGGCCCAAAGATCTGCATTTGATTATTATTGTTTTTTTCTTTGAAACAGAGCCTTGCTCTGTTGCCCAGGCTGGAGTGCAGTGGCTCGATCTTGGCTCACTGCAACCTCCGCCTCCCAGGTTCAAGCAATTCTTCTGCCTCAGCCTTCTAAGTTGCTGGGATTATAGATGCCTGCCACCACACCCGGCTAATTTTTGTATTTTTAATAGAGACGGGGTTTTGCCATGTTGGCCAGGATGGTCTCAATCTCCTGACCTGGTGATCCACTCGCCTTGGCCTCCCTAAGTGTTGAAATTACAGGCATGAGACACCATGCCCAGCCTATTGAGTATCTTCTAATGAGTATTTCTGGGGTGTCCAATAGTTGAGTAGCACCATCAATGAAGCCTTTCACCACTGTCTACTGAAACATGTATATGATAGATAACCAAATATTTTATTCATTGATTAAATGGTGAATATGATAAAATGTTTTCAAATATTTTCATTAGAGATAGTTGCCATTTAAAAAATTCGAGGAGTGTGACAAACTGATAAAATCTATTGGGGTTTGGCCACGTTTTGGAGTTACAGTACACAATTATTGATGAACATTAATTATTGATGAATAACCACTTCTTCACTTGGCAGAAACCATGGATAATATTAATTTGTTTCTAAATATTTTTTATTAGAAAACCATAATAAAATAGTAATTATGCTGTTAATTGTAAGCCTCATTTTATACCAGTTGCTTTATATACATTATCTATATTCCTTTCTCTCATGCTTTGTGGTAAGTGTTACTATGTTCATTTTACAGATGAGGAAATTCAGGTTCCTGGCTGTAACGTAATTTACCCAAATGGAGGCAGATAGAAAGGATCAGAGTCAGGGTTCCACACAGTTTGAACTGTTAACTACTGTGCTATATGGTTTCTCATGATAGCATTCAGAAGAGTACTTCCCTGGAATACAGATGGTAGATCATTTAAACAGTAAGTTGTGTGTACATGTGGTTGGTGTGTGTGTGTGTGTTTGTGTGTGTGTGTGAGAGAGAGTCAGAGAGAGAAAGAGAGAGAGATTTCTGTCTAGAAAATGAGTTAAGCAATGAGACACGACTCCTGAGACTTCAGAGGAATTTCTGTTAGACTAGTTAAGTGAAGACCCAAAGGTCTTTACTAATTTATTGTAAAAGCAAAAGAAATAAGGACACATTTTTTAAAAATAAAGTTAAAATTTTCATGAAGAATATTAAAAATTTTGACCATATGGCTCTTATACCAACATAGCATCACAAACCGAAATCAAGCATCTGGTGATTCTATTTCCTTGGGTTGCCTTTATAGTAAATTGCATAGAAACGCCATTGTTTTCTTACAATTTAAAAAAATGCCAACCACATTGCTTCTATATTGTAAAAGAGAGGGTTTTCTCAAAAAGAGTTGGCATTTTTGTATTAAGCAGAGCTTGCTAAGAGGTTTACTTAATAAAAAATCTGGAAATGTTATGTATTGCTGGAGTGTAAGTACTAGAGGGTAATATCAAGTATATGTTATCAGACCCTGAATTTCACCCGCTGCAGCACAGCGAAGTGGTGCCTGGCAGAGCTCTGTGACTTGCCAGGGTGCCTCCGCCTTCCAGTTTCTGAATGAAACTGATAAGAGTAATACATTTGGGAAACAGGCTCAAATTCAACTGTGGACAACACAATTATGCTTATAAAAAAGATGATTGAGCCCTGGAGGAACAGCAATAGCTAATAAATGCCAAGGACAAAAGGTTAGACTATACCACAAAAATAAAATAAATGCATGCCACTATTTAAATAGCAACAACAGAAATACGAAGATCTGATTCTAGGACTGACACTCCTCACTCATCTGCATTCTGGAAGGAAGGCCTAATTGAAAAGCAAGGTGAAAAGAACCTTGAGAAGAATGTCAAATGGGAGGAGCTGGGGGGTATTTCTGGTCCTTCCAATTGTTTTGTGAAGTGTAGCAAGTTATTTAACTCCTTAAACCTTAAGTTTACTAACGTTTCTTCTGACGTTTTATTTTGAAAATTTCAAAGCTACCCAAATCTCAAAAGAAGGACATGATAATTGCTGTGTATCTTTTACCTAAATTCACCAGTTAACATTTTGCCACATTCACGTTTCTCTCTCTCCCTACACTCATCTATGTCTGTTTATTCTAATTTGGCTGAATCTCTTCCAAATATATATGCTACGCTTTATTCCTAGGTAAGATATATAGATATAGATGCAGTATGTAGAATGTTTAAATAAGTATCACATATAGTTAGTTAATGTATGTATTAATATTATTGTTAAATGGCGTTAAATTATATGTTCTATTTATTTCATGCTAGTAGATAAAATGCAATTGAGTTTTGTATATTGATATTGTCTCCAGTGACCTTACTAAATTAAACCTCACTAATTCTACTCATTTGCTTATATCCTTTGGATTTTTGTAAGTACACAATCATGTCTTTTGGAAATAAAAAGTTTTCTTTTCCAGTCTGTATATAGTCTCAGGGGACAGCACGTGATATTAGTGGTAGTTTTTTGTGTAAAGCTTGTATTGAGAAGATAGTGGCATATGATGAGCTAGTGATCGATTTGTGACAAAACCGCTGATAAGAGTTAGGTCATTTTGTCTTTGCTCTTACCGAATTCAAAAGTAAATGCTTTATTTTCACTTTTGCTGTTCAACAATCAACCTTATCACTAGTGGCTAATAGACTAATTTATCTCCACAAATTTGGCACTGCAGCATAAATTGCACTGAGCTTCACCAACATTGAGACCAATTCTTCTGCCTATTGACCCGATCTGATCCTAGATGTAGTTCCCTTAGGGCAATTTCCACAAGCAATAGGGCCTGAGCACTGAATACAGTGCTAGCTTATTGGAAGATGGTCATGGTAAGGCAATATAAAAAGGACTCTGGCTGATCTCCTCCTAATAAATTTCTCTTATTATCCTACAAAACAAAATCACAACATCAGGAGAATAAAACCAAGTTAAATGGTCTTGTCTATTTTTCAAAATTTATTGTCGATCATGGCAGAAACAGTATGGGTGGCTATAGGGTGAATGAGAAGAATCAGGGCAGATCAGAGTAAACTTCCAATTAGTAAATCGTTGACTTTAAAATCTACTGGAAGACTTATTTATTTATTTATTTTTATCTATGCCTGTACATTGTTAAATTTTGAGTATTACTCTTAATCTCTTGACTTTGTCATTATTTTGCTCTATACAATAAAGGAGCATTTAAGATATAGAACTCCTATGGAATCAATTCAAAGGTGAATAACTGGATTTTTTTTATTTTTGAGACAAAGTCTCTATTGTTGAGGCTGGAGTACAGTAGTGGATCTCAGCTCACTACAACCTCTGCCTCAGGAGTTTAAGCAATTCTCCTGCCTCAGCCTCCCAACTAGCTGGGATTACAGGCATGCACTACCATGCCTAGCCAATTATTTGTATTTTTAGTAGAGATGAGGTTTTACTATATTGGCCAGGCTGGTCTCAAACTCCTGACCTCAGGTGATCCACCTGCCTCGGCCTCCCAAAGTGCTGAGATTACAGGCATGAACCATCATGCCTGGCCTGGATTTTCTTTCTTTTTTTTTTTTAATTACTATTATACTTTAAGTTCTAGGGTACATGTGCATAACGTGCAGGTTTGTTACATATGTATACTTCTGCCATGTTGGTGTGCTGCACCCATCAAATCTTCAGTACCCATCAACTCGTCATTTAAATCAGGTAAAACTCCCAATGCAATCCTTCCCCCCTCCCCTCTCCCCATGATAGGCCCCGGTGTGTGATGTTCCCCTTCCCGAGTCCAAGTGATCTCATTGTTCAGTTCCCACCTATGAGTGAGAACATGCAGTGTTTGGTTTTCTGTTCTTGCGATAGTTTGCTGAGAATGATGGTTTCCAGCTGCATCCATGTCCCTACAAAGGACACGAACTCATCCTTTTTTATGGCTGCATAGTATTCTATGGTGTATATGTGCCACATTTTCTTGATCCAGTCTGTCACTGATGGACATTTGGGTTGAGTCCAAGTCTTTGCTATTGTGAATAATGCCACAATAAACATACATGTGCATGTGTCTTTATAGCAGCATGATTTATAATCCTTTGGGTATATACCCAGTAATGGGATGGCTGGGTCACATGATACTTCTAGTTCTAGATCCTTGAGGAATTGCCATACTGTTTTCCATAATGGTTGAACTAGTTTACAATCCCACCAACAGTGTAAAAGTGTTCCTATTTCTCCACATCCTCCCCAACAGCTGTTGTTTCCTGACTTTTTAATGATTGCCATTCTAACTGGTGTGAGATGGTATCTCATTGTGGTTTTGATTTGCATTTCTCTGATGGCCAGTGATGATGAGCATTTTTTCATGTGTCTGTTGGCTGTATGAATGTCTTCTTTTGAGAAGTATCTGTTCATATCCTTTGCCCACTTTTTGATGGGGTTGTTTGTTTTTTCTTGTAAATTTGTTTGAGTTCTTTGTAGGTTCTGGATATTAGCCCTTTGTCAGATGAGTAGATTACAAAAATTTTCTCCCATTCTGTAGGTTGCCTGTTCACTCTGATAGTAGTTTCTTTTGCTGTGCAGAAGCTCTTTAGTTTAATGAGATCCCATTTGTGAATTTTGGCTTTTGTTGCCATTGCTTTTGGTGTTTTAGACATGAAGTCCTTGCCCATGCCTATGTCCTGAATGGTATTACCTAGGTTTTCTTCTAGGGTTTTTATGGTATTAGGTCTAACATTTAAGTCTCTAATCCATCTTGAATTAATTTTCGTATAAGGAGTAAGGAAAGGATCCAGTTTCAGCTTTCTACTTATGGCTTGCCAATTTTCCCAGCACCATTTAATAAATAGGGAATCCTTTCCCCATTTCTTGTTTTTGTCAGGTTTGTCAAAGATCAGATGGTTGTAGATGTGTGGTATTATTTCTGAGGACTCTGTTCTGTTCCATTGGTCTATATCTCTGTTTTGGTACCAGTACCATGCTGTTTTGGTTACTGTAGCCTTGTAGTATAGTTTGAAGTCAGGTAGCGTGATGCCTCCAGCTTTGTTCTTTTGACTTAGGATTGTCTTGGAGATGCGGGCTCTTTTTTGGTTCCATATGAACTTTAAAGCAGTTTTTTCCAATTCTGTGAAGAAACTCATTGGTAGCTTGATGGGGATGGCATTGAATCTATAAATTACCTTGGGCAGTATGGCCATTTTCACGATATTGATTCTTCCTATCCATGAGCATGGTATGTTCTTCCATTTGTTTGTGTCCTCTTTTATTTCACTGAGCAGTGGTTTGTAGTTCTCCTTGAAGAGGTCCTTTACATCCCTTGTAAGTTGGATTCCTAGGTATTTTATTCTCTTTGAAGCAATTGTGAATGGAAGTTCATTCATGATTTGGCTCTCTGTTTGTCTGTTACTGGTGTATAAGAATGCTTGTGATTTTTGCACATTAATTTTGTGTCCTGAGACTTTGCTGAAGTTGCTTATCAGCTTAAGGAGATTTTGGGCTGAGACAATGGGGTTTTCTAAATATACAATCATGTCATCTGCAAACAGGGACAATTTGACTTCTTCTTTTCCTAACTGAATATCCTTGATTTCTTTCTCTTGCCTGATTGCCCTGGCCAGAACTTCCAACACTATGTTGAATAGGAGTGGTAAGAGAGGGCATCCCTGTCTTGTGCCAGTTTTCAAAGGGAATTTTTCCAGTTTTTGCCCATTCAGTATGATATTGGCTGTGGGTTTGTCATAAATAGCTCTTATTATTTTGAGATACATTCCATCAATACTGAATTTATTGAGAGTTTTTAGCATGAAGGACTGTTGAATTTTGTCAAAGGCCTTTTCGGCATCTATTGAGATAATCATGTGGTTTTTGTCTTTGGTTCTGTTTATATGCTGGATTACGTTTATTGATTTGCATACATTGAACCAGCCTTGCATCCCAGGGATGAAGCCCACTTGATCATGGTGGATAAGATTTTTGAAGTGCTGCTGGATCCAGTTTGCCAGTATTTTATTGAGGATTTTTGCATCGATGATCATCAGGAATATTGGTCTAAAATTCTCTTTTTTTGTTGTGTCTTTGCCAGGCTTTGGTATCAGGATGATGTTGGCCTCATAAAATGAGTTAGGGAGGATTCCTTCTTTTTCTGTTGATTGGAATAGTTTCAGAAGAAATGGTACCAGCTCTTCCTTGTACCTCTGGTAGAATTTAACTGTGAATCCATCTGGTCCTGGACTTTTTTTGGTTGGTAGGCTATTAATTATTGCCTCAATTTCAGAGCCTGCTATTGGTCTATACAGGGATTCAGCTTCTTTCTGGATTAGTCTTGGGAGAGTGTAAGTGTCCAGGAAATTATCCATTTCTTCTAGATTTTCTAGTTTATTTGCGTAGAGTTGTTCATAGTATTCTCTGATGGTAGTTTGTATTTCTGTGGGATCGGTGATGATATCCCCTTTATCATTTTTTATTGCATCTATTTGATTCTTCTCTCTCTTCTTCTTTATTCATCTTGCTAGTGGTCTATCAATCTTGTTGATCTTTTCAAAAAACCAGCTCCTGGATTCATTGATTTTTTTGGAGGGTTTTTTGTGTCTCTATCTCCTTCAGTTCTGCTCTGATCTTAGTTATTTCTTGCCTTCTGCTAGCTTTTGAATGTGTTTGCTCCTGTTTCTCTAGTTCCTTTAATTGTGATGTTACAGTGTCAATTTTAGATCTTTCCAGCTTTCTCTTGTGGGCATTTAGTGCTATACATTTCCCTCTACACACTGCTTTAAATGTGTCCCAGAGATTCTGGCATGTTGTATCTTTGTTCTCATTGGTTTCAAAGAACATCTTTATTTCTGCCTTCATTTCATTATGTACCCAGTAGTCATTCAGGAGCAGGTTATTCAGTTTCCATGTAGTTGAGCAGTTTTGATTGAGTTTCTTAGTCCTGAGTTCTAGTTTGATTGCACTGTGGTCTGAGAGACAGTTTGTTATAATTTCTGTTCTTGTACATTTGCTGAGGAGTGCTTTACTTCCAATTATGTGGTCAATTTTGGACTAAGTGTGATGTGGTGCTGAGAAGAATGTATATTCTGCTGATTTGGGGTGGAGAGTTCTATAGATGTCTATTAGGTCTGTTTGCTGCAGAGATGAGTTCAATTCCTGGATATCCTTGTTAATTTTCTGTCTCGTTGATCTGTCTAATGTTGACAGTGGGGTGTTGAAGTCTCCCATTATTATTGTATGGGAGTCTAAGTCTCTTTGTAAGTCTTTAAGGACTTGCTTTATGAATCTGGGTGCTCCTGTATTGGGTGCATATATATTTAGGATAGTTAGCTCTTCCTGTTGAATTGATCTCTTTACCATTATGTAATGGCCTTCTTTGTCTCTTTTGATCTTTGATGGTTTAAAGTCTGTTTTATCAGAGACTAGTATTGCAACTCCTGCTTTTTTTTGTTTTCCATTTGCTTGGTAGATCTTCCTCCATCCCTTTATTTTGAGCCTATGTATGTCTCTGCATGTGAGATGGGTCTCCTAAATACAGCAAACTGATAGGTCTTGACTCTTTATCCAGTTTGCCAGTCTGTGTCTTTTAATTGGACCATTTAGTCCATTTACGTTTAATGTTAATATTGTTATGTGTGAACTTGATCGTGCCATTATGATATTAACTGGTTGTGTTGCTCGTTAGTTGATGCAGTCTTCCTAGTATCAATGGTCTTTACATTTTGGCATGTTTTTGCAATGGCTGGTACTGGTTGTTCCTTTCCATGTTGAGTGCTTCCTTCAGGGTCTCTCATAAGGCAGGCCTGGTGGTGACAAAATCTTTAAGCATTTGCTTATCTGTAAAGGATTTTATTTCTCCTTCACTTATGAAACTTAGTTTGGCTGGATATGAAATTCTGGGTTTAAAATTCTTTTCTTTAAGAATGTTGAATATTGGCCCCCACTCTCTTCTGGCTTGTAGAGTTTCTTTCTGAGAGATCTGCTGTTAGTCTGATGGGCTTCCCTTTGTGGGTAACCCAACCTTTCTCTCTGGCTGCCCTTAAGATTTTTTCCGTCATTTCAACTGTGGTGAATCTGGCAATTATGTGTCTTGGAGTTGCTCTTCTCGAGGAGTATCATTGTGGTGTTCTCTGTATTTCCTGAATTTGAATGTTGGCCTGCCCTACTAGGTTGGGGAAGTTCTCCTGGATGATATCCTGAAGAGTGTTTTCCAACTTGGTTCCATTCTCCCTGTCACTTTCAGATACACCAATCAGATGTAGATTTGGTCTTTTTGCATAATCCCATATTTCTTGAAGGCTTTGTTCATTTATTTTTCTTCTTTTTTCTTTAGATTTCTCTTCTCGCTTCATTTCATTCATTTGATCCTCAATCACTGATACTCTTTCTTCCAGTTGATCGGGTCGGTTACTGAAGCTTATGCATTTGTCACGTATTTCTCGTGTCATGGTTTTCATCTCTGTCAGTTTGTTTATGGCCTTCTCTGCATTAATTACTCTAGCTGTCAATTCTTCCACTCTTTTTTCAAGATTTTTAGTTTCTTTGCGCTGGGTACGTAATTCCTCCTTTAGCTCTGAGAAGTTTGATGGACTGAAGCCTTCTTCTCTCATCTTGTCAAAGTCATTCTCCATCCAGCTTTGATCCATTGCTGGCGATGAGCTGCATTCCTTTGGAGGGGTAGATGTGCTCTTATTTTTTGAATTTCCATTTTTCTGCCCTGCTTTTTCCCCATCTTTGTGGTTTTATCTGCCTCTAGTCTTTGATGATAGTGACGTACTGATGGGGTTTTGGTGTGAGTGTCCTTCCTGTTTGTTAGTTTTCCTTCTAACAGTCAGGACCCTCAGCTGTAGGTCTGTTGGAGATTGCTTGAGGTCCACTCCAGACCCTGTATGCTTGGGTATCAGCAGCAGAGGCTGCAGAAGATAGAATATTGCTGAACAGCGAGTGTACCTGTCTGATTCTTGCTTTGGAAGCTTCTTCTCAGGGGTGTACTCCACCGTGTGAGGTGTGGGGTGTCGGTCTGCCCCTAGTGGGGGATGTCTCCCAGTTAGGCTACTCAGGGGTCAGGGACCCACTTGAGCAGGCAGTCTGTCTGTTTTCAGATCTCAACCTCCATGTTGGGAGATCCACTGCTCTCTTTGAAGCTGTCAGACAGAGTCGTTTGCATCTGCAGAAGTTTCTGCTGCTTTTTGTTGTTGTTGTTGTTGTTGTTGTTGTGTAGCTGTGCCCTGTCCCCAGAGGTGGAGTCTACAGAGACAGGCAGGCCTCCTTGAGCTGCTGTGAGCTCCACCCAGTTCGAGCTTCCCAGCGCTTTGTTTACCTACTTAAGCCTCAGCAATGGCAGGCGACCCTCCCCCAGCCTTGCTGCTGCCTTGCCTTTAGATCACAGACTGCTGTGCTAGCAATGAGGGAGGCTCCGTGGGCATGGGACCTTCCCCTGGCCTGGATTTTCATTGTCCAAAGAATGTGTCATCTGTGAAACAGATCAATAATGAGAATTTTTCTAAAGTCAATAAAATGTTTAATCAAAAATAAAAAGTAACATAAATACATAATTTAAAAGAAATAGCATTAATGTATGCACAATTTGCAATACTAAAATATATTGCAGACTCCCCCCCAACTAGAAATATAAAATTAAAAATTATAAAAGGATTTTCTCTTTATTGTAAACATGTTATATGTGAAGTGTTGTGGTAGGTGCTTTACAATGACTAAATATTTGACCTTGAGTAAATTGTTTTACTCCTTGGATCACAGTTTCTTCCGCTACAAAGCTAAGAGATTATGTCTTCTAGTAATAAACGTTTACCCAGTTTCCAAAAGAATAAAAGATGCAGCTATAGGCAAGATTCAAAAGGAAAATTGTTATAATTAGAGGTTAAAAAACACAGTATGTTTAACGGGAAAGTTTCATCTCATAACAGGTGTGTTATTTGCCGACTTTCCTCTTTCAAGCTCAAAAGGCTGTTTTCAGATTCATGAGAAAATGACAATTAAACCAAGGCTGGGATCTATGTTGGTACTGCAACTACTGCTGTTTTTTCCCTTGAGCGTGTCTTGTCTGAAGGGCTGAAGACACAGTTACCAGCCAAAGAGGTTTCTCTTTTCTTAAAGCATGCTGTTTGACATGGAAATTTTACTAGTTTTTCTTTAAAAATCCCTTAAAAGTTAATGATGAAATGTTTGCATCCATATTAATTGTTTCATCCTCTTATTCATTGTTCTTCACTTATGTGTCCTGTTAGTAGAAGAAAAGGGAAAGTATGTAAGTAGGAAATGTATGAGCACTAAATCAAATTTGGAATTTCTACCCCTTTGTAATTTTTTATTATGTTGTTTAAATGTGATTTTTGATATAGTTTTTAAGCATAGTAAAACATTTTAGTAAAACATTTTAGTAAAAACACATGAAATCACTATAACAGCATAAGTATAAACATAATGATAGCTTTTAGAATCTTCTACCTGGGTGAAAGCTCGAGTTCTGACTTTCATTAGCTATATGATATTAGTTTCCATATCTATAAAAGAGGATAATCATAGCTCATATAATTAATGTAATGATTAAACAAAATAATACATTTAAAATATAGTGTGAGGTTGCAAAGAAGCTATATTAATTTCCCAGGGCTGCTGTAAAAAAAATCACCAAAGCCTTGATGTCTTAAACTAAAAGCAATGGATTCTCTCATAATTCTAGAGACCAGAAACCTGAAATGAAGGTGTAGGCAGGACTGCCTGCCCTCCAGAGGCTCTGGGAGAGAAACTTCTCCTTGCCTCTTTTAGCATCCAGGGCGTGCTGGCATTATTTGGTGTTTCTTGCCTTGAGGCCATATCACTCCAATCTCTACCTCTATCTCTCGCTAAGAATTGCTTTCTATTCAGTGCCTGTGGAGTCTCTTGCTTACATGGATAGTTGTGGTTGGATTAAGGGCCTGCTCTGAATAATCCCCTTATTTCAAGATGTTTCAAGATCCTTAATTTAATCACATCCCTGAAGATTCCTTTTTCTTGTCAGATAAAATTTACAGATTCCAGGAAGTACGACCTGATATTTTTGGGTGGCCGTTATTCAGCCTACCACAGAAAGGTAAAAGTTTATTATCATTAGTTACGATTGGTGGTGGTAGTAATAGGAGCAATAAGAGTAATTATAGTAGTTGTACTGTAAGAGTAACATATATTTAGACACCCTAATTTTGAGTTGCAAAAAGAAGAATGATGCATGAAAATATCTATACTTTATGTGACTTTAGAAATTAATACCATAAAAGGAAACATTATATGAAGCCCAAGACATCATACCATCTAAGAATCAAATATTCAATAGTTTACAGTGCTCTTCTTGATATTAAAACATAGGAAAAAAATAAAAAGAAAGACGCTAATACTGTTGAGTCCCTTCTCTGTGTCTAACTATAAATTCTAATAATAAATATTAAAAATAAAGTCAGTATTATGGAGACACTGTTGTAAGTGTTCTTCATTTACTTGCTGATTTAATAAACCCCATGAAGCACTATCATGATCCTTATTTTACAGCGGAGGACACTGATGCACAGAGAAGTCAGCTAACTTTGTCAGTCTTACAGAAAAATGCAGTGGTAGATCTTTTCCTTGACACAGTGGCTCTGGCTACAAAGTTCATGCTCCTAGACAGTCCATAATACTGCCCCTCATACATTACCGTCTCTATGTGATTTGGGGAAATTTTAACTTCTGCGTTGTAAAATGATGACTCACATTTTTCTACATTATGCAAATATAGAACCTGCTGTATTTTCCAAAAGGCTTGCACAGTGCTCAGTGGAACGGTTTAGTTTTTTTCTGCCTCATTTTGGGGAACTCCTAGAACACACAGGTGAAGCTTCAGCAGCACAATTACCATCACTCACCTTCTCTGAGAAGTTCTCTTCACCTTCATTTCCCCCTTGGTCCAACTTCTTGTCATGTGTTGGTATTTTGATACTGGCCAGAAATCGGGAGAGAAATTTCTGGGGTGGATGCCAGGAAAATTTGGCTTATAAAAGCTCTCTGATAGGCACATCCCAGATATTTCTTGGCTCTAAGGTGTGGACTTTACTAATTGGGCCATGAAGTCTCCTTAGAGACTTCTTATGATTTTCCTTTGCCTCAATTTATGTTACTCTGAATTTATAGACCCTGTGTAAGGGATGATACATCCTGGTTTCCAAAAGAAAGCTCCAAAATGGTGAAAACACCCAAGAGCATACATTTCTCTTAAAAGTACGTTGTATCCTTTTTACAGCGTATCTATGTACTGAAGTACCGGTAGTAATAGACATTTGCACTCCCAGGCCATCGGCTCTCTCTTCACTCTTGCTGCATTGAATAAAAACCATCCTGGCCCCTTTCCACAACCACCTGTGCCCTTGATCACTTCCCTTCTCTCCCAGGCAGTGGCAGATTCCTGCGATTGTCCCCTATCTCTCCTAATCATCAGTTTGTCATTTTCTTTTGTACTTTTCACACAAACATACTGACATTTAATAAATTCTGTAACACGAAGAAATAACTTCCTCTGATCTGACATCTCTCTCCCTCTCTCTTGCTATCTCCTTATTTTCCTGCTCCCTTCAGGAGCAAGGCTCCTAGAAGTGTTGTTATTTCTCCTTCTATCTGTGTGCTTTCCTCCCTTCCTCTCTTGAACCTACCCGGGTCAGTCTGGAGCACCACACACCACTGAAAGGCTGTCTCCCAGGTAACCGTCGACCGCCATGGGTGCCCCAGCCCGTGGGTATGCTTCAGTGTTTGTTTTGCTTGCCCAATCAGTAATATCTGAAACGGGTCAACTCCTCCTTTTTGAAATATTTTCCTTAATTGCACTTTGTGTTATCGCTTGTATTAGTTGGCTACGGCTATCATAACAAAATGCCACAGGCCAGGTGGCTTTAAAAACAGAAATGTGTTTTCTCACAGTCCTGGAGTATGGAAGTCCAAGATCATGGTGCCAGCAGGTCTGGTTTCTCCTGAGGCCTCTCTCCTTGGCGTGTAGATGTCATCTCTCCCCGCATCCTCACTGGCTTTTTCTCTGCACACAGATATCCTGCTGTCTCTTCCTCTCCTTATAAGAACACAAGTGTCACTTCATCAGGGCCCTGTCCTTAAGACTTCACTTAACGTTAATTCCTTCTTGAGGGGCCCTACCTGCAAATTTAGTCACATGAGGGGTTAGGGCATCAACATACACATTTCGGGGAACACAGTGCATCCCATAACACAGACCTTTCCTTGGTATCCTCCTAACTCATTGCATGTCTCTTGTTTTCCTTTCCCTCTGTCTTTCCTTTCCCTCTGTCTTTCCTCTTCTCAGTCTTTATGCTGCAGTGCCTCACAGTTCAGCATGCAGCCCTTTCCTTACACTCCCCTTCGAGGTGAGCATGTCCAGCACCGTGGCTTTAAACACTGGACCCTCCACATTTATGTTTTCACTATGACTTTGAACTTCGATTTCATATAACTCTCTGCACAACACAGCATCCCGAGCTCAGTATTTATAAAATCAAGCTTTTGATTCATATATTTTACCAAATTTGCTCCTCCTGTAAATTTCTCCATTTCAGGCTGTGTTACTTTTATTCTATCAGGTGGCCTGTAATGTTAAAGTCATTCTAATCTCCTCTCTTTACCTCAAACCCTACGTCTATCAGCAAATCCACTTCATTCTATCTTTAAATATACTTTAAATCTGATCTGTTCACCACCTCACTGCTATCAGCAGTCATCTGGCTTCACTGCCTTTCACCTAAAGCCAAAGCTAATTAAATGGTCTTCCTGCCTCTTTTTACCCGCTCCTCAAGCAGTCGTGTGATCCTCTAAATAGATGTTATATCATCTCAATCATCTGCTCAACACCATCCGTTGATGGTATGATGGTTAATTTTAAATTAATTAGATTGCAGGATGCCCAGTTATGTGATTAGACATGATTTCTGAGTGTGTCTGTGAGGGCGTTTCTGGAAGAAATAAGCATGAATCGGTGGCCTGAGGACAGCAGATGGCCATCCCCAGTGTGGGTGGGTGCTATCCTATCCACTGAGGGCTTGCATAGAACAAAAAATCAGAGGGAGGAGGAATTTGCACTCTGCCTGAATGCTGAGCTGAGACATCCATCTTTTGCCCATGGCTCTCTTGGCTCTCAGGACTTCAAAACTGGAATCTGCACCATCAGCCGGCCAGCTCTCAGGCCTTCAGACTGTACCACAGGCTTTCCTGGGTCTTCAGCTTGCAGAGGGCACATCATGGGACTTCTCGGCTTCCACAATCATGTGAGGCAATTCTTGTGTAAATCTTCTTTTTTATATCTCCATATATTTCCTATTGGTTCTGTTTCTCTGGAGAACCGTGACTGATTGAAAAGTCTTCTCTTCCCCCTACGGATTAGTGTCCCGGCCATAACCTATATGGCCCTCTACAATCAGCCTGGGGCACTTCTCTGACGTGAGCTCCTAGACTCAGCCCGCTTCACGCTGCTGCTGCTACTATAGGCTTCTATTTTTTAAAAAATATAAATATCGGCCGAGTGCAGTGGCTCATGCCTGTAATCCCAGCACTTTGGGAGGCCGAGGTGGGCAGATCACGAGGTCAGGAGATCGAGACCATCCTGGCTAACATGGTGAAACACCATCTCTACTAAAAATACAAAACATTAGCCGGGCATGGTGGCGGGCACCTGTAGTCCCAGCTACTTGGGAGGCTGAGGCAGGAGAATGGTGTGAACCTGGGAGGCGGAGCTTGCAATGAGCCGAGATCGTGCCACTGCACTCCACCCTGGGCGACAGAGTGAGACTCTGCCGCAAAACAAAAACAAACACAAAAACAACCTATATATATCTATCTATCTCAAATGTGCCTTTGCTGCAGGGTTTATATATTTGTCCTGATCTCTACCCAGACTATTAGAGACTGGCATGACTGTCTCCTTCACTTTGTTTAGTTCTCCGATCAAATGTGATCTTTTAAAATATTACAATTGTTTTATTTTACTTATTTAACTTTATTTATTTATTTATTTTTTGAGCGCCCGCCACCACGCCTGGCTAATTTTTTGTATTTTTAGTAGAGACGGGACTTAACTGTGTTAGCTAGGATGGTCTAGATTTCCTGACCTCCTGATCTGCCCGCCTCGGCCTTCCAAAGTGCTGGGATTACAAGCGTGAGCCACTGTGCCTGGCCTTTATTTTTAATTGAAAAGTAATCATTTTATCTATTTATGAGAATGAAAATTAATATTGCCATTATGGAAAACAGTATGGAATTTCCTCAGAAAACTAAAACAGATTTCACAAAATAGTTACTATAGCTAATAAATAAATGTCTCACATTTGCAAGTACAAGATCAATATATTCATATGTAATTTCAAGGATCCCCAGGTTAGTGTGCAGTAGCACGACCTTGGCTCTCTGCAGCCTCAACCTCCTGGGCTCAGGTTATCCTCCCACCTCAGCCTCCTGAGTAGCTAAGATTGCATGTGCCTGGCTAATTTTTTATTTTTTTGTGGAGATGGGGCTTTTATTGTGTTGCTCAGATTGGTCTTGAACTTCTGGACTCAAGCAATCCTCTTGCTTTTGCCTCCCAAAGTGCTGGGATTGCAGTTGTGAGCCACCACAAGCAACTTCAAAATTGTTTTGGCTATTTGCGGTTGATATGGTTTGATTTGTGTGCCCACCAAAATCTCATCTTGAATTGTAATCCTCATAGTCCCCAAGTGTTGAAGGAAGAATCACGTGGAGCTAGTTGAATCATGGGGGCAGTTTCCCTCATGCTGTTCTAGTGACAGTGAGTGAGTTCTCACGAGATCTGATGGTTTCATAAGTGTCTGGCATTTCCCCGGCTGGCACTCACTCTCTCTTCTGCTGCCTTCTAAAGATGGTGTTTGCTTCTGCTTCACCTTCTGGCATGATTGTGAGTTTCTTGAGGGCTCCCCAGCCATGCAGAACTGTGAGTCAATTAAACCTCTTTCCTTTATAAATCACCCAGTCTCAGGCAGTTCTTGATAGCAGCATGAAAATACACTACGGGTCCCTTGAAATTCCATATGAATTTTAGGATAGGTTTTCTACTTCTGCACAAAAAAAAAAAAAAAAAAAAAAGTCATTGGAAATTTTACAGGGATTGTATTACATCTGTGTATCACTTTGGTAGTTGTAATCTCAACATCTTAAGCTTTCCAGTTCATAAACATGAAGTTCTTTTTCATTTATTTAGGTCTTCCTTATTCTTTCATGAATGTTTGTAGTTTTTAATGTATAAGCCTTTAGCTTGGTTAAATTTATTTCTAGACATTTTATCCTTTTTGATAATATTATAACTGTTAATTTCCTTTTCAGATTATTTATTGCTGATGTACAGAACACAGCTGATTTTTGCATGTTGATCTTGTACCTGCAACTGTGATAAATTGATTTATTATCTATAGTAGTTATTTTCTGAAATCTTTGAGATTTTCTAGACATACATTATGCCATCTGTGAACAGAGATAGTTTTACTTCTTCTTTTCCAGTTTGGATGCCTGTATTTCTTTTTATTGCCTAACTGCTCTGGCTAGAACTTCCAATATAGCATTAAATAGTAGTGATGAAAATAGGCATCTTTGTCATGTTCATGATCTTACGGGGAAGGTTTCTTTAACCATTAAGTGTAATATTATCTGTGGATTTTTTGTAAATATCCTTTGTTATGTTCAGAAATTTCCTTCTATTACTTTTTTTTGAGTATTCTTTTTTGATTATAAAAGGGTGTTGAATTTTGTCAAATACTTTTTAGGTATCATTTGATAGGATTGTGTTTTCTCCTCCATCATTCCATTAATGTGGTGTATAACATAGGTTGATTTTCTCATGTTAAACTATCTTTGCATTCTTGGGTTAAATCTACTTGATCCTGGTGAATAATGGTTATGTTATGCTTTTTATTCAATTTTCCAGTATTTTGTTGAACAATTTTGCATCAATATTACTAAAGGATATTGCTCTGTGTTTTCTTGTGGTGTCTTGTCTGTGTTTAGTAGCAGGCTGATACTGAGTTAAAAAGCATTCCTTTCTCATCTATTTTTTTGGAAAATTTTGAGAAGAGGTGGCATTAATTCTTTAAATATTTGATAAAATTTACCAGTGAAACTATTTGGTCTTGAGCTTCTCTTTGTTGTGAGGTTTTTGATTATTGATTCAATCTCTTAAAGAGTACTTTGCCTCCCACTCAGATTTTCTACTTTTTTTGGAGACAGTTTTTGTAATTTGTCTATTTCTAATAATTTCTTACTTTATCTAGGTTATCTAATTTGTTGGTGTACAATTTTAATAGTACTCTCTTATATTTTATTTATCTCCTTTAATAATGTCAGTAGTATTTCTTCAGTTTTTATTTTTCGTGTTTTCATGGTTAGCCTAGTTAAAGTTTTTAAAATTTTATTGATCTTTTCAAAGAACCACCTTTTGGTTTCATCGACTCTATTTATTGTTTTTCTCTTCTCTATTTCATTTATCTCCACTCTAATCTTAATTTTCTTCCTTCTGATTGCTTTGCATTTAGCTTGCTTTTCTGTCTCTAACTCCTTCAAATGTAAAGTTAGGTTATTGATTTGAGATCTTCTACTTTTTGAAAATGTAGGCCTTTAGAGTTATCAATTTCTCTCTGAGGCACTGCTTTCACTGCATCCCATAAGTTTTGGTATATTGTATTTTTTGTTTTCATTTGTCCTAATTATTTTTAAATTTCCCTCATAATTTCTTCTCTGACCCATTTGTCATTTAAACAGTGTGTTGTCATCTGACATCATACTGAATGGGCAAAAGCTGGAAGCATTCTCCTTAAAAACTAGAAGAAGACAGGATGCCTACTCTCACCACTCCTATTCAACATAGTACTGAAAGTCCTATTCAGAGAAATCAGACTAGAGAAAGAAATAAAAGCCTTTCAAATAGGAAAAGAAGTCCAATTATCTGTCTTCACTGACAATATGATTCTGTACCTAGAAAACCTTAAAGATTCCACCAAAAGGCTCCCAGAACTGATAAATAACTTCAGTAAGGTTTCACAATACAAAGTCAATCTACGGAAATCAATATCATTTTCTATACACTAATAATGTACAAACTGGGAGCCAAATCAAGACTGCAATCCCATTTTCAATAGCCACAGAAAAATAAAATATGTAGGAATACATCTAACCAAAGAGGTGAAAGAGCTCTATAAGGAAAAGTACAAAACACTGCTGAAAGAAATCGTAGATGACACAAACAAATGGAAAAACAGTCCATGCCCATGGATTGGAAGAATAAACATTATTAAAATGGCTATACTGCCCAAAGTAATCTACAGATTCAGCGTTATTCCTATCAAACTACCAATGTTATTTTTCACAGAATTGTAAAAACTCTTCTAAAATTAATACGGAACCAAATGAGAACCCAAATAGCCAAAGAAATCTTAAGCAAAAAGAGCAAAGCCAGAGGCATCACGTAACCCAACTTCAAACTATATTATGAGGCTATAGTAACCAAAACAGCATGGTACTGATTCAAAAACAGACATATAAACCAATGGAACGGAATACAGGACCCGGAAAGAAAGCTGCACATCTACAGCCAACTGATCTTTGACAAAGTCAACAAAAATAAACAGTGGGGAAAAGACTCCCTATTCAGTAAATGGTGCTGCAATTACTGGCTAGCCATATGCAGATGAATGATACTGGATCCCTACCTTTCCTTGTATAAAAAAATAAGTTCAAATTACACTAAAGATTTAGATATAAGATCACAAACTCTAAAAATCCTAGAAAACCTAGGAAATACCATTCTGGACACTGGACTTGGGAAATAATTTATGACTAAGTCCTCAAAAGCAATTGCAACAAAAGCAAAAATTGACAAACAGGACCTGATTAAACTATAGAGCTCCTCCATAACAAAAGAAACTATCAACAGAATAAATAGCCTATAGGATAGAAGGAAATATTTACAAACTGTGCATCCAATAACGGTCTAGTATTCAGAATGTATAAGGAACTTAAATAAGCCAAAAACATATAACCCCATCAAAAAGTGAGCAAAGAACATGAACAGACACTTCTCAAAGGAAGACATACAAGCGGCCAACAAATATATGAAAAAATGCTCCACGTCACTAATCATCTGAGAAATGCAAATCAAAACCTCAATAAAATACCATTTCACATCTGTCAGAATGGCTATTCTTCTTCTTCTTTTTAGAGATGGGGTCTGGCTCTGTCACATAGGCTAGAATGCAGTGACATGATCATAGCTCACTGCAGATAATGGCCATTATTAAGAAGTTAAAAAACAACAGATGCTGGTAAGCCTGCAGAGAAAGGAGAGCACTTATATGCTGTTGCTGGTAATGTAAATTAGTTCAGCCTCTGTGGAAAGCAGGTTAGAGATTTCTCAAAGAATTTAAACTACCATTTGACCCGGCAGTCTCATTACAGGATATATACCCAAAGGAAAACCAACTGTACTACCAAAAAGACACATGCATTCATATGTTCATTATAGCACTTTCATGATAGCAAAGATAGAATCAACCTAGGTGCCTATCAACAGTGGATTGGATACAGAAAACGTGGTACACATAGACCATGAACTACTATGCATCCAAAAAAGAGAATGAAATCATGTCCTTTGCAGTAACATGGATGCAGCTGGAGCTCATTATCCTAAGCACATTAATGCAGAAACAGAAAAACCAAATACCATGTGTTCTCACTTGTAAGTGGGAGCTAAGCATTGGGTGCATATGGACATAAAGATGGGAACAAACTGACACTGGGGGTATTAGAGTGGGGAGAGAGGGAAGGGTGAAAGGGCTGAAAAGCCACATATTGGGTAACGAGATCACTATCTGCATGACAGGATCATTTATACTCCAAAACTTAGCATCACACAATATATCCAGGTAACAAACCTATACATGTGCCCCTTGAATCTAAAATAACAGAAAATCTAAAATTACAGAAAACAAAACAAAACAAAAAATAAAAAAGAAAAGGATATTTAGTTTAATTGCCACATATTTATGAATTTTCCAGTTTTACTTCTGTTATTGATTTCTAAATTCATTCTATTTGGTTAGAGAAGATATTTTGTATTATTTCAATCTATTAAAGTTTATTAATACTTGAATGTATGGTTTGATATGTGGTCCATCTTAAATGTTCCATAAGTACTTGAAAAAATGTTTATTCTTTAACTGCATTGTGGTGTAAATATTTTTATTTATTTTTGTTTTTTAAATTATTTATTGATTGATTGAGATAGGATCTCACTCTGTTGCCCAGGCTGGAGTGCAGTAATGCAATCATAGTTCACTGCAGCCTTGAACTTTTGGCTCAAATGATCCTCCCACCTTAGCCTCCTGAGTAGCTGGGACTACAGGCATGTGCCACCATGCCTGGCTTATTTTTCTTTACATTTTGTAGAGACAAGATTTTGCCATGTTGACCAGGCTGGTCTTGAACTCCTGGGCTTAAGTGATCTGCCTGCCTCGGCCTCCCAAAGTGCTGGGATTACAGGCTTGAGCCACCGCACCCTGCCTGTTGTGGTGTAAATATATTTATATAGCCTGTTAGATGTAGTTGATTTACAGTGCTTTTCAAGTCTTCTATATCATTATTTATCTTCTGTCTAGATGTTCTACCCATATTAAAAGTAGGGTATTGGAGTCTCCAACTACTACTGTAGAACTATCTCTTTCTCTCTTTAGTGGTCCTTTTTTCTTCATATAATTTGGGGCTGTGTTGTTTGTTGTTTTGGACTCATAGCCAAAAAAATTATTTGCATCATGTTTTAAAAGTCATTCTGCTGCTTTCTGCCTTTTGATTGGAGAATTCAATCTATTTATATTAAAAATAATTACTGGTAAGAAAGGGCTTACTTCTGTCATTTTCCTGTTTTCTGTGTGTTTTACACCTTTCTTGTTCTTCTTCTCCTCCATTAGTACCTTCTTTTGCATTTAATTAATTTTTTATTTTACTGTTTTGATTCTGATCCCATTTCATTGAGAAATGAGACATGAGGTAATTGATATCAACTTAGCTTCAATAGCATAAACTCTGCTACATACAATCTGTACCTCCACTGTTACGTTGTTACTGTTACATATTACACCTTTATTATAGGGTGCCTATGAACATAAATTTATAGCTATTATTTTATGTATTTACATTTTAGATCATATGGGAAATAAAAAGAAGACTTAAACCTTGAAATATAATAATTCTGTCATTTGTAATTATCTATATAGTTATCTCTCCTGGATATTTTCATTTCTCTGTATTGTTTAGAGCTGTTATGTAGTGTCCTTTCATGTCAGCCCAAAAGATTCCTGCTAACATTTCTTGTAGGATAGGTCCACTAACAATAAAATCTCTTAGCTCTTGTTTATCTGGAAATGACTTAATATTCTTCTTTTTTTTTTTTTTGAAGGATGGAGTGTCGTTCTACCAATCACCAGGCTGGAGTGCAGTGGCGATCTCTGCTCACCTGGCCTCTCCGCTGCCTCACGGGTTCACACCATTCACCTCACTGCACTCAGTCTCAAAATAACTGGGACTGGCATGCCATCACCTGCAATCCGAGGCTAATTTTTCTGTTTTTAGTAGAGGCGGAGTTCACTGTGTTAAGCCAGGATAATTCTGGATCTCCTGACCTCGTGATCCACCTGCCAGCCTCCCTAAAAGTGCTGGGATTACAGGTGTGAGCCACCCACCAGCATGGGGCCAGTATTCTTCATTTTTAAAAAGCTTTTATTTTAGATTCAGGCGTACATGTGCAGCTTTGTAATACAGGTAATTTACATATCCTTGGGGTTTGGTGTACAGACTATTTCATTTCCCATGTAATAAGCATCATCTCAATAGGTAGTTTCTCAAACTTTTTCCCTCCTCCCATATCTCTCACTAAAACAGGCCCTGGTATCTCTTATTCTCTTCTTTGTGTCCTTGTTCTCAATATTTTAGCTTCCCACCCTCATAGTAAGAACATGTGGTATTTGAACTTTCTGTTCCTGCATTGATTTTACTAAGGATGGCCTCCAACTCCATCATGTATTTGCTGCTTAAAAGAGCAGACCTCATTCTTTAATGGCTGCATAGTATTCCATGGTGTATACATACTACATTTCGCTATCAGTTTACCATTAGTGTGGCCATTTTAGGTTCATTCTGTATCTTTGTTGTTATGAATAGTGCTGTGATGAACATAGGTGTACATATATCTTTATGACAGAACAAGAAGGAAGGAAGGAAGGAAGGAAGGGAGAGAGAAAGAAAGAGAGAGAGAGGGAGAGAGAGAGAGAAAGGAGAAAAGAAAGAAGAGAGAGGAAGGAAGGAAGGAAGGAAGGAAGGAAGGAAGGAAGGGAGGGAGGGAGGGAGGGAGGGAAGGGAGGGAGGGAGGGAGGGAGGGAGGGAAGGAAGGAAGGAAGGAAGGAAGGCCGGCCTCTCCCAAAGCTTGTATATTGACTCCTGCCTGGGGACTCCTTCAGTGCTTAGCAAAACTATTTACAACTCTGTTTCAGTGTTTACTTTCCATTTGTGTTGAATCAAGAGATCAGTCAAAAAATGCAAACAGAGTTTTCTTGGGTCTTTTCTGAGCCTGAGTTCAGTCCTGGATATGCTTGTGGCTTTCTAAATTTCCCAGTGTACACAGCCACTTTTGAATATCCTAATTTTCTGAAGAAACCCTTTTCTAAACTTTCCTTCTAGGCTTTTGCTGCTCTGTTATTGGCCTACACTGTAATCTTGTGCCCACATGCCTGTGAGTTGTTTTTTGGCTTTAGAATAGTTTTGAGGAATGGCTGCTGCTTTTCTTC